>NC_072000.2:25593827-25903642 GCF_028885655.2 Pongo abelii
TCTGTGGTCTGGATCAGATGATTTAATTCTAAGTAAAACCTCCTTCTATCTCATTTGGAAACAGGTGTTCAGAGCAACTTTCTTCTAATACTTCAATTTTTACTTAAAATAGATCATACAGAAAATGTGTAAAGTTGTCTAAAGTTGGAAAGACTTCCACATAATAACTTAAAGTGGCAGTTTCACTTAACGATGCTCACAGCAGAAATCTGGGTCTGGTTCTCTTGAATCACCATAAAAATCATTTCCTTAGCCCTTTCCTCTTAGGCTTTATGTCAGTTAGGGTACAATCAGGGAAGCAGAACGATCATGAAAGATGTAGAATAAGATTAATTATAAGGATTAGACCTCATTCAATTGCTGGAACTGGTGGCTCTCAGAAGTTACTTAGTTGTTTATGTTTTTATGAAATGGTAACAGGAATAAAATGTAATCTTGTCAAAATCTGACATTGAGTTTTATTTACTAGGCTGAAGAGGATCAGGACATTCAGTCCTATTGCCTTCACAAGTAGAATAGTACTTCTTAGATCATGTGTCCTAGAATTGTTCTGATATCACATTTCTATCCCATTAATCCAAAGTATTCAGTCTCACTTGTTAAATTCTGTGGCTGGTCATGTTTTTCATGTGTAAAACAAAGTCATGATAAGCATGCCAGATTTCTATGTGATACAATGCCATAATCTGCTCTTACTCCTACGCAAAGCTGTTGTCTTTGCATCTAGTATTCAGCCTGAATTTACTCTAGGTCAGCTAGACTCACATTTGGGAAGCAGAGTTGAACGTGGACAAGAGCATGCAAAAGCTGTGATTTGTAAAGACATTTTGGAACCCATGGTGACAGGTGGAACCCACGAGGACAAACTAAAACTTGTCTGTTTCTTACCTCCTTCAATCTCACAGTGTTGGTGACCTTCAGAAGAAATGGCGTTATTTGCTATCATGCTCCCTGGGTACTTGGCCCAAGAAAAAGAGAAGCTGAAAGAGGAGATCTAGGGGGAGTGGAGGAATTGTGAATCAACAACAAGATGGGTTAGCAGATCAGTAGCAACATGTGTGAGTTGCCACAGTGCCTGGAGCCTGGCACCTGCCTTGCACAATTTTTTTCAACTTAATCAAGAACAACATAGGGAAGGATTTTCTTAGAAGTATATTTCCAGGTAGTTACGATGAGACAGTATGAAGTTACCACAATACCCCCACCTTGTAAACTTGACATCCCTATGCACTTCTTTTAATAACACTTAGCTTTCAAATAAAGGCAATTTTAAAAAGCATACTTCCTGCCAATATGATGCCACCATTCTTCATTCAACCACAAATACCCTAACTCTCTCCCCCAAAGAGAATACAAAGTATTTATTCATCTTTGGGTGATGTTCTTTCCTCTTCTAGCTGAGTCACACTCTCCCATTGATATCCTGTAGTTTAGCTTCTGAGATATAACAAGCTATAAGATTAACTTATTAACATATCTTTCACTATTATGTATAGGCAAATGGGAGGAGAGTAAAAAACGGTTAATATGTATTTTAATATTTTCATATCACAATGAAAAAGAAATGTTTATAACAGTATAGTCTTTTTTTCCACAAATGGTCCCATGATTGTAGCTGGTTTCTATAACTACCTCTTCCATTACCCATTTCATGATCTGTTTGTTTTCAGCAAGCACCTCAACCCACTGGTACACTTGACTTTCTATAAAACAAGCTGCTTGGTCAGGAGCAATGTTACACAGAATGCTATAAAGTTGAGCAAGGAATTCTCTAAGTCCGCCACTGTGGTTTTGCCAGAAGCACTGCAGATGTGGAAGGAAAGCCCATATTCAGAATGTCTAACTGGACTAAAACAAAGCAAAACTTGCCAGCAGCCAGAGAAAGTTGATATACTATGTTCTGGGAAATGTCTTTAAGAATGAATGCTGAATTCTCATCAAAATCAACAGAAGCCAAAGAGGAAAAAGTATTTTTAAAGTACTTATAAAACAAGCAAACAAAAAACTCTCTAGCTAGCTTCCTATGAACATGAAAGTCTAATTTTAAACGCTTTGTCAAAAATCATCATTAAAAAGGTGGAAAGTCAGTGCACAGATTGGAAAATTATATTTGCATTGGCATATTTCTGAAAAAGATTCCAATGTAGAATATATAAAAAACTTGTACAAGTCAATAAGCAATGAAAAAACAATACAAATGGCCAAAACTTGAAGAGACACTTCAGAAATATGGTATCTGATAGTAATAAGCATACACAAAAAGCACTTAATATAATTACTCATTAGGAAAATGAAAATGAAACACCATTGAGTGATCCCCCTGTGCCCTTTCAGCACCCCAATTGTATTAATGTAGCCAGGAGGAAATGACCACAAGAGGATAATGAAAAATAGTGACTACTTCCAGGGGAAGGGATGGCCAAGTAGGTTTTCTAGAAACTTCTGTTAAGTTTAGCCTAAAGCGACCTCCTTACTTATTTTAAAGTCAGAGGAAAGGTTTCTCCATACATAGTGCCCTGTAACCTAACAGGATGCATAAACAGGCTACAGTCTGCTCTCTACCAATCCCTAAGTTTTGGCCATAGGTGGCCAACTGTTCAAATCATGTTCAAATAAGGCAAATGCCAAGCTTTAACCAATCCATCTGTTTCTGTACCTTACTTCCTTTTTCTATAAGTCACTTTACTTTCTCCGTCCGTAAATATTCTTTGACCGTGTGGCAGTGCCAGAGTCTCTCTGAACCTGTTCTGGTCTGGTGGGGGGCTGCCTGAATCTCTAATCGTTCTTTGCTCAATTAAACTCTGTTAAATTTAATTCATCTAAAGTTTTTCTTTTAACACGTCCATCACTGAACCATGTTCAGTGGAAGAAGAAAAAGCAGTAACAGGAAAAGCAGGTTTTACTAGGAAAAAACGAAGTTGATATTCATTGGCCATACTATATGTCAGGCACTATTTATACATTACAAATTCATTACCTAATTTAAGCATCATACACCCTATGAGATAGGTTTTAGTCTTCCAATTTTTTATATTTGGGAAATGAGACACAACTTTCCCTAACTTTGAAAAGCATCTCTAACTAAAGTCAGCCAGGGTGTAACATCTTAGAGGGCTCCTAAAAAATCAAAGTCTGGACTATGGAGAAGCAAATAGCCCCAAAGCAGCAGCATTGGCTTTCTCAGTGAGGATGACAAGATGCCAAACCTAGGCACAAATTGCCTCAGCATCAACAGATGGAGGAAATCACCGACTAACTATTAAAGAGTGCTGAATGTATCAGTGAGTCTCTTCTACAGTAGTGTGCTATGAAGCACAAAAGGGTAGAGGGAAAGATGAAATACAATTCCTTAAACACTCCAAGCAGGCTTCCATATCAAGGCCTTTGCCCACTCTGCCTGCAATGTTATACCCCCACAAAACTTCATGGTGTACCACTGAACTCCTCTACGTCTTTGCGCAAAAGTCACCACCTTGTGAAGCTTTAACGAAATCTTTCTATTGTATTTTCCCTCTTTGAGAATCAGGCTCTAGCATATTCCACGTGTTGAGAACTAAAGCACCAAGTTCTGAAGCACTGCCACCTGGTGTCCCGCTAAACTATTTGGTGAGGTTTGCGCTGGCCTCCCTGCTGCCCTCCAGTGCTCATGGGCTAAGCTGTGGTGAAGCCTGGTTGCAACAGGAGCTAACATTTCTGAACCAATGTCAGTAACCTTCCCATTGTAGTAATCGTGTGAGACAGGATTCAGCAGGACTGGCTGGGGCTTTTTAAAATTTCATTTTAAAAATATTTTTCCCTGAATATGTGAGGGTGATTGATTTCAAAATGGCAAATATAATATATGGGATGGTTTAGGCTAATAGAATACCTTGGAAACAAAGGTTGGCATTATTGCACAAGATGGGAAGTTTTTCTCTATTAAGTGAGAGTTCGTCTACTGCTCTGTCCCTTACTGTAGTATAGAAATATCCTAAGAAGTGAGAACAAGAGTCAATGATGGAGAAAAATATGCCATTGGAGGGAACACAGTGCAGTGTACTCTCTCCATGTTATCATATGCCTCCCAACCTCCCAATATAGCATCATAAAGCCACTGATTTCCCACTAACAGTAAGAAACATGATAGAACATGGATGTGTATTATAGTACATAAAGTATGTCATGCAAATTGCAAAATGCCCCTCAGAAAAATACTGAATTTTATCTTGTAGATAGACTGCACTGCAATTTCAGATACAGTCTCCCAACCCCCCAATATTTTCTATATTGAATGCATCTGGTTGAGTGCCTAAGATACAGAAGTTATTGTACTAGATGATTTATTTGGTTGGTGTAAAAGTAATTTCTGTTTCTTCCATTACTTATAATGTAATGGCATAACCATCATGTAGACTTGGATTGTATTTCTGGACCTACCACTCATTGGTTACTTAATAACTTTTATGCTTCAGTTTCCTTATACCTACAATGTGGATATTGATAGTACTTACTACAAAGGATTATTTTGAGAAATAAGCAAAATGACAAATGCCAATGCTTACCCCAGTACCCACAAAAAGCTACTGGTTACTTACAGAAAAGGAAATTGAATATGAGAGAGATTAAATGTCTTGCCTAGAATCACAAAGAGTCAGAGTTGAGCCTTCCCTCCATGCCTTATATAGAGCAGATACATTTTCTCACCCCAAGAATAACTCTCTATCTCATTACAGTGTTATATTGTCTTTATAGAGCTTATCACTGTATAGAATTATCTTATTTTGTAAAAACTCATTTATTTAATTTCTTCTCACTGCACTCTAGTCCCTTTTCGATCTCTTCACTACCGTGTTCTCCATGCCTGGAACAATGCCTAGCACACAGGAGACACAATCAATATATGTTTGTTGAATGAATGTACAAAAGGTAAAATTATGTCCAGAGTCCTTGCAATTCAAATATTAATATAAAAGTTTACGCTGGATTAATCTTTGTGTTATTTATGCAGAATTGTCAAGATTTCTATCCTGTAAGTTTCTTAATGTAATATTTAAATATGTAAATGCTAAATAGTTGAATACTAGCTTTGGTTTATCTATGTTGGTTTATTTTTACACTTTGGGGAATTAATAAATAATCTTACTAAAAATTTTATCTATAAATCCCTCACTTGACTCACTGGGGAGATGAGGTGGAAAAAATTCTGAGGCATTTTTCTCTGTAGTGCATGCATCTTATCTTTTATGTTGCAAAAGTTTTTCAGAGGACTCATGTATATGTATATATTTTTATGTTTTAAAAAATTCTGTGTGCACACATACACACACACACACACACAGACACACACACTCCTTGCATAAGAGTAGATATACAGGCCTACTGTTTGCTCAAAACAGAGAAAGCAAATTGACCTTGTTTCCCTTCAGTATCAGGGTGGGTACATTTAGAATCCTCCCTTGATATATTAGGCTGTTAAGAACGATAAAGATTGATATTACTAGTTGAGTTGTCCTGTGGCCAAAGTGGGGAGGAAGGAAACTAGGATCATGCACTCTTCCAGAAAGAGAATCTCGTTGTTTACTTTCCCTGTAAGGCCGTATTTAGTTGTCAACAGGCTTGGCCTTTACTTCAGGTCAAATGTGTGTCTATACCTTGTAGGATTCTGTCCTACTATTATAGATAGAGGAATTCTCCCTGCTGTTAGAGGTATATCCGTCTTGATCTGGACACTGCTCCTCCAACATGTGGGTGAATTTATCAGTGGATCGGTATTCTCACCAGAAATGAGCTCCACAGCATGTAGGCTTTCTGAGTGATTGTGGCCATGACTTCACTCTTCTATGATTAAGTTATCTGAATGCTATGATCTTCTCCATTCATCTGGAGAAGAAACTACAGAAAAGAAACTACTACAGCAAAGACTTGGAACCAAGCCAAATGTCCA
Source organism: Pongo abelii (assembly GCF_028885655.2). Taxonomy (NCBI): domain Eukaryota; kingdom Metazoa; phylum Chordata; class Mammalia; order Primates; family Hominidae; genus Pongo; species Pongo abelii. Next base: position 25,599,751 of record NC_072000.2, read on the forward strand.
TCAGTGATAGACTGGATTAAGAAAATGTGGCACATATACACCATGGAATACTATGCAGCCAAAAAAAGGATGAGTTTATGTCCTTGGCAGGGACATGAATGAAGCCGGAAACCATAATTCTCAGCAAGCTATCACAAGACCAGAAAACCAAACACTGCATGTTCTCACTCAAAAGTGGGAGTTGAACAATGAGAACACATGGACACAGGGAGGGAAACATCGCACACCAGGGTCTGTTGGGGAGTGGGGGACTAGGGGAGGGATAACATTAGGAGAAATACCTAATGTAGGTGACAGGTTGATGGGTGCAGCAAATCACCAGGGCATGTGTATACCTGTGTAACAAAACTGCATGTTCTGCACATGTACCCCAGGACTTAAAGTATAATTTAAAAAAAAGAATGACTCATTTTTCTAGCAGCCATCCCTAACCCTAGTCCTCATGCTTCTGAATTAGGAGTCATTATTGAGGCTTCCAGGATTTCCTTTACTACCCATACCTTTATTTCCTTTCCTGGGAAGGAAAGCTAGAAGTTAACCATTGAAATACTTTCTAATCCTGTTCTAATTTTTTAGAACATGATTTAAATGTATGTGGAAAGTGCTACCCCCTGATTTTAGTACATACCCCATGCTGTTTCCTTTGCTTATTTCAGTTGTTCACTGGAAAGGTTTTAAAGGCACTTCATACACTAAATACCTAGAGGTTGAATTTATATTCTGAAAAAAATTAATTAATGCTATCTTATACTATTAAATTTCCCTTGGATATATCTTATTTCTCCAATTATATTTTGGGCTTGCAGGGAATAGGGAATGTTGCTTTGTAATTTTTTTTTCTTTCTTTTCCTCTCCCCTAGATGAGGCTATAGCTTTGTAATTTTTAATTCCTCAGAGCTCCTAGGGAAATTCAAAGCACAAAAATTACTGTTCAAAAAATACATGTATATTGAATCAAACTAACATTATATCTGGACTGTGACAGAAGCAAGACAGCATAATTCTTATTTACTTTTAAACAACTTTATTGGAGTATGTTTACGTTCCATAAATTCATCCCTTTTGAATGTATGGTTCAGTGATTTTTAATTAATAACTGATTTATGAAACTATTACCATAATCTATTTGTAAATACTTTTCAACACTCTAGAAAGATCCTTCATGCCAAACTATAGTTAATCTCTAACCCAACCCTGGCCCCAGGCAACCAGCTTATATCTTTATAGATCTTCCTTTTCTGAACATTTCATATAAATGGAATCATTCAATATGTAATCTTTTGTGGCTGGCTTCTTTTTCTTAAAATAGTATTTTTAAGGCTCATCTGTGTTGTAGCATATATTAGATGTTTTATTTTATTTATTTCATTTTTGCTTATTTTATTTTATTTATTACTTATTTATTTTTGTTACCAAATATCATTCATATCTTGTATGAACATACTGCATTTTGTTTATTCATTCACCAGCTGATGGACATTTGGGTTGTTCTCATTTTTTCAGCCATGATAAAGAATGTCCACAAATTAGACTTCCATTATTTTTAGAACATATCTAACATGTAAAACATTCATGGTGCATCACAAATGTAGGTGGCATATCAGATTCCAAATATGATAAAGTCTAGAGCTAGACAGATATATGTTCTAATTCTTAATATGCCACTTAGGTAATTGACCTTGAGTGAATTATTTAATCTCCTTGAGCTTTGGGTTATTTTTTGTTTGTAAATTGGAAACAGTAATGTCTCTATTGCATGACTTTCTTATTAGATAATGTACATAAAGAAAAAGGTAATTTAGATGTGTGCACATTTGTAATTTGAAGGGGATTCAAAAGTTTTTTTTAATGTTTGAAGATTCAAAGAAAAGTGCTTTTCCTGCCACAAATTGCCATCCCACCTGTAACTCCCTCTAAATTTGAATAATAGCAGTCCACAGTTAGGCAGCGCATTTCTGAAATGTTTTCAATTCTCTTTGTGTTCCACACTCATGGGGGATTTCCTCAAAGTTTATGAAGTTGGCCTGAAGAAAGCAGTTACTTCGACCCCTCTTTGTGAACCACAGGAAACTGAATATACGGCAGAGTGTTTCTAGGACATTTATAGGAGCTGGTCTCTGATTGGCTAGGCAACCAGATGCAGAATCCTGTTTTCTGAAGCACAATATTTCCACAGATTTTGGCTGCAAAGAGTTTTTCTGCTGAGGGTACGTGAGCAGGAAACATGGAGAAGAATCCTTTGGCAGCCTCATTACTAATCCTCTGGCTTCATCTTGACTGTAAGTCCAGGGGTTACAGGAGACATTCTTAGTCTGGGGTGATGATGAGGAAAGAGGAGGATGCAGTCAGACACTCTAGGTTTTATTTGGGGATGTGTGAAGAAAAGGCCAGCTCTGTAGAGAGACCAACTTCTATGTCTGACTCTTTTTTTAAAAAACAGGTGTGAGCAGCATACTGAACGTGGAACAAAGTCCTCAGTCACTGCATGTTCAGGAGGGAGACAGCACCAATTTCACCTGCAGCTTCCCTTCCAGCAATTTTTATGCCTTACACTGGTACAGATGGGAAACTGCAAAAAGCCCCAAGGCCTTGTTTGTAATGACTTTAAATGAGGATGAAAAGAAGAAAGGATGAATAAATGCCACTCTTAATACCAAGGAGGGTTACAGCTATTTGTACATCAAAGGATCCCAGCCTAAAGACTCAGCCACATACCTCTGTGCCTTTACACCGTGCTGTTCAGGCACCTGCAGCCCATATGCAAACCTGTGTCAGGTGTTGCACTGTTACCAGCATTGACAAAGAACCATGAGTAGAATGGAAAAGACAAGTTCATTGAATTACAGTTTTTTTTTTCAAGAGGATTGTGCAAACATAGAAAAATAAGCATGCTAGTGATCATAACTAACTACCACAAGAGCTAATTAAGTAAACATATTCCTTATGACAGATAGATGTCAGAGTGCTAATGAAGCATAACACATGACCTGGTAACTGGGCTGTTACTAAACAATACTAACCCCAGCTCCCAACAACACATTAACCACATCATGGAGTCAGATCCATTGCCTGCTCTTTTGGCATGATTCTGAAAGAAACCAATAGTTACTCAAATCTATCTAAAACAATCTGGGTAAATAAAGGCGATATTTACCCCCTCATTGTTGCTATGTCCTGAAAATGAATTCTTCTATTATATTTTATCACAGCACAAATGGAGCATGTTGGCATGCCCCTTCCTCACACACCTGGCCTGGAAATATGCATGTTTAATACCAGAACAGGTGATGCTGCCTCCTTTAATACATTGGGGATTTTGGTTTTGCTTTAGTTCAACTTTTCCCCTGCATGAACATTTGTATTTTTATTTCTTCTCACATGTGGCTATTTTCATTTTTAAATATCACTCATAATATCATAAAGGAGCACTGATGAAGGACCTTCACTATTTTGATGTGGTCTATCCCCCAGCTTGTACTGTGATTGTGATATTGGATGACTAACTGAACACTATTATAGAAGTCTCTTCATTTGTAATTTCTGGGTATATTAATCAGGCTGAGTGTTTGGTGCTCTCCTCCTTTTGCAGATTTCCAAACAACCCACCAGTTTAAGGTCCCACTTGTACTCTAGAGGCATCTAATTCTAAGCTTTCTTGGGGGTTGTTAAGATGAAGTAACTTGCTTCTGGGCCTCCTCATCTAAAAGCTAGAATTTCAACTTTCTCTAAACATCTACATTAATAATTATTTATCCAGCTCCTGTCCAGTTTCCTAAATTATGCTGCTATTGCATTTTCTCTTTTTTGGATTTATATTTTTAAAAATATTATTGTTATTATCACATATTTAGGAAAAAAAGCCAGTACATTTTAAAAATAATAATGGAGTGTATACAAATCTCTGACTGGACCCATTTAGAGATATTTATATAGAGAGAGAAATATTTTTTTCAAAATTTATTTACAAGGTAGTAATGAATCTATTTGACTATCAGGTTGGAAGTGGCTAAATTTGTAATATTATTTGAACATATATGGAATCGGAAGAGTGTAGCACAGGACTGAGTACAGAGAAGTTATGGTTCATTGTACACTAGTGTTGGTGGAGAAGGACTACACAAAAGAAGACTGATCACTCTTCCAGCTGCTAGTCAAATTCCCAAACCAGCTCTCCATTATTGGCATAAAGATCAATGGAAGAATTTCTAATATTTCCAGCAATGATCTTGAGGCTTGAACTAACTTTGAATTGGTAGAATCAAAAGGCATGGGTAAAATAAAAGATGAACATCTGACTCATTTGTGTGTGGCTGCAACACAATGCCTCACAGTCTCCCGCACGTCAAAGCACACATAGAAATTAATTACATTCATACAACACTTCAGTGTGGAATGACGCTGCTTGACACCAGCCCGTGACTCCAACTTCCTTGATAACTCTGCCTGCCTTAAGCCACGATGAGATAGAGATCTTCCCACACACACGATCAAGAAAAATATAAATCTGTAGTGCACAGTCCTTACAAAAATATCCCTATCTTTATGAAAGCTGTATGTAACCAAGTAAATATGGACCAGAATTTTCAGTGTCTTTGAATTCTAAAGCTGATCTGAAATTGAAAATAATGTGTTAAATTCTGATTATTTATAGAGACACAGACAGGCATGTTCTTGTAAATTTTGTTAGTTTAGACACGTGGAAAGAGAAGGGTGAGTGAAATATAAAAACATGTTAAATAAGAAACAAAGATCTCTGTTGATTGCAGGGCCCCAACCTGAGCAATCAGCCACCTGCTCCTGTGCTGTGGCAGCACAGAGCTCTTGTTACCTCTGATCATTGCCACCAGGTCTTCTGTGCCAGGGCAGAAGCACAAGGATGGCTTTTGAAAAGAAGTTTGGTGAAACAGGCAGATGTTTCAGGTCAAGCTATTAGAGACTAGCAGAAATCAGCCAGAAGAAGCATACATTTTTATTGTTGATTTCTCACAAGTTCTCAAAAAGACTATTTTTCATTGGACTCCAGAGCTTTTGTGGCTTGCTGAATAACAAACTGTTGTACAGCTCACTTAAGCAAGTTCCATTTTACTATCTCATGATACTTCTGCTCCTTGTGATGCTGACTGCAGCTAGGGTCCTCCGGGGGCTTGCCTGACTAGAACCCCTGGAGCTTACTTCCATACCTGGAGCCTTGGTGGGGATGTGGAAGGCTGGGCTCATCTCTCATCCCAACTATTCTCAGGGCTTTCATTACACATGGCCTCTGCATGTGGTCTCTCCTCAAGATCTCTCTAGGGTGCAACTTACCCGGTGGCTCAGGGCTTCCAACATTACAAAAGTGGAAGGTGCCAGGCCTTTTAAATGTTTAGGCCAGAACTGCCACAATATTATTTCTACTGCATTCTCATGCATACGTAGGAACCATGAATGGTTCTTATGGGCCTCTGGAAAAGGGGCCCTTGGAAAAGGGGCCTCTGTAAATATAATTAAAAATGAGTCATGGAGCCAACCCAGAGTCAACATAGAAGGGAACTACACAAGGCATGAATATCAGAAGCAGGATTTTGGGGGCATCTTTGGATACTAACTCCCACAAGAGCTGACTAAGTAAACATATTCCTATGCCAGATAGATATCAGAGTGCTAATGAAGCATAACACATGACCTTGATAATCCAGTAATTATCAAGGTCTTGTCAATTTGAACTTCCAAATACTGCTCATATCCGTTTCTTTGTTTCTATATTGCTTACTGCTTCAGGCATTCAGCACCTCTCACTTGGATGATTGCAATGGCTTCCTAACTGTCTTCCTGCCTCTATTCTCAACTCTTTGAATCTAACTTCTACATGGCAACTAGAGTTATTATAAAATGTATCTAATAAGATCACTTTCTGCCTCCCTTTGGGTAATGAGGAACCACTAGAAGTTGTAAAGTTGAAACTCTATATTAAAACTACAAGGCCGGCTGGGTGTGGTGGCTCATGTCCGTAATCCCAGCACTTTGGGAGGCCGAGGCAGGCAGATCTCCTGAGGTCAGGAGTTCGAGACCAGCCTGACCAACATGGCGAAACCCCGTCTCTACTAAAAATACAAAAATTAGCTGGGCGTGGTGGCATGCCCCTGTAATCCCAGCTACTCAAGAGGCTGAGACAGGAGAATTGCTTGAACCCAGGAGGCGGAGATTGCAGTGAGCTGAGATTGCCACTGCACTTCAGCCTGGGTGACAAAGCAAGACTCTGTCTCAAAAAGAAACAAACAAACAAACAAACAAAAATACAAGGCCATCTACAGAATCCTGTTTACCTTCTATTTTAATCTTCCATCCTTCTCTCATATATGTAATATATATATTTTTATATTATATATATTTATATATTATATATGTATATTTAAATTCTAACCCTTTCTGTGAATATTAAGGGCCTTCCTAAATCTGTCCTCTTTTCCCAGAATATATTTTTCCCATTCTAATATGCACACAGGTCTACTCACCCTTTATGGCCCAATTCAGGCAGCATTATTTATTTTTTATCTGAGATTTCATTGAATAACACTTGTAACATCTTATTATAAATATTTTTGAATCTGATCCTCTCTTACAATTGTTTTGACAAAAACATTTGCCACTGAGAGCTATCATACGTTTATATTCAATGGAAATGTTTCCTACTAGGAAATGCAGAGATTCCGTCTAAGAGTGCAGAGATTTCTTTTACTCCTTGAACCAATGCATGGCCAGCTTCCCTTCTCTTCCTTTAGTAAATTTCCACTTCCAGCCATAAGATCTAGAGAGAGGCTACAAGAGAGACCATGCTGCAAGGTGGGAAAGGGCAAGCTTGACCCGGGCGAGATTCCTCTGTCTTGGTTTATGCCTCCTACGTAAACTGCACCAGTGCTGCTGCCCTGGATGAAGAGAAGAGGATTTCTAAAGCCCCCACAGGTGCTCCTTCCACACTCCTTGCTCTTCTTGAATGGGGAAGGAGTCCTTATTGCCTTAAAATTGTTAGCTTTGTCTTCATTTTGAGATCCAAATCCAGTATTCCAAGGAGGAAAAAAAGCATCCCAGTGGCATGCATTTCAAAAGTTTATCTTAACTCATGAGATTTGCCATTTTTCGGGACATCCTAAAACTGCTTCTTGGTCTGTTTCCATTTCATGCAGTAATTCAGATTTAGATTCACTTTTTACCCTACACAAAATGTTGATATTTCTGCCATTAATACATTTACATGGCAACACTTTAAAGACATTAGATTTCTTGTAGTGGGTTGAATGATGGCAGAAGATATGTCCATGTCCTAATCCCTAGAAATAGTGAATGTGGTGTTATTTGAAAAAGGGTCTTTGCAAATGTAATTGAGTTAAGAATATCAAGTTAAGATCACCCTGGATTAATCAGGTAGGCCCTAAATCCAATGACAACTGTTCTTTTAAGAAACACATAGATGAGGCCCGGCACGTTGGCTCTATGCCTGTAATCTCAGCACTTTGGGAGGCCTAGGTGGGCGAATCACCTGAGGTCAGGAGTTCGAGACTAGCCTGGCCAACATGGTGAAACCCTGTCTTTACTAAAAATACAAAAATTAGCCAGGCATAGTGGTGCATACCTGTAATCACAGCTACTCGGGAGGCTGAGGCAGGAGAATTGCTTGAACCTGGGAGGCAGAGGTTGCTGTGAGCCACTGCACTCCAGCCTGGGTAACAGAGTGAGACTCTGTCTCAGAAAAAAAAAAAAAAAAAGGAAACACACAGATGAGAAGGCCATCTAAAGACAGCGGTGGAGGTTGCAGTTATGCAGCCACATCCAAGGGATGCCTGGAGCCACTGGAGGCTGGAAGAGATGAGGACGTATTCTCCCCTAGAGCATTCAGAGGGAGCACGGCCCTGCTGACACCTTAATTTCAGACTTCTGGCCTCTAGGGCTGTAAAGAAAATAAATTTTTGTCAAGCCACCAAGTTTGTTTGCTATGACAACCCTAGGAAAGCGGTATCTCCTAAAGGTAATATTTCTAAATAGCTACAACCAAACCTTGATTGTTTTTATAGAAGGGCACATTGTCAACCAATACCAATTGAATATGGTATTGAATATGATTCTAATATTTTAATATTTTTTGGAATATTTTGAGTTTAAATCGTGACACAGTATATATACAAACACACACTTTTTAAAATCATTTAATGAACACCTGAGTATCCACAATTTACCAGCTATTAGAGTAGGACATGTTGGTGAATAATAGACAAATAGTTATTGAGGGCTTACCACATATCAGGATTATACTAGTGATCCATCAGCAAACCAAAGAGACAAAATTCATTGTTTTCATAGACCCTATATTCTAGAGCAGTACTGTCCAATAGAATTTTCAAAGATAGTAAAAATGTTCTGCATCTGCATAGACACTAGTCACATATGGATACTCAGCACTTGAAATGTGGCTAGTGTGCATGAGAAACTAAATTTTAAATTTTATTTAATTTAAATTTAAGTATCCTCATGTGGCTAGTAGCTACCACATAATATAGTGCATTTCTTGAAGATGATACAGTACACACCTTTAAGGTACAAAAAGGTTAACTCAGATAATCAGTAGTTATACAGGTATAAACACTGTGATAAGTGTGACTGAAGTTCTGTGGGAGTCCGCACTTTTTTTAAGTTACTTTCTGTTTTTATCTTCCAGCCTTTCCCACTACATACTGTAGATGTTTATCAGCCAGATCAGAACAGAAAGCTACTTTATCCAAGTGTTTTGTTTATGGAAGCCTTCCAATAGAAATTGATTATCTGTTAGATAAGACTTTTTTCTAATTATATTAATGTCTTCCCTCGTCACGCTGGCATGTGTAAAAGTAACATAGTGGGATGGCAGACATGATCTCTAAATTGGATAATTTATCCGGGAAATCCGGGTGACAAAAGAGAAATCTGTATTTCTTATCTTCTGTTTTGAGGTAATGTGTTGTCTAACAATAAATCACAAGTGTTTGCCACATTTATTAAAATGTCTGTGACCTAATATGTCCCATTAGCGCACTTATAAGCACGTGCTACATGGCACAACACGATTCTTAGTGACGATGGAAGTGACAAAATGAAACTTTCTCTTTTCTTCGGATGCCCTAGTTTTAAATCACAGACTCCATTTTTAAGAGGCAAATTATTCCTCCTTGAACAATGTCACTATCAGTAAACTCTTTTCTTCCAATCCTTGACACACATACATACCACCTAAATTAGAAAGCAACTTTATTAATAAAAAAAATCTGTTGTCAAATCAGCAATGTTTGAGTCCAGCCACAGGGGGGCAGCATCGGCAAACATAGACTCTCCTCTGAAGTGGGTGGGCAAAATAGTCTGATTGGTTTTCTCAACTTGCAGTCACCTCTTCCCCCTTCTTTCCAAAATGCACACATCTACTTTCCAAAATAGACCGCAACTATTTCTATCGATCTGGAAGAAGCTTGTACCAGGCAACCCATTTAGGAGCAGTTGGATGAAGAGGAAGGAGAGGGAGATGCTACTCATCACATCAATGTTGGTCTTATGGATGCAATTGTCACGTGAGTTTGAGACGTCCCTGACTGCTTCCGGGGAATAAATCCAACAGGATAGAGAAGTATCTGCAGGCAGGGAATGGACTTTCTGTTTGAGAAACAAGAATTAAGAGAAAGGGAGAGAAACAGAGAGAAAGACAGAAAGAATAAAGGTTGAGGGAGATGGGAAGGGAGACATGGACAGAAAGGGGAAAAAAGAAAAGAGGAGTGAGAGAGACCCGCGTAGCTCAGGGGCTAAATATCTAATCTTATTTCATGTGATGCTTCCCATTGTCTTTCTAAACAGAGGTGAATGGACAACAGGTAATGCAAATTCCTCAGTGCCAGCATGTACAAGAAGGAGAGGACTTCACCACGTACTGCAATTCCTCAATTGCTTTAAGCAATATACAGTGGTATAAGCAAAGGCCTGGGGGACATCCCGTTTTTTTGATACAGTTAGTGAAGAGTGGAGAAGTGAAGAAGCAGAAAAGACTGACATTTCAGTTTGGAGAAGCAAAAAAGAACAGCTCCCTGCACATCACAGCCACCCAGACTACAGATGTAGGAACCTACTTCTGCGCAGGGCACAGTGCTCCCCAAGCACCTGCTGCCTGTCTCCAAATCTTGCCCTGCGTAAGAGCAGATCGTTCTACTCTCCCCAAAGAGCAGGAGCCAGAGAAAGCCAAAGTCACAAAGTCTGTGAGGATCTCGAGCAACTCCTCCCCATGGCAGTAGGAATTCATGTAGAAATTCACTCTGTTAAGACCTGGAAGAGTTTAGCAGTTTTATTTCCTAAAACTTAACTACCGGTTTTCTTCTACACAGGTGTCTCAAAGATTTCTAATTGTCTTAGGAAGAATCGGTGGATTTTAACAAATTGTGATACAGATATTTATATAAAAAGTCTGAGTTCATCTTTCAGTGCAGTGGTCCCCAACCTTTTTGGCACCAGGGACCGGTTTTGTTGAAGACAATTTTTCCACGGAGCAGGGTGGGGTTTCGGGATGAAACTGTTTACCTCAGATCATCAGGCATTAGTTAGATTATCTTAAGGAGCGAGCAGCCTGGATCCCTCGCATGCGCAGTTCGCAATAAGGTTCGGGCTCCTATGAGAATCTAATGTCACTGCTGATCTCACAGGAGGCGGAGCTCTGGTGGTAATGCTCACCTGCCGCTCACTTCCTGCTCTGCGGCCAGGTTCCTACCAGGCCACAGAACGGTACCGATTCCCCGCCGCCAGGGGTTTGGGACCCCTGTTTGGGTGGTAGCAGAGGTTTCCAAGCAGTTTCTTTAAGGTTTTAGCTCAATTGTATTGCGGAAGATTTGAAAATTAAACATTTTTCATTATGTACACAAAACTTAAAAGAAGTTTACGAGCAACTCCCTGCAGAGTCACCTCTGTAGAACTCATCTTTTTCAATGCAATGCAGTCCAACATAGCATAAAGATTATGCATGTGGTAACCAACTTTCCAGAGAACTGAGTGAAGAGAGCTCTTTTTAAAATGAGGAGTTTAGACGAAACTGGAAGGTGACCCGTGAAGAGATTTAGGCATGGTCTCTTTTTCACTTTCCAACTGCAATTATATTCCCCAAGCCCAGATGAAGCTGATGATTCAGGTTCCGGTAGCCATGTCCATTGGTCTAAATACGGGGAAAAGTTAGCCATAGATTTCAAAATGTGTTCACTGATTTGTCCAATTACTTTATTTCTCAGTACTTACAAAGATTTTTATCTTGGGAAAGAGAGGATAAAAAATACAACTGTATTGGAGAGTTTAAACATTAAAATCAACTGAGATTGGTCACCTAAATGGTCAAATAAAGTTTTTGCACCTTTTTAATAAAAAGTTTTGTAGCCATAAAATTATTGTGATGAAAATTTTGAAACATAGGAATTAATTTAATTTATCAAATGAACAAAGTCAAATACAAAATAGTACTATGCCACTTATAAAACAAAATAACATATGTGTATAGAAAAATATGGATGGGAGCACATGCATGTTTAGGTTAATTTCTAAGAGCACCGTAATTATTTAGTAGTTGTTTTCATCCATTATAACATTTCCAAGGCTATTTCAGAGTTGTGCCAAAAACAGTTATGTTAAAATTATTGTAAAAATTATTTTCTCCTCTTCTGTCATAGCCTTGGCCCTTTTGCACACTGATCCTCTCAAACTATGACTTTTCTGGGGGGGGAGGGGCAGGTGGGTCTTTCTCCCACGAAGTTTTCCTTCCTTTCTCTTTTTTTTCTTTCATACGTTTTCTGTGCTTTTCTGCTACAATCATGCCGAAGTAAAAAATAATACTAATTAACAAAATGACAAGCACTAGAAAACAGACATGAATTATAAAAGGCCTCATAAATAATTCTGGAAAGATCAAAAAGTGACCTTTACCGCCAGTAAGAGAGTGATTTCATCCATCAAAACAGCTGCCAGAGATAATTCACATCAGAAGGAAAAAAAACAAAAAGCAAAAAACAAAAAACAAAAACCACAAACACCACCTTACCAGTATAATTAGGATCTCATTTTGATTCTTTACCAAATTTAAGGAGAGTATGGTCTGATATTTCTTGGTTTCCCTCACTGATTGTTTCTCTTTTCTTCCCAGTGTATCTTTTATTAAGCACACATGAGGGGCTGTCATCCTTTGATTCTCCAACATTTTCTGTCTGGGAGACCCCATGTACAGAAACAAGGGGTGGACTGACAATTTCAATTTGGCTCTAGTGTCAAATTGAAGTGTTTGGCTTCTTCCTCCAAAATATCTTTCTTCATAGGATTTTTTTAAAGGTTTTCTCAAAGACTACACCTAACTACTGTACAAAAACACATCAGTAGAATCTGCTTAAAAGACCTCCTTCAAGGTTGCAGTGAGCATAGATTGCGGCACTGCACTCCAGCCTGGGTGACAGAGTGAGACTCCATCTCAAAAAATAAAATAAAATAAAATAAAAATAAAATAAAATAAAATAAAAGATCTCCTTCAGAAGGCATTAATCATGTCTTTTTTCCTTTCTATCCCTCTCTCTTTCTTTCATTCCTTCCTTCCTTCCTTCCTTTCTTTCTTTTTTTTTTTGTCACATCCAATCTGTATCTCCATGCTGTCTAGAGTGATTAGAGTGATTCTGTATCCTTTACAACAATGGGGTCCATTAGTCCACATCTCTGCTTTTCTTGCTCACTCACAGGAGATAAGATTAAAAACAGGTAAGGATAATATTGCTTTATGAAGCAGGTATTATAATTTCAAACTTATAAAGAAAGAAATTGAAACCTCAAGATATTAAGTAACTTACATCTACTCACCTATAAGAATGGATAAAGTTCAAATATATGAGAATATCAAGTACTGGTTAGGCTACACATCAACTGGAACTCTCATACATTGCTGATAGGAAAGAGAAATGATCAGCACTTTGTAAAACAGGTTGGCAGTTCTTATAAAGTTAAACTTCACTTACAGTATAATTCATCAATCCCTCTCCTACATATTTAGCCAAGAGAAATAAAAGTTATGTTCACATAAAATTTCCATGTGAATGTTTACAGAAGCTTAATTCATAATTACTAAAACCTGGGAACTATCAGATGTCCTTCAGCTGGAGAATGGTTAAACACATTGTGGTTCATCCATATGATTGAGTACTCAGCAACAAAAAGAAATGAAATATTGACTCATGCAACAACATGGATGAATCTTCAACATGTCTTGGTAAATAAAAGAAACTAAGTCCAAAGGACTACATATTGTGTGAGTTAATTTATATTATTAATACATATGGGTAGAAGCAAAATTATAAAGATAGGAAACAGATCGAAGGGTTGGTGAGAACTGTACCATAGACCTGTATACTGCAAAAAGTAAATCTTACTGTGTATAAATTTTTTAATAACTAGAATGTGAGTGGAACCCCAAAAGAAATAGAAACTGTAACAAATGCTTCCAACAATATTATAGTGAATAATGTTAACACAGTGACACTCTCTTTAATGTGGAAGAAAATAACTAACCTAAATAATTTTTGAAAACAGTATTTTGAGTAGATACTGTAAGACCAAAGGCAAAAGAATGGCACACAAATACCATTCTGTAGCTAATAAATTTGTTTCTCAAGGGGTATAGGTTAGCAATTCTTAAACTAATTTATGTGAGCATTTGGATTGAACAAATGTATATAAGTAAAATATATAATAGATCATGGATCATGAGAGCCAGATTTCTCACTGTTGGGAAAAGTAATAAATAATGAAGGGAGAAACTTATGCAGACCCAGTGGAGTTGAACTCATGTTTTTTTTAATATTCATACATATAGGTTGATACATAAATAAAATTATTAGGAGACTTGAGTGCTTTCTGATGCCCAACAGCAAAGGACAAGCCTGTTGTTACTTTATTTGAATTGATTCAAAAGCCTGAAAGACCTTCAGCAAAGTAGATAAGAAATGTCTGGGAAACTTAGGTGGTCTTGATATTAGGAAAGATACAGTATTTGTGTTGTCACCATATTTAGTTCTGTCAGCGTATCTCTTTGGTTTTTGTATTGAGGCATAATACACATATAGTAAAGTGCACAAACGTTCATCAAATGTTTGTGAATGTTTAGTTATGCACATACCTATATAATAATCCTCCACCAATCAAGATGTAGAATATTTCCACCAACCCAGAAATTATTTCATTCTTCTTTTCAGTCAATACCCACCCCTAGAGATAACCACTACTTTTATTTCTATTGCCTTAGATTAGTTTTGCTTTCTCTTGAATTTCATATTAATGAAATCATATATTACATTTTATATGTTTCTTATGTTGAATACTGTTCCATTGTATGAATATGCCATCTTGTTTATCTACTTCTCTGGTAATAGAAATTTGTGTTGTTTCCAGTTTGGGGCTATGATGAATACAACTGCTATAAATGTTCTTATGTAAGTCTTTTTGTGGACATGTGAAATTGTTGAACATTCTTATATAAATTTTATTATTGTAGTAGAATCTCTAGGCCATAGGACAGGCGTATCTTTAACCTTATTAAAAACTTCCAAGCCATTTTTGAGGTTATATCATTATGGAAAGGAGTTTCAATTCTCCATAACCTTGCTAGTACTTAATATTGTTGACATGTATTTTTAAGCTTTTTAGTTTTGAGATTATTATAAATTAATACGTATTTAAAAAAATTAAGACAGATCATACGTATCCTTTACTCAGTTTACTCCAGTGTTGTAAAACTATAGTACAATATCACAACCAGGATATTGACGCTGACTCAGTCAAGGCACAGAACATTTCTATCACCACGAGGATGCTTTCTGTTGTCCTTTTGTAGCCATATTCATTTCCTCTCTGCTCCCATCCCCTCCTTCATCCCTGGGAACTATTAATCTGTCCTGCATTTCTATAATTTTGTAATTTCATATATGTTATATAAATGACTTTTGGGAACTGACTTTTTAAACTCAGCATACTGCTATATTT
This sequence comes from Pongo abelii, assembly GCF_028885655.2. Lineage (NCBI taxonomy): Eukaryota > Metazoa > Chordata > Mammalia > Primates > Hominidae > Pongo > Pongo abelii. Next base: position 25,614,784 of record NC_072000.2, read on the forward strand.
TGTGTCTTGCCAAATTTGAGAAGTTTTTGGCTTTTACTTCTTTGATACTTTTTCAGCCCTACCCCTTTTCTTTTTTAGTACTCTGATGAAAGGAATGTTAGATATTTTGTTATAGTCCTGCAATTCCCTGAGGCTTGGTTCAATTTTATAATCATTCTATTTTCCCTTTGTTATTCAGATTGAGTAATTTCTTTTGTTCTACCTTCCAGTTCACTAATAATTTTCTCTGTCCCCTCCATTTTGCTGTTGAGCCCATCTGGTGGACTTTTTATTTCAGCTGTGTTTTTAAGTTCTAAAATTTCCATTTTATGTCTTGGTTCTTTATTATGTATCTTACTTCTTTGCTGAGACTTTCTATTTCCTCCTGAAGCTTTCTGTTTTTTCATCTGTTTCAAGCAAGTTTGTAGCTGCTCTTTGAAACATTTTCATCATGGCCGCTTTAATATCTTTATCAGGTAATTTTACCATCGCTTTCATCTCAAGGTTGGCACCTATTGATTGTCTCTTTAAAATTCTGTTTGAGATCTTGGTTCTGAGTATATTGAATGATTTTTTTTTTATTGAAATCTGAACATTTGAATATTGTGTTTGAAACTCTGGATCTTATTTAAAATTTTTGTTTTATCTCCCTTTCTCTGATGCCACTCCAGCAGGGGAAGGGGAACACCACCTTACTACCTGGTAGAGATAGAATCCAGGGTCCCCATTCAGCCTCATTGACATCAGAGGGCAGGGAGGATCGTCAAACTGCCAGGTACGGGTTGGACTTCTGGGTCCCTAGGTACAGATGAGTCTTGAAAAACATGAGGGTTTGGGGCACCAACCCCCACGCATTCAAAAATTTGTATACAACTTTTGGCTCCCCCAAAACTTAACTACTGATAACCTACTGTTGACTAGAAGCCTTACTTGTAACATAAACAGTCAATTAACACATATTTTATATGTTATACATATTATATACCATATTCTTACAATAAAGTAAGCTAGAGAAAAATAAATGATATTAAGAGAATCATAAGGAAGAAAAAATATGTTTACAGTACCATACTGTATATAGCAGTTCTGTAAGTTTATGTAGTCTGTTTACAAGATGAATCATCTGTCTGAAATTGCAGGCAACTACAACTGCAGCTGCAGCTTAATATCAAGCAATAAAGTTTTTTCTTGTAAGGTCATGACTTTTCTCTGCTTCTTGGGAGCACTTCCAGCATCACTAGTGGAATTTTGTATGGATCCCATGGTGTTATTCAAGGTTTACACTATTGCACTAAACACAGTGAAAAGTATGTGAGAACTGTGAAAGATGACTTTTTACTGCAATGGGCAAATGGCTAGAGAGATGAACTGCTCATGTGGAGAGAATTAGCATTGCATTTTAAGTAGGTATTCACAAACTTGAGCTCACTGCAACAGCAACAGAAGGTGGCTATAAAATTATTACAGTAGTATAGTATGTACTATAGTTAATTTTATGCAGCTGTGATTTAATACTGCATCTTTAAGTTTGTGTTTCTCTGGACTCCAAGTGCCACCACATACAGTCTGTGTTTATGTGCTTAAGTTTTGATACATTTAAAATTTTTATAATAAATTTGTGTATGTTTTATGGTAGTAAGTGATAAAATAGACTAGTATTTACATGCATTTTACACATTCATGACATATCTTTTTCTTAATTTTATTGATATTTTTAGACTACTTTGTGTGTTTGCAAGTTTTTTTCAGCTTTTTGCAAATCTCCAAAAATTTTTCCAATATATTTATTGAAAAAAAGTTCGCATATAGGTGGACCCATGCAGGTCAAACTTTTTCAAGGGTCAACTGTAGTCTCCACTGTAATTTATTTTTCTTTCTTTATGGTTAGGGTTTTTTGTGTACTTTTAATGATATTGCTGTCCACTTCTAATATAATACAGTTGTTCTCCTGTGTCTTCTTTTAAAACTTTATAGCTTCACCCTTCACATTTAGGTGTCTGACCCATCTGGAATGTGTGTGTGTGTGTGTGTTTATATATATGATTAAACAATTACTTTGGCATTTATATTGAAAAGACCATTTCTTCCCCACTGAATTGCATTGGCACCTTTGGAGAAAATCAAGTGATTACATATGTGTTTCGTCTATTTCTGGACATGATTCTGTTAAATCATCATTTTAACAATTCTCATACCAATAGACCGTTTTCTCTTAATTACTGAGGTTTCACATAAGTCTTGAAATCTGGAGATGCAATTCCTCCAACTATCCCACACCTTTTTTTTCAAGATGTCTAGCTGGTTATAAGACATAAATTTCCATAGAAATTGCGAAACAGATGCTCAAACTTCTACCACAACAAATTTCTGGTAATTTGATTCAGATTTGCTGAGTTTATGATCAGGTTGAGAAAATTGACAATTTAACATATAGATTCTCTAGATTTATAAATATAGCTCTCCATTTATTTAGGTCCTCTCTAATTCCTTTTATTAATGTTTTATAATTTTCATTTTAATGAACTTTCATATCCTTAATTAAATTCATTTGTTTATTTCATTGTAAATGGCATTTTTATTTTATTTTCCAATTGCTTTTAGTTAGAATATAGAAATCCAATGGAATTTTTTATTCCATGACTGTGAAATTCATCCATTAGTTCTAGTAGTTTCTTTACAGATTCTTTTAAATTTTTTATATTCAAATTATGTTATCTATGAAGAAGTAGACTTTTACTTATTCCTTTCCCAAATGTATGCATTTTATTTTTTTTCCTGACTTGATGCCAGTTATTCCAATGTGATAATAAATGGACGTGTGATAATGTATCTTGTTCCTAACCTCAGAGAAAAAATGTTTACTATTTTACCATTAATTACAGTGTTGGCCTTGGATGTTTTTATAGATACCTTTTATCAGATTAAGGACTCTTTTCTACATTTCTAGATTTTTGAGAGTATTCATCATGTGAGGGTATTGGCCTTGTATCAAATTCTCTTGTGTGTGTAAGTTTTGATAAATTTAAAATTTTAATAATAGATTTGTATATATTTTATGGTGGTAAATCATAAAGAAGTTAAAATAAGTTGAACTCATTATTTTGGTTTTTCATCAAGTAAAGGAGGAGAAAACCTTACCCATTATGATGTTAGAGATCATGTAATCTTCTAAAATGTAAGATACTCTGCGAATAGTCAGTAAATTGGACAAATACATTTTTTATTCATTAGAGCTATGCAAAATACTTAATGGTTTTCAATACCATTACAAATATCACCTGTTAGAGGGGAGGGCAGCCAAGATGGCTGAATAGGAACAGCTCCAGTCTACAGCTCCCAGCGTGAGCGACGCAGAAGATGGGTGATTTCTGCATTTCCATCTGAGCTTTGAAGAGAGCAGTGGTTCTCCCAGCACGCAGCTGGAGATCTGAAAACGGGCAGACTGCCTCCTCAAGTTGGTCCCTGACCCCTGACCCCCGAGCAGCCTAACTGGGAGGCACCCCCCAGCAGGGGCAGACTGATACCTCACACGGCCGGGTACTCCAACAGACCTGCAGCTGAGGGTCCTGTCTTTTAGAAGGAAAACTAACAAACAGAAAGGACATCCACACCAAAAACCCATCTGTACATCACCATCATCAAAGACCAAAAGTAGATAAAACCACAAAGATGGGGGAAAACGAGAGCAGAAAAACTGGAAACTCTAAAAAGCAGAGTGCCTCTCCTCCTCCAAAGGAATGCAGTTCCTCACCAGCAACGGAACAAAGCTGGACGGAGAATGACTTTGACGAGCTGAGAGAAGTCTTCAGACGATCAAATTACTCCAAGCTACGGGAGGATATTCAAACCAAAGGCAAAGAAGTTGAAAACTTTGAAAAAAATTTAGAAGAATGTATAACTAGAATAACCAATACAGAGAAGTGCTTAAAGGAGCTGATGGAGCTGAAAACCAAAGCTCAAGAACTACGTGAAGAATGCAGAAGCCTCAGAAGCCGATGCGATCAAATGGAAGAAAGGGTATCAGCGATGGAAGATGAAATGAATGAAATGAAGCGAGAAGGGAAGTTTAGAGAAAAAAGAATAAAAAGAAACAAGCAAAGCCTCCAAGAAATATGCGACTATGTGAAAAGACCAAATCTACGTCTGATTGGTGTACCTGAAAGTGACGGGGAGAATGGAAAAAAGTTGGAAAACACTCTGCAGGATATTATCCAGGAGAACTTCCCCAATCTAGCAAGGCAGGCCAACATTCAGATTCAGGAAATACAGAGAACGCCACAAAGATACTCCTCGAGAAGAGCAACTCCAAGACACATAATTGTCAGATTCACCAAAGTTGAAATGAAGGAAAAAATGTTAAGGGCAGCCAGAGAGAAAGGTCGGGTTACCCTCAAAGGGAAGCCCATCAGACTAACAGCGGATCTCTCGGCAGAAACTCTACAAGCCAGAAGAGAGTGGGGGCCAATATTCAACATTCTTCAAGAAAAGAATTTTCAACCCAGAATTTCATATCCAGCCAAACTAAGCTTCATAAGTGAAGGAGAAATAAAATACTTTACAGACAAGCAAATGCTGAGAGATTTTGTCACCACCAGGCCTGCCCTAAAAGAGCTCCTGAAGGAAGCACTAAACATGGAAAGGCACAACTGGTACCAGCCGCGGCAAAATCATGCCAAAATGTAAAGACCATCGAGACTAGGAAGAGACTGCATCAACTAACGAGCAAAATATAACCAGCTAACATCATAATGACAGGATCAAATTCACACATAACAATATTAACTTTAAATGTAAATGGAATAAATGCTCCAATTAAAAGACACAGACTGGCGAATTGGATAAGGAGTCATGACCCATCAGTGTGCTGTATTCAGGAAACCCATCTCACGTGCAGAGACACACATAGGCTCAAAATAAAAGGATGGAGGAAGATCTACCAAGCAAATGGAAAGCAAAAAAGGCAGGGGTTGCAATCCTAGTCTCTGATAAAATAGACTTTAAACCAACAAAGATCAAAAGAGACAAAGAAGGCCATTACATAATGGTAAAGGGATCAATTCAAAAAGAAGAGCCAACTATCCTAAATATATATGCACCCAATACAGGAGCACCCAGATTCATAAAGCAAGTCCTGAGTGACCTACAAACGACTTAGACTCCCACACAATAATAATGGGAGACTTTAACACCCCACTGTCAACATTAGACAGATCAACGAGACAGAAATTTAACAAGGATACCCAGGAATTGAACTCAGCTCTGCATCAAGTGGACCTAATAGACATCTACAGAACTCTCCACCCCAAATCAACAGAATATACATTTTTTTCAGCACCACACCACACCTATTCCAAAATTGACCACATACTTGGAAGTAAAGTTCTCCTCAGCAAATGTAAAAGAACAGAAATTATAACAAACTGTCTCTCAGACCACATTGCAATCAAACTAGAACTCAGGATTAAGAAACTCACTCAAAACCACTCAACTACGTGGAAACTGAACAACCTGCTCCTGAATGACTACTGGGTACATCACAAAATGAAGGCAGAAATAAAGATGTTCTTTGAAACCAACGAGAACAAAGACACAAAATACCAGAATCTCTGGGACACATTCAAAGCAGTGTGTAGAGGGAAATTTATAGCACTAAATGCCCACAAGAGAAAGCAGGAAAGATCCAAAATTGACACCCTAACATCACAATTAAAAGAACTAGAAAAGCAAGAGCAAACACATTCAAAAGCTAGCAGAAGGCAAGAAATAACTAAAATCAGAGCAGAACTGAAGGAAATAGAGACACAAAAAACCCTTCAAAAAATTAATGAATCCAGGAGCTGGTTTTTTGAAAGGATCAACAAAATTGGTAGACCGCTAGCAAGACTAATGAAGAAGAAAAGAGAGAAGAATCAAATAGACGCAATAAAAAATGATAAAGGGGATATCACCACTGATCCCACAGAAATACAAACTACCATCAGAGAATACTACAAACACCTCTACACAAATAAACTAGACAATCAAGAAGAAATGGATAAATTCCTCGACACATACACCCTCCCAAGACTAAACCAGGAAGAAGTTGAATCTCTGAGTAGACCAATAACAGGCTCTGAAATTGTGGCAATAATCAATAGCTTACCAACCAAAAAGAGTCCAGGACCAGATGGATTCACAGCCGAATTCTACCAGAGGTACAAGGAGGAACTGGTACCATTACTTCTGAAACTATTCCAATCAACAGAAAAAGAGGGAATCCTCCCTAACTTATTTTATGAGGCCAGCATCATCCTGATACCAAAGCCGGGCAGAGACACAACCAAAAAAGAGAATTTTAGACCAATACCCTTGATGAACATTGATGCAAAAATCCTCAGTAAAATACTGGCAAACCGAATCCAGCAGCACATCAAAAAGCTCATCCACCATGATCAAGTGGGCTTCATCCCTGGGATGCAAGGCTGGTTCAATATATGCAAATCAATAAATGTAATCCAGCATCTATAAACAGAACCAAAGACAAAAACCACATGATTATCTCAATAGATGCAGAAAAGGCCTTTGACAAAATTCAACAACCTTCATTCTAATAACTCTCAATAAATTAGGTATTGATGGGACGTATCTCAAAATAATAAGAGCTACCTATGACAAACCCACAGCCAATACCATACTGAATGGGCAAAAACTGGAAGCATTCCCTTTGAATACTGGCACAAGACAGGGATGCCCTCTCTCACCACTCCTATTCAACATAGTGTTGGAAGTTCTGGCCAGGGCAATTAGGCAGGAGAAGGAAATAAAGGGTATTCAATTAGGAAAAGAGGAAGTCAAATTGTTCCTGTTTGCAGATGATGTGATTGTATATCTAGAAAAGCCCATCGTCTCAGCCCAAAATCTCCTTAAGCTGATAAGCAACTTCAGCAGAGTCTCAGGATACAAAATCAATGTACAAACATCACAAGCATTCTTATACACCACTAACAGACAAACAGAGAGCTAAATCATGAGTGAACTCCCATTCACAATTGCTTCAAAGAGAATAAAATACCTAGGAATCCAACTTACAAGGGATGTGAAGGACCTCTTCAAGGAGAACTACAAACCACTGCTCAATGAAATGAAAGAGGATACAAAGAAATGGAAGAACATTCCATGCTCATGGGTAGGAAGAATCAATATCGTGAAAATGGCCATACTGCCCAAGGTAATTTATAGATTCAATGCCATCCCCATCAAGCTACAAATGACTTTCTTCACAGAATTGGAAAAAACTACTTTAAAGTTCATATGGAACCAAAAAAGAGCCCGCATCGCCAAGTCAATCCTAAGCCAAAAGAACAAACCTGGAGGCATCACACTACCTGACTTCAAAGTATACTACAAGGCTACAGTAACCAAAACAGCATGGTACTGATACCAAAACAGAGATATAGATCAATGGAACAGAACAGAGCCGTCAGAAATAATGCCACATATCTACAACTATCTGATCTTTGACAAACCTGAGAAAAACAAGCAATGGGGAAAGGATTCCCTATTTAATAAATGGTGCTGGGAAAACTGGCTAGCCATTTGTAGAAAGCTGAAACTGGATCCCTTCCTTACACCTTATACAAAAATTAATTCAAGATGGATTAAAGACTTAAACATTAGACCTAAAACCATAAAAACCCTAGAAGAAAACCTAGGCATTACCATTCAGGACATAGGCATGGGCAAGGACTTCATGTCTAAAACACCAAAAGCAATGGCAACAAAAGCCAAAATTGACAAATGGGATCTAATTAAACTCAAGAGCTTCTGCACAGCAAAAGAAACTACCATCAGAGTGAACAGGCAACCTACAAAATGGGAGAAAATTTTCGCAACGTACTCATCTGACAAAGGGCTAATATCCAGAATCTACAATGAACTCCAACAAATTTACAAGAAAAAAACAAACAACCCCATCAAAAAGTGGGTGAAGGACATGAGCAGACACTTCTCAAAAGAAGGCATTTATGCAGCCAAAAAACACATGAAAAAATGCTCACCATCACTGGCCATCAGAGAAATGCAAATCAAAACCACAATGAGATACCATCTCACACCAGTTAGAATGGCAATCATTAAAAAGTCAACAACAAGTGCTGGAGAGGATGTGGAAAAATAGGAACACTTTTACACTGTTGGGACTGTAAACTGGTTCAACCATTGTGGAAGTCAGTGTGGTGATTCCTCAGGGATCTAGAACTAGAAATACCATTTGACCCAGCCATCCCATTACTGGGTATATACCCAAAGGATTATAAATCATGCTGCTATAAAGACACATGCACACGTATGTTGATTGCGGCAGTATTCACAATAGCAAAGACTTGGAACCAACCGAAATGTCCAAGAATGATAGACTGCATTAGGAAAATGTGGCACATATACACCATGGAATACTATGCAGCCATAAAAAATGATGAGTTCATGTCCTTTGTAGGGACATGGATGAAATTGGAAATCATCATTCTCAGTAAACTATCGCAAGGACAGAAAACCAAACACCGCATGTTCTCACTCATAGATGGGAATTGAACTATGAGAACACATGGACACTGGAAGGGGAACATCACACTCTGGGGACTGTTGTGGGGTGGGGGGAGGGGGAGGGATAGCATTGGGAGATATACCTAATGCTAAATGAGGAGTTAATGGGTGCAGCACACCAGCATGGCACAGGTGTACATATGTAACTAACCTGCATATTGTGCACATGTACCCTAAAACTTAAAGTATAATAATAATAAAATAAAATAAAATAAAAAATAAAAAATTTTAAAAAAATAAAATAAAAAGATAAAAATAAAAATATCACCTGTTAGTGGCCTCAATTGTCTTCCAAAAAATAAAGGCGAACAAACCAAAAGCAAAAAAGGAAATTGCATTAATTACTTTTCTTTTGCCTTTGTTAATGTAACAACATGATATAGTCCTCCCTACTTTAAGTAATTGTTTCTTCTTATATTTTTGGCAGTACTGTCCTTTTAACTTACATCTTTATGATCTGGTACAGAGTAGGCTCTTAGTGAATATTTTTTAAATGAATGGAATATTATTACTATGACTTTTACTCCATATCTTTGTAGCTTGATTTTTCACACCCATGTTGGGGAAATTTATTGTCTATCATTGAATTTTTGCCTACAAATCTGACCCTGTGTTTACCCCATTGTAGCCTTTTGTTCAAAATCTATTCCAGAAAACTGAAAGAGTGCACAGAGAATAATTTAAAGATTTGCTCAGCATAAGTTCTCTCAGTAAATTTGTCAGTTATGACTCATCTACGCATTCATGAAACAGGTAATTATTGAGTGCTTATTCTGTGCCAATATCTCTTATAAACATGGAATAGTATGGGCTTTTGAACCAGCCTTTAATTATGGGAAGATTAGAAACAAAAGAAAAATTAACTCCAAGTCAGCAATTGAGAATTATAATGGGAATATTATTGAAAAAACAAAGTAATTTAAAAAATAGTAAAAACCTTTCTTGGAGTGTTAGAGGACTGATAAAACAAAGATGAGTACAGAGGTATTAAAACTAAGATATCTACCTTCAAACCTGATAAAAGAGTCAGAAGATTGCTGGCTGACTTTTTGCCTGATTATAGCTATACAATTCATTTAGTCAGTCAGTCACAAGAGGGGGCTGCTTCACCTTAAAACTCAGGTTTCTTTCTTGGAGAAGGGATGCTAAGCTTATGTTTTCCACTAAAGTTCCACAGAAAACAGGAAAAAAAAGATACACTTTTATCCTCTTTAGACAAATTGTACTTTATGATCTCTTATTAAATGTGTTATGGCTTCAAAAGTTCCAGGGCCCTTACACCGATGGACTAAGTCTTTTCAGAGCACCTCCCTTAACACTGCTTTAGCCAAGTTTCACTTCCCTAATCATCTCTTACCTTCCCTATTCCTTACACCTTTTTCTTCCGTTCCTTTACCTATTCTGACCACAACCACCCCAACCTTCTTTGCTTTCCCTGGTCTTTTTTCTTTCTGCCTCAGTGTCCTTGGTGTACACAGTAGCCATAAGCATGGGCATAGAAATTAGGAAATGAACAAAAGGCCATGAGTTTAAGGCGGATGAGAGCCAGCACCATTTATGTCATTAGTCACTATATCAAGAACAGATGTATTGAGAAATGGCTACTTAGACAACAGTCAATACATGATTCCAGGGACCTCTATAGAAAACCCGAGTTTGGGGAGATTTAGCTTTCAGTGTCAATGTCATTAATTTTTATTTTCCCCCTGAGCACATCACTTCCTACTTTTGAACCTCACTTCTATTTTCTAGAATGTAGATGGGAATTTCCATCTCCTTACAACACAGAGCTCAGTATAGGCTTCTGGGATTCAATGACACTTTTCACAAGCTCCTTGGAGCAGAGGACAATTTATTTGGTACATTGAGGAAGAAATGATGGAAGAAAAGCTCTGGATAGATACATCCTTATGATCAGTTTTCCTCATTCAGTGCCAGCCTCTTAGACTTTAAACCTCATAAATGATTTCAGTAGACTCCCCCTGAATTGAGGATGTCTGGTTGATATCCTCACTGTCTTCTCAGGAACATGACTAAATCTAAGGAGGAAGGCACAGAAAAGCAACTGCTCTATCATTGGCTGAAAAGATCCTGACAACAACACAATGAGAGCTGCACTCCTTGCAAGTCTTTACTAGTAGCTGTTGCTTCTGTTCTCTGGAAATTCTTTAAACCTAGAATCAGACACAAAAACTGAACTCTGGGTCCACAATCCTCATTTGTCCTTGAAGTATGAGGCTGGTGGCAAGAGTAACTGTGTTTCTGACCTTTGGTAAGTGCTCTGTGTCTACCTAGGGAGGGCTTCTGAGGACAAGGGACCCCGAAGGGTGGTTTACCCTCTATGCTCCCTGTGCTTTATCCAGCATACTAGATATGATGGAGAACCGTTCTGTGAATTTGTCTAGGAAGTACATACATCTACATACCAGGCTAGATCATAACCATAATCCCAAAAGAGCCCTTGGCAGTATTCGGTTTTAAGAAATCTATGGGTTTACTAAGTCAAGAGCCCATGGAATACAGCCTAGAGGGTCTCTGATTATTGGCATGTGTCTTTGGTCTTTATAATTAACACCAATGATATTTTTTGTGTTCTCGCAGGACATAAAAGTTTTGCAGTGTTAAGTGAGTGTTGTATCCTTGATCCATAGAATTACATTGGATTGAGAGTCAGGAGCTAATCTGATTTTCTTGACCCCTTAGGAACTCTAATTGATGCTAAGACCACCCAGCCCACCTCCATGGATTGCGCTGAAGGAAGAGCTGCAAACCTGCCTTGTAATCACTCTACCATCAGTGGAAATGAGTATGTGTATTGGTTTCGACAGATTCACTCCCAAGGGCCGCAGTATATCATTCATGGTCTAAAAAACAATGAAACCAATGAAATGGCCTCTCTGATCATCACAGAAGACAGAAAGTCCAGCACCTTGATCCTGCCCCACGCTACGCTGAGAGACACTGCTGTGTACTATTGCATCGTGAGAGTGGCACACTGGGACAGATGGGGCTGCACCTGTGCAATATCTCCCTGGTGGCAAGTGAGGAGGAGGGTAGCATTCATCTAGAACAAAATGTCGATAGGAGTCCAAAAGTAACAAGAAAAGAGGAAAAGGAAGGGAAGGAGAGAAGGAGGAAAATAGGTAAAGTAAATAAAGGAGATACAATGAAGAGTAAAAAGATAGGAATAAGAACTTTATTGTTGATGCGGCTGAGAAAAATGATAAAGAGGCTGTGAATCATAATTTGAACATAGCAATAAAATGAAGAGGGTTAAGAATTTCCACGACTCTTCTTCATGTAAAAAAAAAATTCATTTCAGTTCGTTAGTAAAAATGAATGGATAAGGAAAATCAAAATAATTCTGCTTGTCCCAAAGGCTTTTTTCGTCTGGATACAGGGGCAAGTCCAAGCTTTGAAATGCGTGCTGTTATAGTTGTTCCAATTACCAGAAACAAGTTGATGTTTCTGCAAGAAAAATCTGAAATGTTCTTTCTTACTAGTGCAGTAACACTAGTTACTAGAGCATGCATATTTGTGATGAAGGTTTTTCTTTTTGGAAAGAAACAAAAATCAAATGAATATTAATTTGTTTTTATTTTTCTTGAAGTCTTGAATCTTTAAATAGTCTTTATCATGTTTCATTTCCTAAGCAGCACACAAATCCATCTCACCATGAAAGACTCAGATAAAGCAAAAGTGAAAGACCTAGCTGCATTTCCTCATTCTTCCCTGTCTCATACCACTCTTCTCAAAGAACACTAGCTTTGACAGTTTAAGGTATATCATGATAGCCTGTTTAATTTCAGTTATCTATCTTTGCGTATAACTTTATGCAATCACACACAAACTTACATACATACACACAGTTTTGTCATGTAAATTGGATTTATTAGATTTTTTAACTTGCCATTTATTTTTCATTTAATAAATTGTCCTAGAGATATTTCTATATCAATAGAGAAGTTCAGTTTATTCTTTTTGGTGCTTATTTAGTACTTTGAGACATTCCATCATATAATTGCTTTTTTCTTGATGCATATTTGTTTCTATTGCCTCACTGTCATAAAGAACACTGTGTTCTACATCTTTATAGATTCACCTTAGTTTGTGTGTATGTGGAAGTGTTTATTTTAATGATATTTTCTGAAACTGAAATTACTATGTCAAAGGGAAGGTGCATTTAAAATTCTTGGAGAAAATGGAAATTTGCCCTCCAAATGATGTAACTACACTCTATATAATACATATATATGTATTATTATACTCATAATGTATCCATTATAATTATTATATAATTAATAAATGTAATACATATAATGTTTTAAATAGCTTCCAACCAACAGTAGGTGAAAGAACTCATTTTACATTCTTATAAAAATTGAGAATTACTAAGAGCTTTTATTTTTATTTTACTTAATTATTCTATTTATTTATTTTGAGTCTGGGGTCTCACTCTGTCACCCAGGCTGGAGTGCAGTGGCCGGATCTCAGATCACTGCAACCTTCACCTCCAAAGCTCAAGCAATCCTCCCACTTCAGCCTCCTGAGCAGCTGGGACTACAGGTACACACCATCACTCCTGGCTACTCTTTGTAGAGACAGGAGCTTGCCATGTTGCCCAGTCTGGTCTCAAACTCCTGAGCTCAAGAGATCTGCCAGTCTTGGCCTCTCAGAGTGCTGGGATTATAGGCATGAGCCACTGCACCCAGCCCAGTTTTTAATAATCCAAAGATATATTATCTTTAGTCATTTTCCTGATTCATAGTGTTTTTGAGCAACTTTTTTCTACATGTATTGGCACTTTTTCATTTGGCAATATGCTTATTCCTACCTTTTGAACATTTTTCTATTTAGTTGTTTTCCTTTCTCTTTTTATTCATAAGAATTAGTTTCATGCCTTAAATTATACATTATTTGTTTGAATATTTTATTCTTACATTACCTTTCTATTGCTTATTTCTAATATAGTTTTAAATTTTTACATATTTTAACCTATCAAGTATTCCTTTCCTTTAGGCCTTGAAGGTCAATATCTTTATAGGAAATCCCTAAGTATATTACATGTTTTAATATTTATTACCATTTGGTTGAGAATTATTTTGAGATGTATGTTACAGATTAGAAAACTGAGTCTCAAAGAGATTTAAAAACCTGCTAATATTCACAGTATTAATAAGTTAGCATCGATTTTAAATTTATTTTTAAACCTGAGATTGTCTAACACTAAAATCTGAACACACATGTTTAACCTCATCTTACTGGAAGCAATCATAAGAAGAAAACCCCAAAATAATGAATCAAATAAAGCATCAGTGAAATGGATTATAGTAGTCATCTAAGACACATGTTAGAGCAAAAGGTCCGGAATGTTAGGGTAGAAATTGCGAGTTATGAGTTGAGAAAATCAATGGTCCTTAATCATATAGAAAGGTAATGCTAGTCCCCTAAACATTCAAATAGCAGTCAAAATGTGTGTTTTGATTGTGGAAGAATTCTAAAGCATCCTCAGCTCTTTATTAGCCATACATTTCCCAGGCAGAATGGATATTGAAGAAATTAGAACATAAAGCAAAGGAAGTAGGAAAGAGGAGTTTGATCCTGGATCTGAGTGGCTTCCAATTATTCTTGGAAACTTCACACAGATTGAGGCATTTTTCTGGTCCATAGAATGGGTAGATAAATGTAAATTACTATGATGATCATACTTGGAAATTGCTTTGATTCCATGAGTGAAAGATAAGGGAACAGATATTTACACACAAATCTTAGAAAGTGCAGTGAGATGTGCTGGTAGCACTTTCCAAAGATTGACATATCACTTTCAAGGTCCTTGCAGTCACTTTATTCACACTCCTTTTCTCTTTCGCACAGTCTTTAATCTCATTTACCTTTTGTTTAACACCATCCTCTACTGTCCTGTATTTGAACACACAAAAGTTTGAAGCCTGTATTTTTGGTTTTTATTCACTGAAGCATCCTCTGTATCTAGGACAGTGCCTGGCAAATAGTAAGTACTCAGAAAATATTTACTGAACAAATATATTTATTTATAATTGAAAATTTTTACTGGCAAATACTAAGGATACAATAAAATACTAGGGACATGAGTTGGATTCGCTATGAGGATACAAGAAAGAGCCCAAGGGTATCACATGGAAGTCATAACGTAGATAGGTATGTATTCCAAAACTTTATTCATTCATGTGCTCATTAATTCTTTCCTTCTTTTCTTCCTTCTTTCCCTACTTCTTCTCTCTTTTTTTCCTCTCTTCTTTCCTTTTTTCTATTAATATTTGTGAAATAGGTCCCTATGAGTTTTGTCAAGCTCTTCCCTATGAAATTCCAAGCCACTCCAATTCAATATTCTCCTCATCTGTGACAGTCTTCATAGATCATTCTAAGTGGTATAAAAATTTATCCTTTCTATATTAAAGTTCTTATACATTGTGTTTGTCACAAGGTAGTTGATACCTGATGCTAAGAAAGGCTAGGTTGACATTTAGCTAGAATCCCATGGAAACGCAGGAAGGGATCTCTCCTAACTTTACAAAGAAGAAAATTGGCACTCACAGTCTACACACTGCCATAAGTACAAGCCAATAAAGACAGTGCAAAAGGCACATACAATGATTCAGCAGCCATGCTATGCCCATAGGAAACAGTGCCTGCCTATTCTTAAGTAAGGAACAGATTTTTAAAAAATAAATAAACTTTTATTTTGTCTTCCTGTCTTTTCTATTCCTGTTCAGAAATAATCCTCTACCATTCAAAAAGTCATGTTTATTCTTACACTGAATGTTTTCTGCTTTAAAATATTTTGCTAAATTTATCTAGAGAAATTATAAAATTATTGACTGGTTTTTACATAACCATCATTAGTTCTAGCACTAATTTTACTATCAGAGTAGAGATTTATCATGAATAAATCTGTTTCTGCATCCACGGAGTAGGACAATCCCACAAGAAAACTAACAAGACTGAAGAACTTTGGGTTCTGGTGGCACATATCTTTTGAATTTTACTTCTCACAAATAATAGAGAAGAGACTTGCTAGTAGCACATATTGAGGATTTTAAAGTTTCACAAACTCTGCTGAGCGTGTTTGAGAGATCGATTATTAAATTAGGAGAATATCCAATTTGTTATATCAGAATTGCATAAAACATACTATACACCAAATGATTTTCAAATTAACATACCACTAGAAGTGGATAAGAGATAAGAATTTTGTGAGAAACAAAGTATACTAGTATATACTTTAGAATAAATATACAAGTGTAATATGGAACATGGTAAAGAAAATATCCTGAGTACAGAAAGGAGGCGAGAAATAGCTGGTGACTACAAAACATAAAGAAAAAAATCTAAAAGTAGGGAAAAGACTGAAATGTAAGATAGCATAAGCTAGTGATGGAGATATACGATATAATATTGTGATAAAATTAATATGGAAGTAGCAAACCACATAAAAAGGCAAAAGTCTTAAGCAGACTCTTCACAAAAGGTATTCAAATGGCCAATAAACATACCATTTCTATAAAGTACAAAAGGAGACATAATTAATCTGTACTGTTAGAAGTCAGGATAGTGTTGCCCATGGTGGAGAACAACTGAAAGAGTTCATAAAGGAGGCCCTGAAGTGCTAATAATGTTCTGTTTTTTTAAATCTGGACGCTGGTTACATGGGTATGTTAAGGTTGTGAACATTTATCAAACTGTACACTTATGATATACTTTCTTATATATACATATATCATACTTCAATAAAAACAAAAATAATACAGTGGCCTCATATTAATTACAAAGTGATCTGTGAACTAAAACTAAAATTTTAGGTGTTTTTATCCTAGTTTTCCTTTCTTGTTCCTGGGCTATTATCTGAATAAGAGTACATCTGTTAAACACAGATGTATGACTGCAGATTTTGGGTGTTCTCCCGCATCTAAAACACCTCAGCTTTAGAGGCATCAACAGCATACTCTTTGTCCCCCAGTGCAATCCAGGCTATTAGCTTTGAGGCCCATTCCTTTTGTCCTACTGTTCTTCCTTTTGTCACTACCATCCTCAAAAACAACAAACACCCCTCCTCACATTGAAAGGTGTGACACAGATTCCACTGTAACCTAAATACCGCATGACTTAAATATCCACATGAGCCATTCAGTGAGAAGCCCAAACTCATCAACTTTAAAGACCATTAATTTGAATCCCCTTTAGCCATTAAACCCATAGCCACCATCTAGACAGGTCTTATGATTCTGCTCCACCTCTGAAATCTTACCTGCAGTCTAAAACCTCCCACCCTGAGATTGTCACCCTCAGTTACTCTCACTGTACCTGTTCTTTGACTATATATGGTCATTTAGTCCCTTGACACCTTTCTTTTCTTTTCTTTTCTTTTTATTTAACTTTTGTTTTAAGTTCAGGGGTATTGAACTTAAAATAGGTTTGTTATACAGGTAAACTTGTGCAGGTTTGTTGTATAGGTAATTCTGTGTCGTGGGTGTTTGTTGTACAGATTATTTTGTCATCCAGGCATTAAACCTAATACTCATTTGTTGTTCTTCCTGATCCTATTCCTACTCCCATCCTCCACCCTCAAGTAGGCCCCAATGTGTGTTTTTCTCTCTTTGTGTCCATGAGTTCTCATCATTTCATTCCCACTTACAAATGCGAATGTGCAGTATTTGGTTTTCTGTTCCTGTGTTAGTTTGCTGAGAATAATGGCCTCCAGCTCCACCCATGTTCCTGTAAAGGACATAATCTCATTTCTTTTTATGGCTGCATAGGATTCCACGGTGTATATATTACCACATTTTCTTTATCCAGTCTTTGATGGGCATTTAGGTCGATTCCATGTCTTTGTTATTGTGAACAGTGCTGCATTGAGTATACACATCCATGTGTCTTTATGATAGAATGACTTATATTCCTTTGGGTATATACCCAGAAATGGTATTGCTGGGTCAAATGGTATTTCTGTTTTTCGATCTTTGAGGAATTGGCATACTGTCTTCTACAGTGGTTGAACTAATTTACATTCCCACCAACAGTATATAAGTGTTCCTTTTTCTCTGCAATTTTGCTAGCATCTGTTATTTTTTGACTTTTTACTAATAGCCATTCTGACTGGTGTGAGATAGAATCTCTTTGTGGTTTTAATTTGCATTTCTCTAACGATCAGTGAATTTGAGCTTTTTTTCGTATTATTGTTGACTGCATGTATAAGACATACATGTAAGACATATATGGAGCCAACAATAATAACTTCTTTTGAAAAGTGTCTGTTCATGTCCTTTGCTCACTTTTTGTTGGGGTTTTTTCTACTTGTCAATTTGTTTAAGTTCCTTATAGATGCTGAATATTAGACTTTTGTCTGATGCATAGTTTGCAAAAATTTTCTTCCATTCTGTAGGTTGTCTGTTCACTCTGTAGATAGTTTCTTTTGCTGTTTAGAAGCTCTTTAGTTTAATTAGATCCTATTTGTCAATTTTTGCTTTTGTTGCAATTGCCTTTGGTGTCTTCATCATGAAATTTTTGCCCCTTTCTATGTCCAGAATGGTATTGCCAGGTTGTCTTCTAAGGTTTTTATAGTTTTGGGTTTTACATTTAAGTCTTTAATCCATCTTGACTTAATTTTTGTAGATAGTGTAAGGAAGCGGTCCCATTTCAATCTTCTGATTTGTCTAGTCAGTTATCCCAACACCATTTGTTGAATAGGGAATCCTTTCCCCATTGCTTGTTTTTGTCAGCTTTGTCAAAGATCAGATAGTTGTAGATGGGCAGCCTTATTCCTGAGTTCCCTATTCTGTTCCATTGGTCTATGTATATATTTTTGTACCAGTGCCATGCTGTTTTGGTTACTGTAGCCTTGTAGCATAATTTGAAGGTGGGGCGTATGATGCCTCCAGCTTTGTTCCCCTTTATTTTCACCTTATTTCTCGGAAGCTTCTTATCTTTTATTTTCTTACCTATAATGCTTAGACTCTATTACCTGTTGCTTTCAATCTTTAGTCATTAACTATATTATTCTCATGCCAATTCTGCATCATAGCAGTGATCTAATTAATTCCCGATCATGAATCTGTATCTTCCTTATTGTAATGTATATCTTGTCTGATCAGAGTACACAGATGCGCAGATTGGTGTCATTGAAACATATTGTTACCAGCCAGGAGCAGTGGCTAACGCCTGTAATCCTAGAACTTTGGGAGTCCAAGGTGGGCGGATCACTTGAGGCCAGGAATTTGAGACCAGCGAGGCCAACACAGCAAAACCCTATCTCTATTAAAAATACAAAAAATTAGCCGGGCATGGTGGCGTACACCTGTAATCCCAGCTATTCGGGAGGCTGAGGCAGGAGAATTGCTTGAACCTGGAAGACAGAAGTTGCAGTGAGCCGAGATCACGCCACTGCACTCCAGCCTGGGCAACAGAGTGTGACTCTGTCTCAAATAAATAAATAAATAAATAAATGTTGTTACCTTCAACACTAACTAGGCCCGCTATGTTTCCAGGAAAGTATTCTTCTTCTCTGTAATCACATCTCACTGCCATTTTCTACTGGGCTATTTCAAAACTTCTCACATACCTCAGACTTCCTCACCCAGATCCTCCTCCATTCACTCTCTTGGGAGACATTTAATCTCTGTTTATAACAAGAAAAAAGATCCCATTAGAAGGTAATAGGTGTTTCACATTTCTACCTCCACACTCCAAAGAATCTCTTAAATCTAAACTACTGTAATCCTTTTCTCCTTCATTTCAATAAAATTGAAAATAACTGTTTTTCCTCCTACCAAAACCTTGTCCTTCTACCCGTAATCCATATTCCAATCCCATCTGTCTCCTCAGAACTTTAATCCATTGTTTATACATTCTTTCCAAAAGCATGTAAATATACCCCAATTTTTATAAACCCTACCATTACCACTTCAACATCCTCATCCAGTTAACACCATGACTCTTTTCTCCTCTTCAGATGATCCAGCAATCTCTAGAAGGAGACTTCTATATTCAAATTTTTTCTTCCTTGTCTCATCACAATGCCTCTTCCCACTGCAGTTGACCTTTTGCTGAAAAGACCAAAATCATGATTTTTGTGTTGTTAAAAAAATCGGTAGTTCAATAGCACAGTATGGTAACTATAGTTATCAATAATTTATTGTATATTTCAAAATAGCTAGATTTGGAATGTTGTCAACACAAGGAAATAATAAATGTTTGAAGCGATGGTTAACTCAATTACCATGATTTGATAATTACATGTTGTATGTATGTATCAAAATGTCACATGCACTTCATAAATATGTACAATTATTATGCATCAATAAAAATCAATCGACATTGAAAAGTTATCATCTTATAGACATTTATTTACCACTCACTCTGTTAGCTATTCATTTCTTTTTAGAATTCCTTTTTCCTTCTCTTTAAGAAATCCAGCCATTTCTGATTTGCCACTTACGTCCCTGGATACCCTTTGAGGTTTCCTTTTCTTTTTCTTTTTTTTTTTTTCTGAGACGGAGTCTCACTCTGTCACCCAGGCTGGAGTGCAGAGGCACGATGTTGGCTCACCGCAACCTCCGCCTCCTGGGTTCAAGCGATTCTCATGTCCCAGCCTCCCAAGTAGCTGGGACTACAGGCACAAGCCACCACGCCCAGCTAATTATTTGTATTTTTAGTAGAGATGGGATTTCACCATGTTGACCAGGCTGGTGTTGACTTCCTGGCCTCAGATGATCTGCACGCCTCGGCCTCCCAAAGTGCTGGAATTACAGGCATGAGCCACCACGCCCAGCTTTGAGGTTTCTTTAGTACTTTTTCCACTATCTATCCCTTCAGTGTTTGGGTTGCTTGAGGATTTTTTTAAGTCCCTATTCTCTTCTAAATTTTGCTCTAAGCATTTGTCTTGGTAAAATTGCAACTAGTCTTATAGGGTAGTACTACATCACAGATAACATAGTGGGCAAGGAACTGATCTTGGAGTGGAAAAGAATTGGATTCTAATCCTTGTATGTCCTTGGGCAAATTATTTAACTTCATAAAGACTTGATTTCCTGTCTGTTCAGTATAGATAAGATCTACTGTAAAGGGCTGTAGTGTAAAATGTGCAATAGTTATCAGTGGTCAATAATGTGGATTATTAAATCATATTGATAAGACAAACTCCAATTCTGTTGAGATAGCAGATCAGCCAGACTTGTTTTCTGAGTACTGGTCATAAGACCCTGCTGAACAAAACAGGAGCTGATCAAAACAGAATGCAGCAAAGAGAGCGGCCAAAACCAGCTAAAACCAAGATGGAGATGAAAGTGACCTCTGATTGGCCCCACTGCTCATTATACACTAATTATAGTACATTTGCATGCTAAATGAAACTCCCACCACCACCATGACAGTTTACAAATGCCATGACAACCCCCAGAAGTTACCTTATATGGCTTAAAAGGGAAGGAACCCTCAGTTTAGGGTTCCTTTTCCAGGTAATTCATGAATTTATTTATTATTTAGCATATAATCAAATAATAGCCATATATATAGCTAGCCAACAATCCACAAAGGCTGTAACTGCTGCTGCTGTTACTCTGTCTATGGAGCAGCCACTTTCCTGTACTCTGTAGCTCCAATACACTTGCCTTCACTTTGCTCTGTCAGCTCACTCATGAATTCTTTCCTGTGTGAAGCCAGGAAACCTGCTGGGCTGGTTTTGGGGATCACCTGCATCACTATCACTTACTATGATCTTGGACAAATTGAATCTTTTCTTCCATGCTTTAGTTTCCCCATTTATAAAATGACAATGATAACACTATTTACTTCATAGGATTAAATAACATTATTTACTTTATAAGATTAAAATAGCTTCCTCATAAACAGACCCCTGAAAACACCGTCATCAGATTATTCTGCTAAGAAATTCAAACCAAGGAAATGGAGCACAAACCCAAAAGACTCGGTGTGTTTCCACATTTGACCTCCAGGGGGCAATGTTTCATAGACTGGAAATGTCTGCTGAGAAGAGTTCTGTCCTTCCTGAGTGGCTTTATCTCACAGCTCACTGAGGTGCACATTCTGAGTAGGATCAACACCAGAGTGGTTGTTGTCAAGAGAGCAGCTCTTACTAGTGGTCTCTAGGCCTTACCTAAGCAGGGAACTGTTGAATCCTAGATTTTCCTCATTATAAGGACTCACCATCCTCTGGCACATTCCTTCCCACTCAGGAGATCTTCTAGAATAGAGCTCTCAGCTTCCTCACTGCCTAGCCATGCTCTTAGTGGTCATTCTGCTGCTTGGAATGTTCTTCACACTGAGTAAGTATAATAATATTGTTTCCCTGCTCGCGTCTCCGTACAAGGAACATTGTTCCAATCGGAATCTAAATAGAGACTCTGTCTCATTACAGGTAGATCTGTTCTGGTCTCACTAACAGAGTGTTGATGTTGCAGGAGGAACCAGAGCCCAGTCGGTGACCCAGCTTGATGGCCACATCATTGTCTCTGAAGAAGCCCCTCTGGAACTGAAGTGCAACTATTCCTATAGTGGAGTTCCTTCTCTCTTCTGGTATGTCCAATACCGTAGCCAAAGCCTCCAGCTTCTCCTCAAGGACCTAACAGAGGCCTCCCAGGTTAAAGGCATCAATGGTTTTGAGGCTGAATTTAAGAAGAGCGAAACCTCCTTCTACCTGAGGAAGCGGTCAGCCCATGTGAGCGATGCTGCTGAGTACTCCTGTGCTGCGGGTGACACGGTGCTTGGGACTGCAGGAGTTGCTGAACACAAACTTCCTGAGACACTGAGGTTTTCAGCAACTCAAGGGCACAGCCTGACATGTTTGTATCAAGGTCTCTCATTTGATGAAAGTGAGAAAGGTGGAAGAACAGAGCCATGAGGAGTGCTTGACTCCAGAGAAGAAACAGAGACTTCAACACGTTCCTTCTTTTACTACTGGGTCACATCAGACAAGACCTAGAAGAGACAGACTTGTATGACTATTCTCCTTCTGCTTGGAAATACCGCACTGAAGAGGGTCAAGATTTTAAATTAATGTGACCAGTACTGGACTCCTGATCTTTCTCCTTCTCACTGCCAACATGCTGCTTCTATTACCTTTTGTTTTTCAATCGACAGCATCTCATTCTTTCAGAATCTCTGCCCATAGCCTCAGAGTTATCTTTGACTCTTATTTTTTCTTTCACTATTCACATCGAATCCATCAAGAAATTCAGTTGACCCTAACTGAAAGATTGACCCATAGTTTGACCACTGCTATCTCTTTGGTCAAGCCACCCTCATCTCAATGAATTACCGTAATAGTCTTCTAAATGCTTTCCCTGCTTGTCCTCCTACAGAACATTCTTAATACAGCAGCCAATGAGATCTTTCAAATATAGATAGGTCACTCATCTGCTCCAATCCTTGCAATAGCTTCCCATTTCTCTTAGAGTAACATCAAAGTACTTACAGTGACCTGTAAGAATGCATGATCTATCTCTCATTACATTTTTAAAACACCAACAGAAAAATAACTTTGGCAACCCTGAATTCTATACCAGTAAAAATATCACAAAGAAATTATAGTAAAGACATTCTCGAAAGGAAAACTGAGAGAATTCATTGTGAGCAGACCTGCTATAAAAGAAGTCCTAAAGGAAGTTATTCAGGCTGAAGGGAAAGGATACCAGAGGAAAATTTGCAACTTCAAATACGGAGGAAGAACAACAGAAATGGTAAATATATGATAAGATACAAGAAACTAGTTTTCATTTCTCTTTTACAATCAGCTTTATTGAGGTATAAGTTATATCCAAAAACTATATATATTTAATATATGCAATTTGATGAGTTTGGACATATGCATACAACCGTGAAACCATCATCACAATCAAGGCAATAGACATGTTTGTTACCTCTAAAAGTTTCCTTGTGACTCTTTGTTTTTGTTGTTATTGCTGCTGTTGTTGTTGTAAGAAAAATTAACATGAGATTTACCCTCAATAAATTTTTAAGTGCTCAAGCCTGTATTGTTAACCATGGACACTATGTTGTATAGCAGATCTTTAGAACTTATTTTTACATAACTAAAACTTTAAAACCATTGAACAACAACTCCCAATTTCTCCCTCCCCCCAGTCCCTGGAAACCATTATTTTATTCTCTGCTTCTATGAATTTGACTATTTTAGATACCTCAAATAAGTGTAATCATGCATTATTTGTCCATCTGTGACTGGGTTATTTCACCTAGCATAATCTCCTCCAAGTTCAATCGTGTTGTCACAAATGGCAGGATATTCTTCTTTTTCAAGACCAAGTAATGTTTAATTGTATGAATATACCACAATTTATTTATTTATTTCTCACTAATCTTTCTTTTCCATATCTTGCATATTGTAATACCACATGCAGAAGAATAAAATTGAACACCATACACAAAAACTTACTCAAAATTAATTAAAGACTTAAGCATGATACCTGAAAGTGTGAAACTACTAGACGAACACGTAGAGAAAAAGCTTCATAATATTGGACTTGACAATGATTTCTTGGGCATGACACCAAAAGCACAGACAACAAAAGCAAAAATAGACCCATGATATTACATCAAACTAAAAAGCTTCTGTACAGCAATGGAGCAATTTATGGAAAGGGAGAAATATTTGCAAACCATATATTGATAAGTGGCTAATATACAAAATATGCAAGTAACCATAAAACTCAGTAAAAAAAAAAAAAAAAAGTTTAAAATGGGCAAAAGACCAAATAGACATTTCTCCCAAGAAGACAGACAAATAGCGAACAGGTATATGAAAAGGTATTCAGTATCACTAATCATCAGGGAAATGCAAATCAAAACCACAATGAGATGTCATCTTAACAAATGTTAAGATGACCATTATTTTTTTTAAAGTTAAGTATAGGTAAGGCTGTGGCAAAACTGAAATCCTTGTACAGTGTTCTTGGGTATGTAAAATGGTGCAGCTGCTATAGAAGACATTATGGAATTCCTTAAAAAATTTTAAATATAACTACCATATAATCCCACAACCCCACCCCTGGGTATATATCCAAGAGAACTGAAATCAGGATCTCAAATAGATATCTGTATTTCCATATTAATTTAAGCATTATTCACAAAAATTTCTCTTCTTAATTTATTTAAAATGCATAGACTGTTGAAATAAAATGTTATAAAATTCCCCGTTGGGGTTTTCAAAGTCTAAAGATGGAAGGCATGTGACAACTATAACATGAAGGAATGAGGGTAAAGTAACCTAAATACAATTTCTATATTTTTCATGAAGCAGTATAAATAAATATAAACAGATTGTGAAAGATTAAATAGTAAGCATAGTAGTAGTAGGCAATAGTAATAGAAACCATTAAAAACATAATACAAAAAGAAATAGTCAAAAATCAAACAGATACATTATAATAGAATAAAAAGAGACCAAAACAAAGGGCAGAAGTGGAAAATGAATACTGAAGTAACAGACTTAAATACAACCATATTAATAGTTGCATTAAATGTAAATGGTCTAAGCACAGATATTTAAAGACAGAGATTGTCAGTATGGATTTTTTTCTTAAAGAAGACCCGTCTACATACAAACTCACTTTAAATACAATGACAAAGATTAAAAGTAAAAGAATGGAAAAAGAGATCCATGAAAACACTAATCAAAAGAAATCTGGAAGAGCTATATTAACATCAGACAAATGACACTTCAGAAAAAGCAATATTAAAGAAATAAAGTGAAATATTACATAATTATAAAATTTTAAACATCACTAAAAAAATGTTTAAAGTGCTTGTACCTACCAACAAAGCTTCAAAATATTTGAAGCTAAAATTGTTAGAACTAAAAGAAAAATAGACAAAACCGCTATTACACTTGGAGACTTAAACCCTTTGTGTTCAGTAAATAATAGAATAAGTATTACAGTTAGAGAATCAGCAATGATGCAACAGACCTGCTCCACACTATTATACTGACATTTATGGAACACTCCACTAAACAACAGAAAGCACATAAAGCCATGCTTAGAAGAAAATTTGTAACAGTAAACATTTACATTAGAAAAAGAAAAAAATCAATAATTTTATTTTTTGCTTCTGTGTGTCCCCAGTGATGATGTCCTGCATAGAAAAAAAATAATCCTAGCAATCCAAGAAACTCTGTTTTTGAGTTCAGGCAAACAAGAGTATTTTCTGCTGTTACTGCACCAGGTACCCAACTGGAAAATGATATATCTCATATTTTATATTGCTCTCCTATGCTCAAAGATTAAAATGAGATTAGTTCTATTTATATCACATGTCACAGTTCTGGAGGAGGTTATGAGCCTTCCTATTATAATAATGATATCAGAAGGGGTACAAGATAAGTTTAGTCCTTCATCTTTTAAAAAAATATATCAGTTATGAAGATTGTTTGCCACGAAATGAATTCTGTTATACACATGATAAATTATATAGGACATTATAGGGTACCTTACAATACATCTGCATATTTTCACACAAGGTGAGATATCACTAATTATTAAATGGAACTATGCCACTATGTTTTTCTTTAGCTTTTCAAGGGATAAGCACAAGAACATTCAAGTTATGCAGTGGGTCAAGCCTAAGAACAAATGGGAAACCTGATAGAATAAAGACTCAGGCTAGGTTCTGGACTAGCTGGGACTAACATATCATAAGTCCATAAGTGCAGAATGAACTGGATGTGAGGAGTGTGTAACCCTTCTCCATTTCAACGTGCCCACCTTTTGCTTTATTTTTCGCTGAATGCCTCTCAATATAACAATGTAACAACACATTGACATCTCATTTAAGTGTCAGAAGCATTATGGGACATGATAGAAGGAACAATCAGCTTTTCTGTGTCCTATTTGATCTTTGAGAGTATAAAAATCTGACTTTTTCTGTGGGCAGGTATAGAGGGAGCATATGATAATTTTGTGTACTTTCTGCTCAATTTTTCTGTAAACATAAAACTGCTCTAAAATAGTCTATTAACTTTGAAAAATCAATTTTAGTATAGAAGCTAAAAAGAAAAAAGAAAAATCAATTCAATGAGCTCAATCTCATAGAAAATATTTACTACAGCCAGCTCGGATTATTTCTTAGTTTCCTGCCTTGTGTACTCTCTTCAACTTTTTGTGTTGGTGCTTCTTTGGTTTATGCACTTACTATGCAGCATGCATTATGTAAAATTTTGCATATATTATATAATTTAAGTATACTAACATGAAAGTAGAAATAACTTCTGTTAGGAAAAGAAATATAATAAGTAATTTAAAAGAATAAGTTTATGGATTGGATAGGGTGTGTAGAACTCTCAACTCTGTCATTATTTGAATTATAGTAGAAAAGTTAACAAACATCTTAAATTTCAATTTTATCATCTGCTTACAGGAGATCATCATGATCATCCTGTCAGAAGTTGTTCCAATTATCAAATAATAAAATATCTTTCAAGGGCTTAGCTCATATTCTAGCACAATGTAAACATTTAATAAATTATTATAGGTAAAGAAATGGAGGCCCAGAAAACATAACTAATTTTGCTCATAATCAGAAACCTAGTACATTATAGGAAGAACACTGAGTTTTGAAATCCTAGCTATAAAATTTAAGCCAAATATCTTCAACTTATGATATCACTGATTTATTCTCTTGAATACATTTATTGGGAGTAAAAGATGAGCAGCTAGAGAAAAGTAGAGGAAAAGAGAGAAACCAGGGGAAGCACTTTGAAACCACCAAACATGTATTATCTCTTCAGATATTCAATCACACAGATAGGCATACTCCTTGATGGCCATTTGTACCAGGGCTGCAGGACTTGATAAAAGAGAACCTACAAAAACATTCTGTAACCTTCAATTGATTTGTTGCCCTAGATCTGGTCCGCATCTCTCTACAAGGTTATAAATGTAATGTTCTTTTCAGCTGTTTCTCCTTGTATTAATGAAATGGAAAATCCTTTCTCTTCTGTCCTGACACAGCCCTGATTATTAACTGGAGTCACAATATTTTTCTTTCTATTGTTATACAAACTGTGTGGAAAGTATTCTCTTATTCTCAAGACTATGATTTAATCCAATTAGTAAGAGGGAAGATCAGGACAGTTAGCTTGATTTTTCCATTATTCAGTAGATGGGCCTTTATATAAATGAAGCAGGAGACTGGCAGTTTACTCCTATACTGTGTGAGCTTCCTTTCATTAAGACCTCGGTGTCTTACAGCTTCTCATGACTCTTCTCTCTCCCACTGTCACCTTCTATAGCAGCAGCCTCTTTCCTGGCAGATCTTAATGTGGGAATTAAAAAAGGATTGATGTGTCCATGTATTACCACAGACAGATTGATAGGGTCAGGCTAGAAAGAATTATGTAGAAAAACTCGGTGATAAAAGCAAAAGGCAGAATGGGATGTACAGCTGAGCCAGAAAATACAAGGCAAGAAAAGATAACAGAGATTGAATGCCCATAAAAGTCCTTATTTCTGTGCTAGGGCTCTGTGACTTCAGGTACAACAGAGAACACATGAGATCCTAAGGAAAGAGTGTATGTACTGGGCGTTGGAGGCCTGTGAGTACCATCAGAACTTCCTGAGTTTCTTCCAAATGTCCTTTCTTCAGTAGGTATATCTCTGAAGCACCTGTGTGTTGAATGAAGAATTACCTAAAGGGCTGAATCTTTCTCTTCTTACCTTTTCTCTAGTCAGTGCCAGACTTTAGGGTATGTGTGCTCTGGGATCACAGACCTCATTGAAAACAAATCCCAGTATCCCAGTATGGCTTCCATTCTAGTGGGAATGGGAAGGCAGGCCCCCATTGTGCTCCTCTCCTGGGGATGAATGTTCACTGAGGTTCTGCAGTACCTCTATGCCATGGCTCTCCTTTAGTCCTGGAAACAGCATTCAGACTCCAGTCTGTCATAGCAGTCACTGAGGATCTTACAGCCAGCTCAGCAACAAAAAAAAACATAGTCTGGGGCTCATAGCATCCCTTCCAAAGACTAGATTTTCTGATTTCAGGTACAAGATTCTTGTGACGAATGACAAAAACAATTTGTCAATTCTTCCGAACAGAAGGTCCAGCAACCTGAACCTCCCAGGGTGGACCAGAGAGATGCTGTTGTATATGACTATGCTCTGAGAGGCATGAGAGTGACAAATGAGGCTGCTACCGTGTGACAGCCCTATGACAAAAATGAAAATGATGGCAGCCTTGGAAGGCAGTTGAAGAAAACATACATAAAACACACTAGCAAGAACAGAATGCTTACTCTTTCTTTTTGATAAGAAAGCCCATCTGTCATACGCTTCCTTTGTCTAGGGACCAGGTTACAATAATAATGATGATAATGATATTAAAATACATCATTTAATATCATTTTCATTAGTAATAAATAAAAAACAAGATCAAGTAAGTAAGCATGAAATTCAAGTAATTAGAAGAAAAACTAAATCTAAGGAAATCATGAAAATGGTACAGATAAATGTATAAGCATAACTAAATTATGAGAAAAAAGAAAAAATAGAATTGGACAATTTTTTAAAAACTGAATCATGAAAAAATTAGATTAACTCTTCTTTTGTTGAGGTAATTATTCAAAAAAGAGAGAACCTATGTAATAGGTATTATACAGGTGTATAGACACATTTATATATACATTATATAGTTTTCTATCATTTTGTCATCTTAATTTATGTTTTAGTTCTCCATGTGTTTCTCCTTCCTTCACCTCTTTTCAAGCAGGTGGTGTTTCTGCGCTTCAACATGTAAGTGATGAGGCCTGGGAAGACAGAAAGCTGTGTTGCCTGTAGAGTCTTCTGGCTTGTTTTGAAAAATCTAATTTCATTGAGGAATAATAGAGTTTATGGAAGTGGGAGAGGTGGAAGGAGATTTTTGGTGATAAATAGAAAAGAGAATGGCTTTTCCAGGAGAGAATAAAGAGAGGTCTGTGGGTCCTGGGCATCAGGGAACATGTCGTTGTTTCTTGACAACTCTCTGAGAATTAGTAAGACTCAAGAGTGGGATGGCTGTTTGATAATTAGAAAGAGTTCCCAGGCTTGCAAAAGATTTTGGGGACTCCATAAACCTGAAAAACAGAAACCTTCCGCTTGGAATACACAGGTAACATGAATAGTTTATAACATATTGGATAAGAAGGCTATGTTTGTGATTCCACTCACAGACCATAGTGACACCATTTATAGTTAAATTGGCTTGTGAGAATGATTACTGGGCAAAGAATAGAACTTGTCTTGTTTGTCTTTATAATCACACACACAGGTCTGTCTCTTTGAAGCATTAGATCTCAACAGTTCTTAAGTTTGGATATTGGGCCAGGACAGATGAAGAAGACCTGGGGATCCCTCAGCTCAGCTCTCGTGGCTTCACATTGGATGTGAGCACAGAGGCTGTCAAAGACTTTTCCCAACAGGCTAAGGGATAGGGCAAACAGTCATGCTCATTGTGGATTACTCATAGTTCCCTATGAGAAAGGCATAAAAAGGATGTAAATTCTGTAGTAATCCTGAATTTACAATCTTATGCAGTTCTGCCCATCAATAGGGAGCAGAGTTCTTGATCTCTGCATGCCAAAGGGGGAAAGAAGATCAAAGCCTCTTTTCATGCTTTAACAGGTATTAGCAAAATTCTGAGAAGGATTGCCAATATCCTGTTCATAATGAATCTAAACTGGAGTGAAGAGGAGGTAAGAGTTCTCCTTACTAATAAGGAGGTAGAGATTCCTCCACCCTTCAGTCTTCCAGTCTGAGGCTCAGCCACCTACCTCTTTGTGCTATGTTCTTTTGGCACCTGCAGCCTGTCCCCAGTGGTGCTGCTAGGCTTATGGCTCCCAGTGTCAAGGCAGCAAACTTATTCTCAACAGGTGTATAGGGAGGGGCAAACTCAGTGAATCAAATATTTTTAATATTCTGAAAAAATGATCTGGAAATACAAACATATAACATTTAATAAATATTATTTATAAATTATATGAACCATTATCAACTTCTCTTACTCTGCCTTAGCCATGTCAGTAACTCAGTTATTCTCTCTCATTTCTTGGCATTATATGATACTCAAGATTATTCAAGTACGTACGTTGGCCTATAATAGTTGCTTTTCTGTTTCTATCCCCAAAATGTTGGTTATATTATCTTATTTTTTGCTCCTACATAAATGCGACCTACAACATAAGCAGTCCCCACTTACACACACACTTGTGCTTAAATCTCAATAATCTCCTACTAGTGAATGCAGTGCAGATCTCTTTAATTTATGCTTACTTTTTTCCAGTTTCTTCCATTTCAACAATGTGCACATTTTGTTTTTTGTGCCACCTCACAATTTTTCTTTCCTGACTCTGTTTCCTTGAGAGGATCAGGCAAGAGGAAACTGACTTCTCTCGTCTATCCATACCTACTCTGTGATCTTAGATAGGCTTCTTCCTCTAGCATATGGAGACAATTTTACCTACTCTACCTCCTGCAGGATTATTCTGAATTATCTTCCAAAATGAAGATTTCTTTGCATCAAATAATATAGAACTGGGAAAGAATTATATAAATGATGAGATGAGCCTCATTGTGTGGGTGAAGTAAAATGTAGACTATTTCTGAAATGGATTGTATATTAAATTGCAATCTGGTTAGAGGTTTAAATCACTAAAGAGGTAGTTATTCATATAAAACCGACTTAAAGTTGCTTTGATAAATTAATCAGGAACACAGACCAGTTAATTAATTTATAACACCTGTTAACATCCAAAGAACTTAAACCTTTCTTCTCAAAATTAAGCTCTAACCATTTACACTATAGTCATTTTAAGAATTTTAGGATTATGGGCCAGGCACGGTGGCTCACGCTTATAATCCTAACACTTTGGGAGGCCGAGGCAGGTGGATCACCTGAGGTCAGGAGTTCGAGACCAGCCTGGCCAACATGGCAAAACCCTGTCTCTACTAAAAAATACAAAAATTAGCCAGGCGTGGCAGTGGGCACCTGTAATCCCAGCTACTCGGGAGGCTGAGGCAGGAGAATCGCTTGAACCTGGGAGGCAGAGGTTGTAGTGAGCTGAGATCGTGTCACTGCACTCCAGCCTGGGCAACAAAGCAAGACCCCATCTCAAAAAAAAAAAAAGAAAGAATTTTAGGAGTATGTAAAGCTACTAATTGGCTTACAGAAACTGACTAAAATAGGAGGTCTTTTCCTTGGAAGGAAAAGATGTAATAATCTCAGTTTTGGATAAAATTGGGTAGAACAGATTTCCCTACAATGGTTAAAGGGATAAAAACACAAGATATCCCCAGCATCTACATTACAGACTTAAATTAAGGAAGTAAAAATATCTCAGTAGTTGAGCTGAGGAAGTGGGTCAAGGATATGAATATCCACAGATGCTGACAAGGGAAATATATGTTATATTCATAAAATTCAAAGTAATTAAAATAGATAAGTATACATGTCCACTTAGGTTAGATGTTAATTCTTAATAATTAACATAATGATCTGAGGCTGTGTACCACTTCTACATCTCAAACTTTGATGTGGATTCCCCGGGGATCTTGTTAAAGTATAGATTATGATTCAGTAGGGTCTGAAATTCTGCATTTCTAATAAGCTCCAAGGTCATATTGAAGCTGCTATTCTGCTGAGCAAGGTTTCCACTATCTGAGAGGCAGTATTCCACAGGAGCTAAGTGGGTCCACTCTTTAGCCACACTGCCTAGATTAGAAGCCTGTCTGCCCGCTTACTAACTGGATGATTATGGGAAGATTAATGAACTTCTCTGTGTCTCAGTTTTTTCATCTGAAAAATGAGAATAATGTTAACTTTCTCCAGTGATGTTGTGAAGAATAAATGTGTTGATTTATATGAAGTGTTTAGAAAAGTCAACAGTATTGTTAATTGTATATATTGTTTGTCAAGCTTGCCATATCGAAAATATCTATGTGTTTTTGACTGTCTACTAAATACCTATGTGTTTTGATTGATATCTAATTGGCTACTTGTGTACTAGTTGTTTAAAAAGGGACAAGGTGACTAATTATTGAGTTTTACGTAGTTGTTACACTTCTTCACATAACCCTTGTCACAGAACAATATAGTCACATATTCTGGGCATTTTTCACTTAGGATGAGTGTGGCTGATGAGGCTGATGTATTCTTGGATTTTTCTAGGTGATGATTCATCTGGGCTGGGCCTTTCATTAGGGCCTGTTGAGAAAGAATTGAAATAGTAAAGTTGAGCTTCAGGGAATCGTCTAAATAGATTGGTTGAAACACAGTCCGGTTTATATACATAATCTCAATGAAGCCTCAAGACATCCTTGTGGCATAAGTAATATAAGCCCCATTCAGCTCATTAGAAAACTATTACAGGAGTGGGTTAAGTAAATTGTTTGATGTGACCTAGCCAGTAAATGGCAATGATGGAGTAATAATATAAGTATGTCTGAATCCGGTATCAAGTCATTTAGGCAGAATTCATCACTTCTCTACCAAAAGAGTTAAGTGTTAAAAATATTTCTGAAAGTTTTCTCTTATATCCAAACTTTTTTATATTCAGTATTCTACTTGTCCTGGTGATCCTGAGCTCCCTTGAGGACATTGGTGGCACTAAGAAGAGGCTTACACAGAACTGGTGCCTTGAACTCAGTTTCCCCTCACCACCCTTATCACACTGGAGGCTACCCAGGGTGGACTTAGAGTGGAAGGAGAATTGTCCATGTGGACCACAGGCTCTCACCATGGAATGATTCTGGAGGACTTGATAGTGTGGCTAGAGGTTCTATTTTAAGCTCTGAGAAATGTGGAAAATCTCCTAGGGAGGTCAACAGTTGACCCTGGCCCTTTCCTCTCTGGTGCAACCTCCAAAGGGCTATTCTGTTTCTCTCGCTTGTCACTCAGCTCTACTTTATGTGTAAAGGCAGGTTGGATAGTCTCCAAATCTTTGTTGGGCTGCTCCTCTAAACCTTGGATGAAGTCTTTCTCTGTGGCCCCATTTTTAGCAGTTATTACATGTCCAATGTTTGCCTGTAATGCTGCTACAGGTCTTTTTTGACACATTAGTTTTGAAAATTGTTTTTGACAGCAGCTCTTTTGGACACTAAGGACCTGGAAGGCAGAGACCTTATCTTGTCGTGTTTATATCCCCCAAATCTAGTACATGGCCTGAAACTGTGTTTATTAAATGAAGAATGTGTTGGAAAATTAGATTCTGGAGAAAGGCTTGCTTAGAATATTTTAATCAGGAATGAACTTTGTACTTTTTTTGCCTATACTCCTATGGAGCCACATTTTTTCTAATTATATACCAAAAGGGATAATGGTACAGTTTGAGTGTGAGTGTTTTTATTTTCTTTTTTATATATTGATAACAAACTTTTTTTATAATGGGCACATTTGGGATAGAATATACTTCTATCCCAAATGAACATGAAACAAGCAAAACATTTCTTCAATAACTGACCAGAGATGATAGTGATTCCACTTCACCTTAGAATATGAATAACTAAATAGTGTGAT
This sequence comes from Pongo abelii, assembly GCF_028885655.2. Classification (NCBI taxonomy): domain Eukaryota; kingdom Metazoa; phylum Chordata; class Mammalia; order Primates; family Hominidae; genus Pongo; species Pongo abelii. Next base: position 25,648,891 of record NC_072000.2, read on the forward strand.
TTAATTGTGTCATATATTATGAATAACAGAGCTCATGAGAAAATGAGCTATCATATATTTGAGGGAGCAGAATATGGCAGGGAAAGAGCAAAATCTCTTTCATCTGGATATTCATCATCCCAAGCCAAATCTTCATTAAACTTGGGTGCAAGAGCTATTAGGAAAGCTCTTGGGAGTTTTCTTTGAGACTTTGTGGTGTGGCTTCTGATGAACTGTTAATTTGGAGACTTCCATAAATGTAAATAAAATGGCATTAGGACAGTCCTCAAAAGCCAAAAGATGGAAGAGTGCAACCAAACCTGTCTCATTTGCAATTGCAGTGACGCCTTGTGGAAACAAAATTAATATCTGGAGTACAGTGGCTTTAAAGCAAGATCCTAGATCACTCTAAATAGCTGTTAATCAGAAAAAAAAAAGTTTCCAGTTGCTGGATATTCTAGATCTTCACTTCTAGATTCCAATTATTTAAGAGACCACAGAGCCTTTGTCACCAGGGCAGAGCCATTTGCTCTGATAAATGGGAACAAGATCTTACAATGAACACTGTTGATATGAACAACTAGTTTACTGAAGACGTGTCCTTCAACACAAAAAGAAACAAGAAAAAGAGAAGGGACAAGCAAATTGTTATCATCTTTGATTTCTCCTGTGTCTTCACCAAATCTTTTTGTAAACATTTTAGAGTGGTCAGGCATGGTGGCTCACACCTGTAATCCCAGCATTTTGGGAGGCTGAGGAGGGAGAATTGCTTGAGCCCATGAGTTCAAGACCAACCTGGGCAATACAGTCAGACCGCATCTCTATGAAAAAAATGATAAATTTTTAAAGAGGTTTTAGGATCACGTTAACATACTTTCTTTCCCACAAATCAGTTAATCTCAGAGTGCTCCTTAAGCTCACTCTCACATACCTTATTTCCAAGAGTACTGTAGTAGATTATAATATTATTTGATGACAACTATTTATTTCCCACCCTTGCCATGATTTAGTCAGAATATACTTCCCCTGACATTGTTGACTTTGGACTTGGCCATATGACTAGCTTTGACCAATGAAATGTGAGTGGATAGGAAGTACGCCACATCAAAGAAGAAACTAAATATATTCACGTATTTTGGCTCCTTCTATTTCTGCTCTGCATGTATCAGAATAGTCACTCTTTCAGCTTCTAATTCATAATGTCAAGCAGACTCAGTTCTGCATAGTTTAGGATGAAAAGATGACTCATAGAACAGACATGCTGTCTACTTGCAACAGGGCCTCAGAAATGCAGCTGACATGCAATTAACATACCATAGACAACAAATTTGTTGTTGTGAGGACTGACATTTTGAGATAGTTTCCACTGAGCCTTATCAGTCAGAACTGACTGATATATAAGTCATATCAATTCTATCTTTTAAAGATTTCTCTTATTCTGTCACTCCTTTTCAGTCTCCTTGTTACTATCCTGATCCAGGTTCTCATTATTTCTCACCTGGCTAATTGGAATAGCTTCTTAAGTATATCCTCTGCCACTTAGTTCATTCCTCTCCAGTCTATTACTACCTCTGGAGCTGTCCTGCTAAAACACATGTGTAATTAGATCACTAGCCTATTTCAGGACCTTCCACAGCTCTTCATTACCCAAAAGTAAAACTCAAGGTTTATTTGGCCATCTACACCACTACTCCCAGTAACTTTTTATCTTCATTCCTATCATTACCTCCATGATCTCTGAACTTCAGCCCATCAGATGACCTCACTCTAACACCTCCTTCTTTTGTATGTTATTTCTTTATAAACTTGGCAAAATTCTATGCAATCATGAAGGACCAGTAAACATGATATCTTTTAAAAAAAGATTTTTCCAAGTTATCTGTTAATAAATTATAGCTATTCCTTCCCCCTCTTTTAGCATTTTATAGTTTTGCAATAGCACAAACCCACCATGTTATGAATATTTTTTGGTTTTTATTTCCTCTCTAGCTCATGTTCCTCAAAGATAGAAACTTTTTCATGTTCATCTCTTCAATCTGAGTTGTTATTAATAATCCATGCCATGGAAGAAGCACTCAGAAAATGGGCCTACAGGTTGGCCCCAGTGCACTTTGACAAAGGCCCTTATTGAATGAGAGCTGGTTTATGCTTAGGTGTGCTGGAAACATTTTACTGTAGGGACACTTGAGGTGCCTGTACTTCATTATATCCTTCAGGCCAATTCATGACTATATTTCCTTTTGCTATACCCAGTAGTTCTCATTTAGAATAGAACCCCAGGAGGAAGATATGACTCCAGCCACACTGTTCTGGATTCCATCCTTTTTATAACGATGGAATCCAGAACAGAAAAATTCTGTGGCAGAATTTTTTTTCTGACTGAAAGCACAAGGAGATTCAAGCACTAAAAAAGATCATTCCATATTCCCAATCAGTATAATGACAATGATAGTTAATCCCAGTGTCAAGGAAATTTTCTTCTCATTCCCATCTTGAAGCTAAATCATTATTCTACTTTTCAGAGAAATGCATATTATATCTAAAGGGCTTGGGTTATGGGATTCCTCAAAGAAGCAGTCAATAGCTTGTAATCCTTGAGCAGCTCTTTTCTTGTTCCCATGAGCTCCACAGGCTGACCCCGTCTTTTTTAAGCCCCTTGAGGAATCTGGAGTCCCACATACCCCACTTACAGGTAAAATTTTTAAAAAGAAAATGCATATGCATTGTATTTTCTCATTTAACATATTAACAAATAGTCATATGGCTTATCTGACTATCTTTACTAATGAGTGTATGCAATGGTTGAAACAATTCTCTCGGTACACAAGATTTTGTGATATTTGAATACATACTACACCCACACCACAACATCTATATCCTTAAATCACTATACCAATGCACAAACACTTTACATATTAATTCATGATTATATGTTCACATCTTTCTGTCTAGTAACTGCTGGGTTACAAGAGTGAAAAAAAAAGCACAACCTTTTCCACAAGGAACTTGTAGATGAGCCCAACAAGTGCAATTACTAGATAATGTGATGAGGGCTTTGATAGGCATGAACCAGGGATCTAATAACAGAGTAATGCAGTAGAATATCAAAAAAGTATTCTAAATTAAATAATCTACAACAGAGTTGTTCATTTTTAATTTAGTAAAAATAGGTTTATGACACTCATGCTGTATGGCCCTGTAAATGTAGTATCATTTCATACCACATATGTCCCCCACTACAGTTACAGTTACTCAGATACTACATGGCTCAGCATGCTTGTTGAGGATACCAGAAATGATAAGATGATATTTTCATTATCTTCTATTATTCTTTTATTCTGGCTTTTAAATGATCAATGTTTAAAAGGATGTATTTTCCATTTTTTTTAATAAGGTCACAATAGTCTTTCTGTAACTGGACCCCGGTCCAGCTGCTCTCCACTTGAAAGCCAAACACAAGAGCCAAGGGTAGATGGGAAAAGCAGGTTTAATATGAGAGCCAGCAAACTGAGAAGATGGCAAACTAGCATTCTAAAGTACCATTTTACATTTTTAAATTCACCATGGGATTTTAAAAATGAAACGTAGGATGGGAGACATGCAGGAATGGTGCAGGGTGCAGGGTTTGTGTGTCTTGTTCTCGAGGCTATCTTGGGTAATTGCCCTTCTGGGGATCTGGAAGGTGTTATCTTGACTTCGGCCTGGTGGTGGTGGACAAATTGTTCACAAGTCCCCCTAAGCTTGATGATGCTTCAATAGGGACTGTGCCTGGTTTGTTTCAAGGTTTGACTCTGGGATTTCTTAAGCAAGAGAATAATTAGACAAGCATGCATTGCTGGCAAGGAGTGTCCAGAGGGGAAGAAATGAAGGGATGAGAGGGGAGGGAAGGAAGAAAAAGAAAGTGGGTGAGGTCCTCAGTCACATTTCTACTTTAATCTTGATATTTATGCATACCAAACGCAATTGGGAGAAACAGAGCATTATTGGAAATAAATCACTTTTCTATCTTTCCACAGGAGGGTAGTATTTCAAAAGGCAACATACATTTTGGGTTGGAGGAAGGGGTGGGTGGAGAGTGAATGATTCCATTGGCTGCCACACTGAGGCTCCTGCCTTTCTACAGAACTCAAAGTGGGTGGCAGCAAGCACTCTTCTAGCCCAGAGAAGCCTGTTCCAGAACGGGCTCTTTCAGGAGCAGCTAAAGTCAGGGGCCATGTCCACCATGTGATAGAAAGACAAGATGGTCCTGAAATTCTCCGTATCCATTCTTTGGATTCAGTTGGCATGTGAGTTGAAAAGGTTCCCAATTAAATTAACAGAAAATCCTAAAAAGATGGAAAATCCCTGATGGCAAGTTGTTTTATGGCAAAGTATGAAAGGAGAAATTATAAAAGATGGAAGAAAGGGGGAGAGCAAGGGAGGGAGGAGAAAGGAGTAAGGAGGGAGGAAAAATCATTTCAGGTTGGGAAACAATCCCTAATTCCCTTCCCTGGTTCCTTCTGCTCTGTTTCTAAACAGGGGTGAGCACCCAGCAGCTGGAGCAGAGCCCTCGGTTTCTAAGCATCCAAGAGGGAGAAAATTTCACTGTGTACTGCAACTCCTCAAGTGTTTTTTCCAGCTTACAATGGTACAGAGAGGACCCTGGGGAAGGTCCTGTCCTCCTGGTGACAGTAGTTAAGGGTGGAGAAGTGAAGAAGCTGAAGAGACTAACCTTTCAGTTTGGTGATGCAAGAAAGGACAGTTCTCTACACATCACTGCGGCCCAGCCTGGTGATACAGGCCTCTACCTCTGTGCAGGAGCACAGTGCTCTTGAGGCACCTGCTGCCTGCACCCAAACCCTGCTGCCAGCCCCAGTCACATGGCTGCCACATGCCTCCAGCTCCCCCTCGCACAGTTTATGGCATGAATAGAGAGAACAACCTCAGCCCCTCATGGAACCATTTCTGCTGCCTTTCCAGCAAACATTTTCCACACACACTGGAGGACAAGACCCTCTGCTATAACACAAATATCTGGAAATGCAGCCTGCTGTTAGGATCATTAACAATATGGGCCTGCAACTCCCGATCAACATGGAGAATTTCAGAATACTTTATGGTTCAGATTGGTCATTCCGTTTTCCAGAAGATCACAGCCAGGAATGTTCAGTACAATGGGGCAGAAATGGATGGTTTCCCAGCTTTCTTGTAGTACTCCAGAGATGATGAAGCTGCTATGTTTCCAGACTCTTACACTGCAGTAAAAAGCAGAAGTATTGTAAAAATTAGAAGAAAGTTACTACTTTTTTGGAAGAAAGATACTGATAGTACACCTCAGTAGCATCCAACTGTGGTTTCAAAGCAACATCGTAGTTGGTGTTTCTGAAAGTGACCAAACATTAACTACAATAGCCTGTATGTTCACAGGACTGGCTCGGGGAACAGTCTTTGAATGGCAAATGTCAATAACTTCAAGTTTTCAAGCCTGAAGAAGAAAGAAGTTGGCAGTTTCCTCCACATAACAAGCCCTCTACTGGCCCATTTTCATACTTGAAGAATTTGTATTTGTTCTGTAAGGCAAGATGATATAGCAAAATGCACATGAGTTTTTGAGTTTTGAAATCAAAATAAACTAAAATCTCGTTTTTGCAATTTTCTAGCTCTGTGTCCCTGGGCAATTATTTATCCTCCCTACATTTCCTTATAAATTAATGTTAGTAAGAGCACCTATCTTGCTGAGTTGCTATGAATTAAATGAGATAAAATACATAAAATTGTCTCAAGTTCCAGGCATAACATGTATACTTAATAAATGTCCCTAAAATAATATTGTTATTGATGCTCCTATGTAAATGTCACCCCTACTGTGGAATTTTCACTGACTACTTAAAGGGGAATGAGTTATTCTCTGCCTAATACTCTGAGTCTTCACCAGAGGAGTCAGGAAGGCAGACACTGCAAGCTGCCAACCTAATCACAATTCTCTTCTGCCTCCTTATTAACAAAGCCCTCAATTTTGATTTGGGCAACAATATGTCCAGCTTTAAAAAAGCTCAACGCTACATTTTACCCTCTCTTTCAGCAAGGGATTGCCATATACATATAGAACAGTTCTGACCAGTGAGATAGGACAAGAAATCGGCTAGGGCCTTCCCGTAATGTTTTTTTCTCTCCTGATATGAGTACACATCTCTCTATTCCTCTTTTTCTCTTTTTAAAACATGGGAGTGATAACTTTACCATAAAGGAAAACACATACCTAATCCCCTTTCCCTATCCCATGCCTGGTAGTCTTTTAGATGCCAAATCAAATCCAGCCCCCAGATTTATTTTTGCATGAAAATTTTTAATAAACCATTATTTGGTTGAGTTTTCTGTTGCTGTAGCTAAACATAATTCTAACTACAGTAAGATTGACATAAAATGGCTTTATGATGTCTTGTTTCCATGTGTAAGAGCAGGAAAAGATATATAAACAAATTACTTTGTTTATACAAACACGGGGCCTCCATTTATGTTGATCATATCTATTTCATAAAGTATTAATATTCTTATAATTTTTTTATAAAGGAAAAAACTTCACCTTTCATTTAGAGAGGACTCATTATTAAATTTCCATAGCAATTTCTTATACTCATGGAAGATTATGGAATCCAGCTTTCATCCTAAAGTCTTTTAACCACAGACAATTTCCATGCAAATAATAACTGTAGTCTTACATTTGTCTTACTATTATATTCCAAAGGTTATTTTTCTTACTTTCTTAACCTTACTCTACCCAGTAATCCATTTTAAAAGCCTCCTCTAAAAACTTTATCACATTAAACTCCTTCATTCTGAAAATTTTAAAGGCAAATACAAATAAAAATAAGAAAACAATTTTAATGATCTCTGATGCAAAAAGAGAAAGACACTCTCCCCTCCCTTTTCTTAGAGCACCTACTTTAGAAAACTTGTAATTGTGAGTTCTTTTTCTATCCCTTTGAAATGTAGGTAAATATTTTTGAAAGCTAAATAAACCTCTTGCCAGTTTTACAATCCAGGACTGTCTTTCTCAAGGACCTGAGAGCATTTTTTTCGAAATGTAATCATGAGGGGAGGTAGTGCCCTAATCTAGTTTTAGTGGAGGATAGTTGCCTAACTTCAGCTGGTACTTTGCTCCCAGTTGCAAACCAATCTTCTGTCGTAAAGATATGAGAAATGTTTCCTTTGCATGAAGGCAATTACAAAACAGGTGGCTACCTCAATTACCAGGTAAATTGAGGATGAACTATTTGACAAATGATGCTGTCAAGTCCTCTTTCTTGAGGACTAGTTATTGTTTATCTTGAGAAATTGTAGACAAACACTTGCATCTGCTTGGCTATATAAAAGGATAAGAGTTCTTTATTTCTTTGTAATATCTTTAGTGGATTGCCTGTGAGATGCATCACATTCTGGTTTAATGCTTATTCAATAAAACTGTTTCTTTTTTTTTGAGACAGAGTCTCACTCTGTCACCCAGACTGGAATGCAGTGGCATAATCAGGGCTCATTGCAACCTCTGCCTCCCAGGCTCAAGCAATCCTCCTGCTTCAGCTTCCCAAGTAGCTGGGACCACAGGTGCATGCCATCATGCTCAGCTAATTTTTTTGTATTTTTGTATAGATGGGGCTTCACCATGTTGCCCAGGCTGGTCTCTTAACTCCTTAGCTCAACCTGTCTGTCTGCCTTGGCCTCCCAAAGTCCTGGGATTACAGACGTGAGCCACCACACGCGGCCAAAACTGTTTTCTTTCTCTTCTACCTTTGTGGGAAGGTGTTACGGGTTGATAGGCGATTCTGTTTTACTTCCTCAACAAAATGGCGCAGGGTCTTTCCATAATCACTGGGCTTACATGTCTCTTCCTGAAAAGCACCATGACACTATGAAAAGAGCAAGGGTTTCTAATGGCTCTGTCCCTTATTGGCTGTGTAAATTTGGGAATATTATATTAACTTCATGAGCATCAATTTCCTGATAAGTACTGCAGGAAGTAAGTACAAATACTTAATTTACAGTATTATTGTGAAGATTAGCAATGGTTTGGTAACTGCCTAGCAAAATGGACTTATAAATTAAAAAATTGAAAGTGGGAACCACAGCTTCCACAAGGTACATTCAAAACCTCATTTGTGTCATGATATATGTTTTGAGCCAGGAATATGTGTAAGAGTTAAAGAAAGAGGAAAGAAACACAAAACACAGCTTGGCAGTTAAAGATAGGTTTACTTTAGATAAAACCTGAGAGGGGCTTCTAGCTGATTTTTTTTTTTTTTTTTTTTTTTTTTGGTCAGGAGCGCTTTCTCCTACAGACTAAGAGTATATATTGGTTTTAGGGTGAGGGGGTTTATCACAAGCTTGGAATGTTTATGTGTGGAGGAGAAGTTTATGGCGGGGGTTGGAATCTCTCTGGGAGGAGGGGAGGTTATCTTGAGGCTGACGTCTTTCTGGCAGGAGGGGGGTTATCTTGGGGCTGGCACCTTCCTGGTTGGAGCAGGGTTATCTCAGAGCTAGCATGCCTTTGGTTGGGGAGGAGTTTGGAATGTTTCTGGTTGGAGATGTTATTTGTGGTTTATAGTCATGCTGACCATAGCCATTAGGCTGATGGCCTTTGGACTTAGGAGGTTTTTGGTTAAGGTGAATGTTAGAATGAGGGCTTGTCCAAGACAGCGATGTTCCTGCTCTGCCAATATGGAAGGGACACAGTCCCTTCTTCCAAGGAACTCACTTTCATGGTGATAGACAGTCATAGACTTGCTCCCATAGCCATCATTCTCCAGGGGCTATAAGTTGAAGAATCCTCTGACCTACAACCTCCATTCAGAGCAATAATTTCTGAGAGAAATTGCACACTCTCCGCACTCCTGAATCACTGTATGCCTTCCTAAAAACACACTGCTGATGTTTAAGACCAGACTCAGGCACCACCCCTGGGTGGGGCATCTGCATTGCTGCAGAGGAAGTGGTGTTAGCTCTAGGGGGTACTCTAACCTGAGAAAGGTCTCCTTAGGCTGTCAGGAGGATTGACGGATGAATGGAGAATAAAAATCTCTGAAACATGAAGAAAGCTAATAATTTAGGCTGAGGGTGGGGGATCAGTAGCAAAAGAGTATATGGATCATAAAATTCTTAATAACACACATAATTCTGCTTTCTTATCACCAATTCTGCTTTATCTCTAACAGTCAAAATGAAGCTTGAGATTTAAAGAAGACAATTTGTTTAACATTTATTTATAGTTCACGAATTACTATTTTTTAGTACCAGGGGCCAATGTGAGACTTGATCTGTTTGTCCAGAAATTATTTCTAATCTCTGATCACTGTTCTTATCTAAACCATGCCTATGGACATAGAGGGTAGAAGGAGGATTACCATAAGCTGGGAATGGTAGTGGGAGGCTGGGGGACAGGTGGGACTGTTTAACAGGTACAAAAAATAGGACGAATAAGACCTACTATTTGATAGCACAACAGCGAGACTATAGTCAATAATAATTGTACATTATAAAATAAAGAATATAAGTGAATTGTTTGTAACTCAAATGATAAATGCTTGAGGGGATGAATACCCCATTCTCCATATGTGCTTATTTCACATAGCATTCCTGTAACAAAACGTCTCATGTACTCCATAAATATATGCACGTACTTAAGTACTCACAAAAATTAAAAATTGAAGAAACTCAAGGCCAAGAAAAATTTTTAAAAAGAAGCAAATTGAGAAAATGTAAGGTGTAGCTGGGAAGAAAAGGATAGAGAAAGGTTAAGAAGAAAATTATGGAGGACTGTCTGAATTGAAAAGCATTGTCTCTGTGAGTTTGTCAACAGCAACATTATTAGCATTTTGGGCCAGGTAATTCTTTTGGGGAAAGGGAATTTTCTAGGCACTGTAGGGTGTTTAACAGCATCCCTGGTCTCCGCCTACTAGATGCCAGTAAGATCCTCAGCTGTGGCAAACACAAATGTCTCCAGACACTGTCAAATGTCCCTGGAGGCAAATAGCCCCCGGTTGAAAACCAGTGGTCTATATGTCTACATACTGAATGCTGAATTGATAGAGCAGGAAAAACTTTTAGAAGGTATATATATGTATATATATATATTTATTATATATGTATATATATTTATTATATATATTCATATATACAAAATGAGGATGTTAACATTTTTCTACTATTATGACACATTTTTTATTCCTATGGTGGTCATATGTCCTAAGTTGCTATTATTTCATTTGGCTTTAATAAATTAAATAAGATAATTTCAATGTAAAAATGGGAATTGTGATATATATATAAACATATGTATTTTATATATAAATATATATAACTCTTTATACAGTTCATTCACAATGCAAAAAATTTTTCAGTCTGATCATGTTCCAGATTTTACCTTGGTCAATATCTTTTATCTCTGACTCCTCAAAGACGTATAGACTGTTTCTCTATTCTCTCTCTAAGCTACTGTGTTCCTATTCTTCCCCAAAATGATTCTTAAACCCTAAAAAGATGACCCCTCCATTACCCCCACCCCACACACATACACACACAAGCACTCACGCATATGCACCACAGTGTGCAGAAGGTGAACTAAACCACAGGTAGGTGGAGTTTTCCACTACGAAGCTGAGTGGCAACTCCCGGGAGCTGCTGCCGCTGAATCTGTCTCATGAAATTTCTCAGCCATGGGAACAAAATTAGTTCCAAATTCAAGATACGATACTTACCAATATTTAAAGGGAATAGATATCAAGGAGTGTCCCTGTAGCAAAAAAAGTAAAGAATCATGAAGGCATTAATAGGAATCTTGCTGCGCCTCCTGTGGATACAGATTTGCTGTGAGTTAAGGACAGCCCAGAGGAAACCTGGAGGAGTATCACAACTGAATTTGGAAAGGAGCAAGGGAGGAACGGGAGAGATGGAGAAAGAGAAAGAACACAACTCTCAACTGAGCTGTGTCCTCTATCATAAGGAAGAAAACCACAGAGAAATTTCCTACACTTGGAAACAGCTACAGTGATTTTGTGATGACTCTCACCTGCATCTACTTTTCTCTTTCTGAACAGGGGTAAAAGCGCAAATGAAAGTGGAGCAGAGTCCTCAGGTCCTGATGCTCCAAGAGGGAAGAAATTCATTCCTGGTGTGCAATTGTTCTATTAACATGATCCATGTGCAGTGGTTTCAACAAAAGCCTGGAGGACCCCTCATGTCCTTATTTAACATTAATTCAGGAATACAGCAAAAAAGAAGACTAAAATCCGCAGTCAAAGCTGAGGAACGTTATGGCCACCTATACATCAGATTCCCGGCCTGAGGACTCAGCTATTTACTTCTGTGCTGCGGGGACACAGTGCTCTTCAGACACCTGCAGCCTATACATGAAACCATAGCAGAAGGCCTAACCCAACCCTGAGAGTGGCAGTAGGTCCCAATGTGAATAGCATTGCATTCCCACTGCTTACATCTCCTTGTATGTCCTGATTCATGTGGAAAGCATTTCTAAATGAGTTGTAGCTTGACACTATGGTGCAGGTGCATAAATGGTTCCCCTGCAGATATCTGTGGGAATGGTGTTACTAGGCAAAATCTATTGATTGATCAGCTCTTTCATATATTATCATATCTCTCTGGATAAGAATGAGCAGAGTCCTCAATCCTCCATATCCAAGAGCAAGAAAGCACCAGTCTCACCTGTACTTTCTTTTCCACATCTTTTTTATGGCTTACTTTAGTACAGACAGAATCCTAGGAAAATTTCCATGATACTTTTTCTAACAGAATTAAGTGGAGATGAAAAGGAAGAGGGAAAATAGATGGCCTCTATTACCATGAAGGATGGTCAGAGCTTTCTGCATACTTGACCAGAGACTCAGCCACTTACCTCTGTGCTGTGGAGACACAGTGCTTCCCAGGCACCTGAATCCTGAAATCAGAAAAGTACCTGCAATTCTAAGACTCAACAATAAGGTAGAGATGTCTATGTGTTTTGCTGTAACATGGTTTTGAGAGGCATACACTTGATAAATCAAAGTGATTTCATTTCCAAAAAAAGATTCTGATGAATACTTACTCTAGTAACTATCTCTGTGCTAAACAGAACAATTCCTAACATCCTAATCCCTAAATCAAGGAATCAGTGAGTCAGAAATTCTAGATAAAGGATCCCTCAAACTCAGTGATAAGGCTTTCTGTCAAAAAGGGTATTTGCACCCTGAATGCTACTTATTCTTATCTTATATTATCTATGTATAAAGGAAAATCTTGAGAAAGTCAAACCAAAATGTGTCAAAAAAGACATGCTAAGCTCTCTAATCCTTCATTAATTTTTTTTCCAAATTCTTTTTTTTTTTTTTTGAGTCAGAGTTTCACTCTTGTCACCCAGGCTGGAGTGCAATGCCTCGATCTCGGCTCACCACAACCTCCACCTCCCAGGTTCAAGCGATTCTCCTGCCTCAGCCTCCCAAGTAGCTGAGATTACAGGCATGCGCCATCACGCCCAGCTAATTTCTTGTATTTTTAGTAGAGATAGGGCTTCTCCATGTTGGTCAGGCTTGTCTCGAACTCCCAACCTCAGGTGATCCGCCCACCTTGGCCTCCCAAAGTGCTGGGATTACAGGCGTGAGACACCGCGCCCAGTCTCCAACTTCTTAAAGTATATTTAATTGTTCATTTTGCTCATGTTCAATATTATCTATATCATTTTCCTCTTTGTTATGTTTTGTGAAGTTTATTAGAAAAAAGCTTATTTCCAGTCATGAGTATGCTATGTCATCTTCAGCAAGTGAGTCATTTTATTTGTCCCTCATCTCAGAATCCTCATTTATAATGTGAAGATTATATTTCCCACCCACCACTACTCACAAGTTTGATACATTAATTATTCAACAAATAATTATCAAATACCTATTAGGTGCTGTAGGGAACTTTGAATAAATAAAGAGTTCTTTCCTTGTTGAATATATTTCTAGTGGGGAACACATTTTTATTATCAGTTCCTATAGAATAGAGAAGGACTTAATTGGGACAGTAAAAGGTATTATAAAAACAAATAGATGTCTGTTAAAGGAAGCTTTCTGGAGTATGTGATGCCTCAGTTCAAAATCTGGCAATTTAATAGGAGTTAATCAGACTGAAGAACAAAAGTGGGTGGGGGAAGGTGCTCCAATTTGAGGAACAGCATACATATATAGGCAGGAAGCAAGGCAGATTATAGCAATTTTAAGACATAATGTTTAATTTGCAAGTTATTAAATAATGCGCATAAGTAACTCTAATTTTATGGGAGACTAAATAAGAACCGTGAAATGAATCGTCTGTAAATCATAATATGGTAAGGTGAAGGATATGGGGAACAAAATTACTAAGCATATCTACATCCTAACACAGCAGATGAGGATAACTGCACTAAGAACAAATAAAAAGAATCATGCAACTGATTGATGATAAGAAAATGTTAGTTCTTCAGAGACCCTAATCCCTTTTAAGTGTGGAAAGCATTTCTAAATAAATTGTATAAGATATGATAAATATAATACACAAATGTGATACATTTTGACTATTAAATAAAGCTGACAATTGTCTTTAAAAGGGAGGAAATATATAACAAAGCACTGACTTAAAGAAAAATAGATTTTCTGGTTTTTGCAGTATAGCTGATATTGGAGTTATCTTTTAGCTATAAACTACTACAAAACTGAAAACACATATGAAACAATTCTTTTTAAGGAGAGAAGACAGTGAACGTTTGGAATTCTTGGGAGAGGGAAAAACTGCAAAGTGACTCCCACATTCATTCAGCATTTCTCCCTTGTGGGTATTTTCTAAGTCTCAGCACTAGGACTTGGAGCCCCAGAAGAGAGTGGCAGCCTTACTGGGTGGAAAAAACAGAGATGGAATTATGGCTATGAATATAACTGTGATTTTAAGAAAAGGGTACTAGAGAGAAGTGAATCTCATATAAGAGGGTCTTAAAATCTGTGTAGGGTGTTTGCAGAGCCTACACATAAACTGCACATGCACAGGGAGAAACTGGGAAGCCTCACAGAAAACAACTTCTGGGGGTCTAAAAGCTCCATGGAGATTTCAGGGATTGCGCTGTGCAGAAAGACGTTGAAGCTCTGGCCTAGCCAGAGCAAAGAAACCTTGGGAAACACCTTGGGCTTTCAATTGACTCACTAGAGTATGGTGAGTCAGTGAACAGTAGCCACTGCTCTCTGAAGCAGTCATTTGCCATATGTGACAAATAGACATGCTAAGAGTAAGGGCTATGTTCTAAGACAAAAATAACAATTGAGGAAAAAAACAAAAAAACTCTCCCCTCACAGAGATTAAAGTAAGTCTCAACAGTATCAGGGTGATCCACTGGTAATTTAACAAAATTAACATTTTTAGAGAAAAACAAAATAATCTACAGATTTTATATATTATTACCCAGATTTTATAGTGTACAAAAAAGGTAATGAAGCAAGAACAAGGGCCAATAATCAAGAGATAATATAATGAATAGAAGCAGACCCACAAATGATTTAAATGTGGAATTAACACACAAGAATTTCAAAATAACTATAATTAATGTTTTAAAAATTAAGGAAACACGAATAAAATAAATCAAAATTGTCAACAGGAAATTATTTCAATAGCATATTTTAACAGAGTATTAAAACAGTAACTTAGCATACTTAAAAATTACATGGACATTATAGAATTGCAAAATACAGTATCTGAAATTAAGAAGCCATTGAGTAGGCTTAATATCAGATTGGAAGAGGGACGCAGAATTAGTTAATGTAAAGACAAATCAACATGAAGTGCCTTTAAGTCAGATAAAGAAAAAAAAATTAAAGAACAGATCTGAGCATACAAATGATGTGAGGTAATTCAAATGGCCTAATACATGTGTAATTGGTGCCACAGAGAGAAGAGAGAAAATGAAACAAAAACAATCTGAAGAAATAATAACTGGAAATTTCCAATTTGATAAAAGTCTCCACTGATTCAAGGAACTCAGCAAACTCCAAACAGGGTAAATGTAAAGCACACGCACACACACACACATACACACACACACAGAACAAGAGAAATGCATACTTCCACACATCAGAGTAAAACTTCTGAAAATCAAGGAAAAAGAGAAAAATCCTTAAAATCAGCTTTGCTTTTATTTTTCAGAGGGTCAATTTCATTTCCTTCAAGTTTTTCTGAAATCATGGATGAGTGAGTCTAGCAAATGCCCAGCCCTCTTCAGGAGCCGGGAAACATATGTGGCCCAGTTGCAAATTTGGGGACAGCCTACGGATGCCTGAAGATCACTGCACTTGATCCACATAGGTAGATACCTGAGCAGCTGGGCTGGCCAAAACTAATTTGACATTATAGTATAGGCAAGAGAATGGCATGGACTCCTCATTCCAGTTAACCAAAAGCAAAGAAGGGGGTTTTCTACTGGCTGAGATGATTGATGCTGCCTTTCATGGAGAAATGGTTTGCTATAATACAGTGGAGGTAAACAAGAGTATGTCTGTGGAAACTCTTAATCCCACCATGAATGATGATAAAATTTAATGGAAAACTACAGCAACTCAATTTAGGCAGGACTGCTAAGACACAGATCTTGAGGTCATCGTCCCACCAGAAAAAGGAATATGCTTGCTGAGGGCAAAAAACAATAATGAATGATGACAGAAGAATGAAATTGTGCATACCAGCTACAATCTCTTGACCAGTGACAGAAACAAGATCTGAAGTAGTTATGAGTACATCTTCCTTACTTTGATGTGTGTGTGGGGTGCAGGGGGGTTAACAACCCATTCTTTTTATTTCTTTTATTCTTCTACTCTCTGCAATAGTATGTGTTTTTATTTGTTAGCTTTATGGCTCACTATAAAATTTACAGGTTATCAAAGGAGAAGTATGACTCAACTAGAAAAAGAATAAACTTCACTTAAAGATGTATAAAGTGACACAAGGGACCTTGCATTTTCTTTTGGGGAAAAGGTTAGCATCCTTACAATTTTATGGAAGAAATTGCATCATATTAGGTAGAATAATTATTTTACTATTGTCTTATATGGAAATTAAATACCATCAAATGAGGTATGACCTAATGCAAAGTTTATAAGGAGGTACAAAATCGTGGTTTGTACTGGATTAAACAGAGAACAAAGTTTCCCAGAGTTTCCTTTTTTGTATGGTAGCAGGATAAAATTGGCCAAAGAGTAATGTGTGTGAGATGTGGAAGGCAAAAGCGAAACCGTAGCCACTGCTCTCTGAAGCAATCGTTTGTCATATCTGACAAATAGACACGGATATGCCCAGCAAGTGCCAGCGTGTCCTCACTCTGTTCCACTCCATGTCTAGCATGCCTTCCTGCTGACCAGTCACCTTCAGATGCCTGGCAATAGATGAATGGAGATGGTAACCACACAAAAGAAAGAGCTTCCTTAGATTTCTCCTTGAACTTTCCCTTCAAATCACACTTCAGCAGCTGTAAATGCTTCGTTTCTCAGATTAACTGGATAGAGTTTCCTTCTCTGGCCCTCCCACAGCCCTTAGACCTTCACTTTCCTGTCTCCTTTCACAATCACATAAAGCCAAATTCCCATAATTAAGCCCCATCCCATAAAACTCATGGTGACTTTCCTACACTTGACAGTACCCTGATTGATGCACTAGGCAAATATAAATTAGTTCAATGGAAAGTTGTTCTGTCTTTTAAAAATGTGTATCCAGATACCTATTGAGAGAAAGAACAATCAGAAATCTAGTCTTACCAGAAAAACAGTAGACCTTAAAAGAACACATGTAGCAAGGTGAGTTGCAAGGGAAAGAAGAGAGGGAAAAAAGGGATGCAGTCTGTGGGCTCCTGCATTTCCATGAAACACTGGGTGTAAAGAATCAAATTTACTGAACTTAAAGTATAATAAAATATATATATATATATATAAAGAATCAAATTTATCACTATGTGAATATGTAGGAATTATTTTTAATTTAAAAATTCTCATCAGGAAGAAATTACTTATAACTTTATAAATAATTTAACATATGTCAATCTAATTCTGTGTTGTTATAGTAAAGATATCAAAGGAATAGCTCTACTCCCATGTTTCAGAAATTCCTGGTAGTATAACTGAGTAGTCTTTATTAGGGAAGACAGACTTCTCTAAACATATCTGGTGACTCAGTTTGGTATATGCAAATATGAATATGGATATGCTATGACAAGTGTCCCCACCCCCTCCCCCCACTAATTTCCTGTGCAGAGACAGTTGTGTCACCCATCTCCACTGATTCTGCAAGGGACTTGTCATAAAAACTGAATAAGGCCAAGGTTCAGGCTCTTTAGAGTGGTTACTCCCCTAGGAATAGAAGTGTCAGCGTGACTTTTGTAATGTGCTTTGAGTACGTTATAAAATTTGTAAATTGATAGGCTCATCTTCTGCTCTCCCACAAGCTCAAAACACTGTGAATCTTTTACATCTCCAGAATGGAACCTCTTGCTCTTGTGTGGCTGAGCCATCATCAGTTCTTTTAATGTTCACCACTCTCAGTAGATAAAAGCTCTATTTCATTCTAATTGTTCTATGATATGATTTAGAATCACTTTAATGACACAGTCTTCAGTGTGAGAACTTCTCCTGGTTCCAGCATACATACCCCAGGAGAAGCAGAATCTCCTCAGGTCTAGGGGACCTAGTGGACTGTAATACTCTCTCTCTCCCTCTCTCTCTCTCTCACACACACACACACACACAGACACACACACACACAGAGGCAACAAAGTGAGTTCACCACAAATTTAAAATTGTGAGCCACTAATAACCCACAATCAGCCTCAAAGCTTGCTGAAAAAACTCGCACCAACACCCCTCCCAAATAAAACAGTTTTCTGTAACAAGGCATAGAGTCACTCATATCCAATGATTCAACATGGGGCTTGTGATGCATCTGTGCATTGTGTATTTTGTACTTTTGTTGTCTAAATGGTGAGTCTGTGTGGATATGTATGAGAGCACGAGCGAGAGAGAGAGTATTACAGACCACTAGGCCCCATGGACTTGGAAAATCGGCCTTCTTATACGTGATTCATGCATGGATCCTCATGTTTTGCGTGTGACCACCCTTCCTAATATCAAGTCATAAATTTCCTACACACAGATACTGAAATTCAACTATAATGAACTGAGTTCATTTGCTGAGCACTCTTGGCTATAATTTTTCTGTGTGCTTGTAAAATTGCAGATACGTTTGTCCAGAATGCCCTTTTCCTACAAAGCCAACTTGTCAATCTTCCTTTATCTCTTAAGGCCCCAGCTGAAGAGCTCTACCTTTGTAGGGTCTTCCCTGACTCCACACTGCTAACCTCCTCAGCAGAACTAATGGATCACCATTATGTTTTCCTCATAAAAACACTTATGTCTCATGCTATGTTGTAAGTATATAGTTGCACATTTGTCTTTCTCTTCAAATTATCAGGTATTTATGAATGAAGAT
This sequence comes from Pongo abelii, assembly GCF_028885655.2. Taxonomy (NCBI): domain Eukaryota; kingdom Metazoa; phylum Chordata; class Mammalia; order Primates; family Hominidae; genus Pongo; species Pongo abelii. The sequence goes on from NC_072000.2 coordinate 25,667,362, forward strand.
TGTCCCATAACCATATTTGAGACTCTAAGCCAGGCACATTGCTAAATATTGCATAAAAACTAAATAAATGTTGATTGATATATAAATGCACAAATAAATCAATGAAAATTTCTTCACTAGAAAGTCTGAATTATATAGGTTTAAAGTATATAACATGCAACATGGATAATGTATCAGTTTCTCCTGAATCAGACAATTATTTTTAATAGACTATATATATACTATACGTATGTATAGTATATATATACTATATGTGTATATATATACTATACATATGTATATATATACTATACGTATATATATACATATGTATAAATATACATATGTATAATATATGTATATGTATATACATGTATATATGTATATGTATGTGTATACGTATATGTATATATGTATGTATATATGTATGTATATATGTATATGTATGTAATATATGTAATATGTATATATGTATATGTATATATGTATATGTATGTAATATATGTACATGTATATATGTATAATATATGTATAATATATGTATACTATATGTATAATATATACATATAGTATATACTATATGTATAATATATACATATAGTATATACTATATGTATATACTACACATATGTATAATATATACTATATGTATATATATTATATATACATATATAAAATATATACATACATAATATACATTATATTATATATACATATAGTATATAATATATATACTATATGTATATATATTACATAGACATATATATATTTTTTTGAGATGGAGTTTCACTCTTGTTGCCCAGGCTGGAGTCCAATGGCGTGACTCGGCTTATTGCAACCTCCACCTCCTGGGTTCAAGCGATTCTCCTGCCTCAGCTTCCCAAGTAGCTGGGATTACAGGCAGGTGCCATCACCCCCGGCTAATTTCATATTTTTAGTAGAGACAGGGTTTCGCCATGTTGGCCAGGCTGGTCTCGAACTCCTGACCTCAGGTGATCCATCCGCCTTGGCCTCCGAAACTGCTGGGATGACAGGCCTGAGCCATGACGCCCAGCCAGACTTAATGTATTAATGCCCTTAAAACACTTTTAATAGAGGCGTTTTAACTTTTCTGAGTATTTGTTTCATTGTTCTTCAAGTGAAAATTCAAAATGTTTATTACCATAATAAAATATGCATCAAATATTATTGTATTATGTGTTATCAGTCCTTGCTAAAAATAATTTCAAAAAATATTTTGGAATTTAATCTTAGCTGAAATCACTAGTTGCCCTACTAATTCAGCATTAAAAGTACAACTGATTCCTCTTCCTTCCTCCATCATAGTAAACCATGGGGAAATACACTACCTGTGGGCCAAGAGTGACGGTAAGCAGCTATGTTGCCTTTTTGGCATCTTCTGGTAAATTTCATGAATATATTGTCTATAGACTTTATAGGATTATGTCACCGTTTTTCTGATTTGAAAATACAGAACACACTAAATGATCTCATTCAAGTTCCAATAGAGATAATTTCAGTTCAGAAGGTGATCTAATACAGAAGATAAATTTTGTTGTGCTGATTTGTGTTTTTAAGAGAGGTACTCAGAGTTTTAATTAAATTTAATTATGTTGTGCTATTTATCATATAGAAAATATGGGCACATTTGAAGACCATATTAGAATTCAATTGCACTAAAGACTAAGCTACAAAACTTCTTTGTGTTCTAAATTCATAATGATTGTATTAAATAAAACATCATACCCACATGTGTCCCCAATAAGTATCAATCCTTACCAATATTTTTAAACAAGATGTCTGCCTTAGTATGCCAGTTGACAAGGTGTCAGTCATTTGACCTTATGTAATTCTCCAATTTTCAGCTATCATTTTCGACTATTGCTGTGTGTATGTGTTCTCTAAAAACTTTTCCTTCTCTTTCAATCTCTTGTTTTTTAACTTTATATGGAGAAGGCATTATAAAATCATCTTTAGGAAACACAGAAACACATTTACAGAAACTTTCTACATTTGAACTAAAGGGGGCAGTGCTTCCTTTCATAAAGATAAATAGCTTTATAGCTACACACAGGGTGGTTCATATGTAAAATGAAGGGTCTGTGGAAGGACATGAATAAAGCATAGGAAGTTGAAATCAGATTTGCAGCTTTCTAGGCAGGAGACAAGACAATCTGCATCTTCACAGGAGGGATGGCCGTGCTCCTGGGGGCATCGTTGCTGATTCTATGGCTTCAGCCAGACTGTGAGTTGCGCATGGGAGGTTTGAATATAGTAGGAAAAGCTACAAGGAACACTACAAGGCTGGGAGATAATTGGAGAAGTTTTGTTTTGTTTTCCGGATCATGATGGTTTCTTGTGGGGACATTAAAAATAAAACTGAAAATCTGTTATTCTCTTTCCAAACAGGGGTAAATAGTCAACAGAAGAACGATGACCAGCAAGTTAAGCAAAATTCACCATCCCTGAGTGTCCAGGAAGGAAGAATTTCTATTCTGAACTGTGACTATACTAACAGCATGTTTGATTATTTCGTATGGTACAAAAAATACCCTGCTGAAGGTCCTACGTTCCTGATATCTATAAGTTCCATTAAGGATAAAAATGAAGATGGAAGATTCACAGTCTTCTTAAACAAAAGTGCCAAGCACCTCTCTCTGCACATTGTAGCCTCCCAGCCTGGAGACTCTGCAGTGTACCTCTGCGCAGCAAGCTCACAGTGCTCTCCAGGCACCTGCAGCCCGTACTCAAACCTGCTTTGGGGACTCAGACTGGGAGACACATAGACTTGCTTCCATTTACACATGGCAATATGAGAGATTATGCTTTGAAGTAGGTGAGGCAAGTTGAGCTTAAAGAAAGAGTGATACATGACAAGCCTTACAAATAAGTTAAGAAAGTTCCCTGAGTTTTAGAGAAACTTAAGAGTCTAACCACTCTCCTTTTCTACTTTCAGAAAGAGGTTGCTGATTTAGCTAAAGTATAAATCTCTGGTGATGCTTTGTTTCTGCTAGCCTCTGGAATGCGGGTGCCCTGTCTTCCTTGTATACTAGGGGGCAAGAATATGTGTTTGGAATGGGAAAACCAAGGTTCTACTGTAGGTTCTTCCAGTGATGAACATTTCCTGAGATGTCGTTTCTTTTAGTTTTTCTCAGTGTACAGGCATTTCTGAGCAAAGAATTGCATGTGTGAATACTAACCTGTGTATATCTGCATATCTGTAAATATTTCTATATGTAGCATAACCATCTGTATCTACATTAAGTTAAACATTCGTTCTTAGCAATGTCTCCAATGCTAAATCATTACCAAATGGATCACACTAGCCTCCTCCCCTTACTTATCCATAAATTCCCACTACAGGGGTGCACAGCCTGGCTCTCACCGTTAACAAAAAGTTATTCAGTAATACTTGTTAAAACATGGTGAGGCAGAATTTATTTAGGACCATCATGATAGGTACGGAGACCACTGCAACAGGATTTTGCAGTGAGGGAGAAGAATTGGACTCAACCCAGAATACAGCATAGACAAGTGGGGATTTCTAGCCAAGGGGCAGATTAGGGGTCAGTGGATGGGAAATTACTAAGAGGAAACATTAGAACCAAGGGATATTCTGGCTAGACCAGCCAAACAGGATTCTTGCTGAAGACAGGTCAGGGTGATTAGACATCAATCCCCTGGGGGATGATAGAGGATGAGGAGCCCAGTTAGATATGGAGTCTAATCAGATACCAAGTGGAGGATGGCAAGGGCAGCAGAGGAGGGTGTGGTTCTTGCTAAACCGTCTTGGAAGGATTCTTGCTAAAACTAGATTTTACAAGAAAATGCACAGATGAGCTTAGGAAAAACTTCAAAAGCCTGACTAAAGTTTGGTCAAGCAAAGAATTTTTGTTATCACCACCCACTATTCATTTACATCATAGTCGAATTCCATTAAACATGTATAGTGGTATCAGAATTGTTACTTGTAGCTCCATGAGAAAGAATTTTATTACTTACAGCACACTGCTGTGTAACGGTAATAATGTCTAGATTATGTTGAACTTCTATTATTCCACCTGTTTTGCATGTATTATGTTAACTAATTATTCTAATAATTATTTAAGACAACTATTAGAATAATCCATATTTTAGTAGAGAAAACAGGCTGTGGGAGTTCAGGGATTTATTCAGTATCACTAACTTTGTGAGAAAAGAGAGTTCATTGTCACTCATGCCCCAAACCACCAAGTATGGGCCCTTCCTACAGAAGCTATTAACAAGTCATGCTTTTGAAAAGCTAGCAATTTTTAAAATTCTTATCATACATGTCTTCATCATTGACCTATAGAAGAGTGAGATTATCACTCATAGAGAATTAAAAGCTGAAATTATAGTTTTATATGTATATTGTATTTGTAGATAAATGATTAGAACTTCTCCCTCACAGGCTGATTTTCTGAAGCTGAAGATCTTTACAGAGAGAAGATACAGAAATTCAGGATACTTCCCAAGAAGCATGTGGAAGCTTCCGTAAATCTCATTACTTATGGCGTAATCTGAACAGTGACTTCAGGAACAGTGATTTCAGGAATGATGAAGACATTTTTGATCAGAATAGGGGTAATATATAGGTTGGCTTAGCTTGGTTAATCTAGGGATCCTTGTGGGGTTGGTTTAACTATAAGGTAAAATCTATAGGTTGATCAATTCTCTCATATTTAATTCTATATTCCTGAACATGGATGTAAAGCTAACTCAGTGTGAATTAGATTTATTATCCCTCTATATCCAGGAGCACCAATATCACATGCAGTACTTTTTCTGTTCTTTTTGTGGCTTATATTGGTATAGGCAGGAAAAATTCCAAGATCCTTTTCGTAATGCATGTAAATGAGAATGAAAAGCAGGAAGGAATATTAAGCATCACTCTTCATACTTAGGGTGTTCCATGCACATCTCGGGCTTCCACTCTAGAGCCTCAGCTACTCTGAGCGGAGAGTCTGCTGTGCATACTCTTTGCTCACAGGCATCCAGAGCCTGTTCCCAAATTCAAAGCTGTAGCCACAGATCCCAGCAAAAGGGCAGGCACGTGATAGTTGTTGCTGTCTTCTAGCAGGGTGTAGAGAAATGTAGCTATGATGAATCATTTAATTTCAGTTTCAAAAAATATGAAAATTCAGCTGAATAATCAGTCCAGTTACTACATATCCCTGCTCTTAACAAAACTATTTCAAATACCTTAAGACAATAAATCAGCTTTTCTTATTTTCAGATATATTTAACATGATTTATAAATTACTGAAACCCATTATAAAGTTCTGTTACAATGGACATTTTTCACTCTAACTTCTGTTACATTTACCCCATTTCATGTCTTGCATAATGGGGAGGGAATATATTAATGCTGTCTCTATCCTTCTAAAGCAACATAGAATCATACCAGAAAAAGGAATACTACATCCAATCTCATCCCTGCCTTTTTGTTCAAGCTCTTCAGACTGCTTCAACTTTCACATTTCAAATTCATTCCCACAGTTATCTATTTGTATTCTTTTCTTATCTAATATATTTGGGAAACAGCATTGGAAAAACCTACTTTCTAGCATTGTTCTAGCCATAAGTGTGTTATGTCTTCTTGAGCAAGTGAATCAACTTCTTAACATTTTATATCAGGACCTTCATCTGTAATTCAAGGACAATGATTTCCAGCTAACATTGGTCTCAAGTTTTATTCATTTTATCAATTAGCAATTGTTAACTGGTTGCCTGCTGAGTTCTGCATAAATGTTACATGCTGGGAAAAAAAGAGCTATGGAAAAATACATATCTTCTTTCACTAAATTTGTAGTCTAGTTAGTTATGTAGGCAGCTAATCAGACTGAGTAAAGTGAAATGAGGCCAACCTTGGGAAAGCAAAGGGAGGTATGAAGGCATATGGAAAGTCCCACCCCCGTCTTAGCCTTAGAGGTGAGTCGGGGGCAGCCTGGAGTATGTCTTGCCTATGCTGAGACCTAAAGATTTAGTAGGAGTCAATCAAGTTGAAAGACAGAGAAGGTAATGAAAGTGATCTTAAAGATAGAAACAGCATGTACAAGGCAACACAGAACACAATGAACCTGAGGACTAAAAGCCAGAATTACGCTATAATTAAAATTATGTATGTCATAAAATGTTCAAACCACTACTGCAAAGCAGTTGCACCTTAATTCTCTGTTTTATAAATGAGTAACCATAAGATTTGTGAGGTTACCAAATATGTTATCTATTTATTTGAGATTTCACTTAATAAGGTTATTCATTTGATACCTAATATGTGTCTAAGACTCAAAAACAATAGATGCAAATGAGAAGAATAAGGCATTGTTTCTGCCTTCAGGGAGCATGCAATATTGCAGATTGTATTACAATATAGTATAATAAAAGCTATAAAGGAGAAGCATAGAATATGACCACCTAACAGTGGCATTTAACTTGGAAACTTGAATGTAAGGGAAAGCTGCCTATGGGAGGTAGTATCAAAGTTAAGATCTGTAAAGCAGCCAAAAATGGAGTCAGAGAAAGGGTATTACAGAAAAAGATAAATAGAATACACAAAGACATGAAGTCAATATTTCGTATAAGAGAAAGACATTAAACTAACTCAGAATGGCCAGAGCATACAACTCAAAATGTATATCAGTAAATATAAAACTAAAACAATAAGCAGAAACCACTTCGTGAAAATAATTAAAAGCCGTTATAAGATGTTTGTACATTACATTATCTTAAAGACAATGATGAGCACTGAAAGAAATCTGCACAAGTAAATAGTATAATGAAATGTCACCATTTGAAAGATTACTCTGAGTTCACATACTTATATATCATATCCATGTGTGAGTGTGTATATAAAAAATATATATAGTAAAATATATATAAGACATTTTCCCTTGATACTTCTCTTTTCTCTTAATTATGGAGTAATTCTTTCTGTAACACAGTATATTGATAGGCCCTTCTTATAGCAAGAAAAAAACCTATCCTGGATGAAAACTTACTCAAGAAAAGCCAAAATCCACAGTTTAATCAACATTCCTCAGTCTGGCCACAGGGGAGAGCTGTTTAAAAAGTATTCTAGATAGATGCATTTAGTTCTGTGCAGTTGAACTGTTGCGATGTGTCTCTGATTGGTTGCCCCCAAAGTTGCAATATCCTGGAAACAATTGCAACAGGTCTCATTCTGAGTTCAAAGCAACTCCTATTAAGGAAGCCCATTCAGAAGCTGACTAGATATTCTGGCAGGCCGAGGATGGAGACTCTCCTGAAAGTGCTTTCAGGCACCTTGTTGTGGCAGTTGACCTGTGAGTACACGATTCAGTCTGGGAGAGGTTGTGATATGACAGCATCTTAATGACAATAGCTTTCTGTCTTGGGAACGGCCCTTTTAAGAACCAGACCTAAGAAGTGAGAAAAATGTACCGTAATTATGTGGTGATGCTTAATGTTTTAAATAAGGAAGGAAGGGAGAAAATCACTCTTCCCTTCACGAGACAGCTCTCATTCAATTGTCTTTCCGATCAGGGGTGAGAAGCCAACAACCAGTGCAGAGTCCTCAAGCTGTGATCCTCCGAGAAGGGGAAAATGCTGTCATCAACTGCAATTCCTCCAAGGCTTTATATTCTGTACACTGGTACAGGCAGAAGCATGGTGAAGCGCCAGTCTTCCTGATGATATTACTGAAAGGTGGAGAACAGAAGAGTCATGACAAAATATCTGCTACATTTAATGAAAAAAAGCAGCAAAGCTCCCTGTACCTTATGGCCTCCCAGCTCAGTTACTCAGGAACCTACTTCTGTGGCGCAGAGACACAGTGATACCCAGGCCTCCAAGACCTGTACTCAAACCTAAAGCTGAGCCACAGATGCTCCCCTAGCACAGATGCTCACCACAGGAATATGGGGAACTTACCAGAAGGTTCATCCATGATAAAAGAGAAACCTGAAGGAAATTCATTTGCTTCAACATATAACACAAAAAGCAAGCCATGGCCTTAAGACCATATCTAATTTGGCATTGTTTTCTTGATAATTATTTAATTGCTTGGTAGGTATTATAGATAACTTAGATTCAGAGAAAATTACATAGATTTCAGTTTCAAAAACCAGAGTGAATTCCTATTTGACTGAAGCTATACATATAAACTCCTTTTGGATCTCTGCATTCCTATCTGAAAGCGAAAAGTAACCTCTCTTTCTTCTCCTAGGTACCCACAGCTTGATAATAGGACAGCAAAAAAAAAAAAAAAAAAAAAAAAAAATTTGTCTGGTTCTTTCTTGGATGTGAGGATTGTACACCATAGGTATTTAGATTGTTAATCTTGTTACCTATCTGGAAAGGTCACTAGCATTATTTTTTCCAAGATTTTAAATATCTGTTTTGGGGAAATGGCATTTAGAAGTACTTCAATTTTATATTTGCCTTGCCTTCTCTTCTCATTGTGGTTTATTCTGATTGATTTCCAGCTTTGCCCAAGGGACCCTGAGTTATCTTACCTGTTTGCCCAATGGTCAAGATCCTTCCTCAATTGTTCCTTTCACAACAACCCAGCACAACACTGCGTGTAGGAAACACTCAACAAGTTTTAATTGAGTCATATATTGATAAGAATTGAGAATGGCCAGGTGTGGTGGCTCACGCCTATAATCCCAAGACTTTGGAAGGCTGAGGTGGGTGGATCACTTGAGGCCAGGAGTTCAAGACCAGCTTGGCCAACACGGCGAAAGCCTAACTCTACTAAAAATATAAAAATTAGCCAGGTGTGGTGACACACACCTGTAATCCCAGCTACTTGAGAGATTGAGGCATGAGAATCACTTGAATCTGGGAGGTGGAGGTTGCAGTGAGCCGAGATCACACCACTGCACTCCAGCCTGCATGACAGAGTGAGACCCTGTCTCAAAAAAAAAAAAGAAAGAAAGAAAAAACAAAATAAATAATCACACACAGAATTCCTTCCACAAGATCAGTCTTCCACAAACATTCTACAACTTGCTTAAATCTTTAGTCTTGTCCTATCAGTCTACCCTAGAACAAAAATTTAATTTTTCAACTTTCTATATCATTGAGTTTTCTCCATCATTTTTTTACTCAAAAAACTTTAAAATTAATTATTTAAAAACTTAATTTTAAAAAATTAATTTAAAAAGATATCCACACTGGGAAAAATTATTTTCTCTTTAACAGAAGAAACCAGATTCCCATGCCTTCTTAGAAGCTTTTTATCAAAAACACAAAACAACTTGCATATAGAATTGTTTCTCTTATAGCTAGTAGTTTGTTGTTTTGTTTTGTCTTGTTTTGTTTTTGAGATGGAGTTTTGCTCTTGTTGCCCAGGCTGGAGTGCGGTGACGCAATCTCAGCCCACCGCAACTTCCGCCTCCTGGGTTCAAGCAATTCTCCTGCCTCAGCCTCCCAAGCAGCTGGGATTACAGGCGCACACGACCACACCTGGCTAATTTTTGTATTTTTAGTAGAGATGGGGTTTCACCGTGTTGGGCAGGCTGGTCTTGAACTCCTGACCTCAGGTGATCCACCCACCTCAGCCTCCCAAAGTAATGGGATTACAGATGTGAGCCACCGGGCCGGGGCCATAGCTAGTATAATTACATACATTAATTGTAATGTTACTTCTTAGTAACTCTTATTCTTAGTGAAAAACTGAGGAAGTAAGTAACTCTAATTAAGCACCAGATACAGAGTCCAAGACAAAGGACAATCCCTGGAGCTAGGCTTCACAATATCCTAAAGGCCCAAATCCAAAAACATAGTTTATAGACGTTAAGTGTCAAAAATTGTCATAAAAACACATTTTATGATCTTAAAACATCTAGCAGAGATAATATCTGAACAATAGGCCAATAGACTCAGACAAAGTGTCTAAATTAAATTCTGAAGAGGTTTCTATTTTATTTTATTTCACCAATAATTTTTAAACTGTCTTTATTTGTTAAAGATTACTAAAGTCACACGAACTTAAAGGTGTTTGAGTTAAGGTTTCTATTTTTCTCATAAAATATTTAACTGTTTACTTTTTCTCTAAGCCAATTAATTAGAACTCTTTCACTTATTTTGGTAGTGAAACATCACATACACATAACACATATAAATATATAGACACTAGACATGCAGACACACAGACAGAAGCAGATCTTATAGAACTATATGATTTTTTATTTACCAGTTTTAAATAGTTGTTTTTATTCACAGTTTCAATTACCTATTTTATTGCTCTAGGCAACTGTTAGCTAGGCAACCCTAAATTTGCATTTCTAAAGTGATAACTCTCGGGTGAAACAAGATAAAGGATTTGCATCTCAAAATACAGAGAGAGACAGGGAGTTTAAGCTCTTTAAATCTGGTTGTGTAAGAGGAAGATTGAAAACATGGATGCCAAGATAACACAAAATTATATAAATTTATCATGGGCTTTTATAAGGTGACCAATTTCATTTAGATAGGTGTTTTAATTTAGTCTCTTCTTTATACCTGGACCATTGAGTTCAAAGCATAACTCACACTAAATCTTGGGTCCCCCAAAAGAGGGAAACACCATGGGGATTAGGACATGCCATGTTTTCACAGGGTGTTTCGCTGCAAATACATTTCCCCTGAGGTCGGTGGGCAATCCATTGCCAATCAGCCCACTCTGTGATCAGCCCATTCCCTAGCCATTATACACACCAAAGGCAAGTTTTTCACAATAAAAAGAAATTTCTAGTAACTCCAGAAGCAAAACATTCTGGTAGTGCAATGCAAAGGAGAGCAGAGTTTTAGATCTGAGAGGACACTGTCCATTTTCAACTCTTGGGATTCCCTGAGGAAAAAAATAACAGTTTCTCCCATAAATGGGTCTGTGGCAACTTTTCTGTTTTTTTCTTAAGGAATCCCAGGCTGTTAGAGTTGTTTTTTTGTTGTTGTCTGTTTGTTTGTTTGTTTTTGTCTTCTTATGTGGCACTGAGGGTGGCAAGAGGAAGGAAAGGGCAATAGAAACAGAGAGACAGAGGGAGTGCACATTCCTAGCAGGGGTTTAAGAAGAAATTCAGTTGCCTGAGAAATGTTTACAGAGAGAGAGAACAGAGGCCTTAAAGCAGTAAGTAAATACATACATAGCCTAAATATCGGTTTTAATTAAGTCAACTTTTGACTATAGAGCCCTTTAAAGAAATCCTTTCAAATCTCTTATTATCAGATTTTAGCTGAGACAAACAGTTGATATTTCTGACTTTTGAACTTCTTTACCAAAAGGTATCCCCCCCAGGTGCCTTAATCAAGGTTATTACCTAACCATGGGTACACAAGCTGTCTCCAAAGAGTTGGCAAGCATTTTTTAACAAGATCCAGAATCACCCCAAAGATCGCTCAGCGAAGGAAAGTTTCATTACCAATAAACGGGGTATAACCCATATTTCTGTTAGGCCATGTTTTTAGAGTCTTACCTTCTCAGCTGACCATATACACACAAAGACCCCAAAGTCCCATGTGCCCCCAACAGATGAAAAAAGACAGGAAACAAAAAGCTAAGGAAGTGGGAAAGATCAATAATAAAGATCAATATAAATTGATACCTAACAAAGAAGTCACACAAATATTAAACCGAGAGGGGCTGGATCCCTGACCAGTAATCAGACTGATGCTGTGGATGTGAAAGTGCAGAGTTTTAACTATTAGGCCACAGGTGGAGTGGCCTTTGTTTTTCCTTGACCAGGAAGCAAACCCAAGCCTCTGCAGGAATTTTACCTACCAGAACTGTTTTAGGTCAGATTTTTCACTCTTAATTTAGTCAAGAGAATTTTTAAGGCTGGCCATGACACTACTATGTGTCGTTTTTAAATGTGATCTCTTTGTTAATTGTTCAGAATAAGAGATCCCTAAAATCTTTAAATTAATTGCACTGAAAGAAAAGATGGGAAAAGGGTCTTGTGTAAATGAAACTTCTCAGGTAGTCAAATTGTTGACCTTTTTTACCCAGCCAGGGTTTTTAGAAGTGAAAATTGACTTTCTCCAGCTGCAGAGATTCATTCAACATTAGAGGGGGCCAGGAGTTGGTAAAGTCTAACAGAAGACGGACCAAAACTGAAAAGAAAAACCAGAAAAAGTGATCACAGAATTCACATATAATTGCGATCTCTCAGCATAAGGATAAGTTATAGCCAGCTGACAATAAACCTTGACCTTCAGCTACCAAATCCCAGTATGAAACCAGCTCCTTACCTGGAGGTGGACCCAAGCTGAGGACTGCCGTCTGCCATCATGGAAGCAGAAACTACCAGAAAAGGAGTTCTACAGCAGAATAAACCTCAGATCCCAATTGAAAATTTGGGGGAGATCAGGGATCTCTGGAGGGAGAAGTTCCCAGAACTTACATAGCAAGTCATCCAATCTGTAAGAGTAATAAAGAGCTCCAGCTGGTACCAGGCCCCAGTAGGAGACTTGCTAGAGGACAAGAGCCAGACTCCACTCAGAGTCCCTTCGTGGTCACCAAAATGTAAACCAAAAAGTGACTGAGGCAGATCTCTATTGATTAGAGGTTTATTTTGCCAGTCGAGGATATGCCTGGGAAATAGAAACATAAGTCACAGTAGGATCCTTGACCTGTGTTTTTCCAAAGAGGGTTTTGGAAACTTAACTATTTAAGGGGTAAGAGCAAGCAGGAGGGAAAGGGGAAAAAAAGAGGGACAGTAGGCAATGAGACAAGTGGTTACATTCTTATAAGGCTTTGATTAACACTCAATGAATCCATATTTCATGTATGAAAAAAAGAGAGTAGAGGAAAAAATCAATTATGCATTCATCTCATCCTCAGTAAATCTACATTTTACATAAGATAGAGTAAGCATGTGAAATTAGAGTTACCTGTTTGGGAACAGAAGGAAGGCAGTGTTTTGTGTGACTCCGTTTTCAACCTTAATTTTTCTCTTGGCATAATAACTTTGTGGTTTTGAGATTTTATTTTTCTTTCCAGATTGAGATTCTCATGACACCCCGTTTGAGTTCAATTAATAATTAATTTGCTAGAACATCTCATAGAACTCAGAGAAACACTTACTTACATTTACTAGTTTATTATAAAGGCATACATATATTACAAAGCATAAGGATGAAGAGATGCAAAGGGCAAGGTATGGGGGAAAGGGGTGCAGAGCTTCCTCACCGTCTTAGGGCACACCACTCTCAAGGAACCTCCATGTGTTCAGCTATCTGGAAGCTCTCTGAACGTAGCCTTTTTAGGTTTTTATGGAAGATTCATTAAATAGGCATAATTGATTAAATCATTGGCCATTGGTTGTCAACTTAACCTTCAGACTCTCTCCCCTTCCCAGATATTGGGGATGGAGCTGAAAGTCCCAACTCTCTAATCATGCCTTTGTCTCTCCCATCCCCCATCCTGAAGTTACCCAGGGGCTGCCAGCCATCAGTTCAGTCAATCATTAGCAAAGACAAGACATTGCTTCAGAGTTTCTAAGTATTTTAGGAGTCGTATGTCAGGAAAAGGGGTCAAAGATTGAATATATACTTCATAATATCACAAGTCATAAAACTGAATAGTACTTAGCAACCAAAAGAAATAAAGTACTGATTCATCCATCAATATGGATAAATTTTAAAGCATTATTCTGAAAGAAATAAGCTAGACACAAAAGAATACCTACCATATAATTTTATACATATGAAATTTTAGAAAAAAGAAAATCTGATCGATGATGACAAAAATCAGATCAGTAGTTTCCAGGTATTGGGAATGGAAGAAGGACATTGATAACAGTAAGTCACAAGGGAACTTAAAAGGTGATAAAATATTCTATATGTTGATTAGGATAGTGGTTACACAGATGTAAATGAGGGAAGAGAGAGACCCTCTCGTATTGTTTTATATTGTTTTATACTCAGTACCTGTTTTAAGAAAAAACAACAAGGAAGTAAAACCAAAGACAGGCAGCCTGGCGCCAGGCCCAAAACCAGGCCTAGGCCTGCCTGGCCTAAACCCAGTAGTTAAAAATCAACTCATAACTTAGAAACTGATGTTATTCATAGATTCCAGACATTGTATAGAAGAACATTGTGAAACTCCCTGCCCTGTTCTGTTTCTCTCTGACCACCAGTGCATGCAGCCCCTGTCACATACTGCCTGCTTGCTCAAATCAATCACGACCCTTTCATGTGAAATCTTTAGTTTTGTGAGCCCTTAAAAGGGACAGAAATTGTGCACTCGGGGAGCTCGGATTTTAAGGCAGTAGCTTGCCAATGCTCCCAGCTGAATAAAGCCCTTCCTTCTACAACTTGGTGTCTGAGAGGTTTTGTCTGCGGCTCATCCTGCTACATATACATTTGTCAAAAACAGCTTGACTGTTATGCTTAAAATGTGATACATTATTTCATGTAATTTATATTCAATAAAATTAATCTAAAAAAGATTAATAAAAGGATTTAGATTCTAGATCTCATGATAATCTGTAACACTTCTTTTAACTCAGAAGTAATTCTTCTGTTTTAATTTTGGGCAAAAAATAAAAGAAAGAGATAAGATAACAAGAAGTAGGAAAAGGAAGGTAACAAGAGGTAGTTTGCAGGAATTAAAATTCATTCTCTTAAATTAGAGGACGATTACATCCCAGGTTCTTCATTTACTGCATCCGTGATCTTGAGCATGTTTCTGAGCCTCTGTCTCCTCTCTGTAATAAATTCTCACAAGATTCAACTGTCTCACAAGGGGAGGATTAAGTAATAATATGTACATAATGTTCCTAGAACATGATAAATGTTCAGTGAATTTTATCTAGTATTTTTATTATTAACCAAAGGTGGTCATTTTAAGTGAGCCTAGGTTCTCTAAATCAAATTATGGGTGGTGATCAACACGGTATGGCAGCTCCAGAATTTTTTTTTAATCTGGGCAACATGAGGGGCTAGGGGTAAAAGTAGAGAAAAAAGATAATTGTATTCCTATCTCAGAAACTGTCCAGTAGCCTGGAATCCCAAGTGCTATAGTTTGAATGTTTGTCCCCTTCAAATCTCATGTTGAAATTTGATCCCCAATGTCAGAATTAGGGTTGAATGGGATGTGCTTGGGTCATGGAGGCAGATCCCTCTGAATAGATTAATGCTGTAGAGTGGAGAGAATGAGTAAGTTCTCACTCTGTTAGTTCCCAAGAGAACTGGTTGTTGAAAAGAGCCTGGTACGTCCCCCTCTCTATTGCTTCCTCTCTCACTTTGTGATCTCTGCAAACAACAGCTCCCCTTTGCCTTCCACCATGAGTGGAAGGAGCTGGAGGCCCTCACCAGAAGCAGATGCTTTTGCCATTCTTCTTGTATACTCTGCAAAATCATGAGCAAAATAAATTTATTTTCTTTATAAATTACCCAGTCTCAGTATTCCTTTATAGTAACACAAAATGGACTAAGATGATGGGAAATAATATTTTATCAATGGAAGTGATCTTCTATCATAACTGAGCCAAGAGAAATAAAATTGAATAGAATGGAAGTTTTCTTTTGTCTTAACAAAGTTACCAAAATCACACATTACGAGGACAAGCAGAAGTCTAAGATAATCAGAAAACAGAGTAGACTGCAAAAAAATTATTTGAAATCATGAATTAAGATGGAAAGGAGGCAGGGAAAATATCGTAGTTTCTAGAATCACCCTGAAATTTTGTATGTAAGAATATATATATGTCTATCTACATCCAAGGATACAAAAAACCACATCTGTATTTTAAAGTGAAATATATTTTCTTCACTCAAAAAAATATATAGGTATCTTTTTAATCTCAGTCTAAATCTGGGAATAAAATTTTGTGGCCCCAAAATGTCTGGAGAATAACTAAGCAAACTTTGTTGGGGAAAGAGCTGTCTTAAACACATCTAGTGGCTCAGTTTAGTCTGTGCAAGTATGAGCAGGATATGATTTAACAACTTGTCCCTGCCCCTGCCTTCCCCACTTTACCACTTTCTTTCCTATTCTGAGACAGATGCACTGCTCACATCCAATAATTCTAGATGGAGCTTTACACAAAACTGAATAAAGTAGGCCTCAGGCTCTGAGCAGGCAGTTTTTTTTCCTAGAAATAGAGGTGCCAACATGACTCTTGGCAGCATATTACGGGCACTCATGGCCTCTGCCTTCCTTGGTAAGGACAGTAGCTGATAGGCTGAGGACAGTCTAGGACTGGGAGAAGACAGTGGGGAGGGAAGAGAGGATGAACAACTGGTCATATGTGACATTCAGGTGTAATAAGAAGGAAGAGGAAAGGAACCAGATTCTGACTCCTGCCTTTATTGAAGATTTAACTCCTGCCCAAAAAGTTCTTGGAAGCTGTCTTACAGGTCAGCTCAGGGGACCAATCTTGTTATTTCTTCTCATCTACGGGATCCAGCATGTCACAGAGGGTCATTCCTTCCCAACCAACAATATCTACACAGGAGGGTGAGACCTTGAAACTGGACTGTTCATACAAAACTAATATTGGATATTACATATTGCATTGGTACAAAAGGCCTCCAAATGGGAAGATTATTTTCCTCATTTATCAGCAAACAGATGCAGAAACCAATGTGACACAGGGTCAATATTCTGTGAGCTTCCAGAAAGCAACTAAAACTATTCAGCTTATCGTATCATCGTCACAGCCAGAAGACTCTGCAACGTATTTCTGTTGTCTCAAAGAGCCCACTGTGAAGAAAATAGCAGAGCCTTACAAAAAGATCAGAATTCAACCTGAGGCAATTGCCTATTCCCACATTCTCAGGAAAAACTCACAAACCTTACCTAGGCATTTGTTAGCAGCTGGTGGTTAGGGTGCATAAGATAAGACCTTGAAAGGAAGTCATTGAGTTCATTCTAGGAAGCACACCCTCACAACTGCCTTAGAAACCACACAGGACCACGTGTAAAAGCCATAGTGCTTGGATGACATCACTTCTCTATTTCTTCCCATGGAGTATGCCATTTAAAAAAGCAACATGTGAAGCATGGAATTTTAAAGCTATAATTGATTGTACAGGACTTTATATCTGCTCAACCAAATCTCTTGAGGAAAATAGTATGGAAGACACTAGGGAAAAAAAAAACATGCATACAAAATAAAGATTTTTATGGCAGGATCCCTAAAGACTGGCCAGAGAGATGCAGTCTTGGTGAGACTACAGACTGGAGTGCTTTGGACCATGTAGAACAGCAGCCTATTCTGGACCAGATGCATTTTTCTATCTCCTTGGCTACATTTCTCTCTAATCCTGCCAACTCCAGCTTGGCTTACCATGCTTTTTGATTCTCATGTTCCTTGCAGCTGGGTCTGCTAGTTGTGTCCTCCCTACAGTCACATGCCTATCACAAGATTTGGTTAACCACAACAGAGAAAGGAGATATGTGGGGAGACACTGCTACAGATGCTAGGATCTGTAGTTAATCTTGTAGCCACCTAATTAATTCATGGAAACTCCAGAAATGAGACTGCAGTTTCTAAATCCCGTATTTCTTTATTCAGTCCCCGAACCCAATTGTTTTGGTCGATCACATAAGACTAGTCTTCTGACTCTGATGAGTCATTTTTCTTTCCTACAGATTTTCCTAAAAATCCCTCCTATGAAACCTCTGCTAAGGATGCTAAGTGAACCCTATCACATGTGGCTGCAGGCCTGACACAGTGCCTAAGCCTTAACCTGCCTCTTCTCTTAATTCTGTGCTCTCAGCTAAGGTTTTGACAACTTGCCAGAACCAAAACTGGAATACACAAAGTGTCTGCTCTTTCTTGGTTGTTACCTATTTCAGAGCAAACTGGACATTCCTCCTCTAAAATTTTATCTATCTGAATTCAAAATAAGATTGCCATACTTGGATTCTTACTCTCATTGCTTCAGTCAATCACTTGTTCATTCAGGAAACGAAAATATGTCCTACACAAAGCTCTTCAGTTGCTTCTAATTGTTTCAAGAGAAATATCCAAGTTCTCTTGTATGGATTAAAAATTGTTTCTCCCCATATTTTTTTATTAAGCCCAAGGTGGATAAAAACGTGGAGACTGCTCTGTAGATATTCATAATATCCATAATCGCACCTACAAAATCTATGAAAAGCCCAGAGAAAACCTATCTGAAACAAAGTAAATTGTAATTATCTAATTCCTCAGCCTTGCTATGTTCCTTGGGATTTCTCCTTATTGAGTCCAAATTTGCTACCATGACTCACAACCTAACTGAAGCCACAGAATAAATAACTCAGACACTTGCCAATTCTTCCATCAACAGAGGCCCAGTAAAGACTCTAGTCTCTGTGAGACTTTTAACAATTAAATATAAAATTGTCTCAACATTTTTAAAGAAAATACATTAGTCTTCTTTTAAAAGAAAGTGGAAGGGAAAATGGTGCAGCAGAAGGGACAACGATGCCCTCCTTCTCAGACTGAATAGGAAGGAGGTATTTCAACTATGATCTGTAATTTACAAGGATAATATGATTTGCAATACTTCTTATGGTTCAGAGAGAATATTGACAAAGGTCTTGCGTTTCTGATACCAATATTTCAATTTTAGATGCAGTGGAAGATGGCTAGAGTTCCCATTCCTGCTAGAAAAGAGTGTTGCTTCTACCTCAATAAGTAAAGCTGGATAAATAGAAAAATTGTAACTTTGCTTTAACCCATCAGAGACCTGAGATTACAGAGCAAACAAGTAGCCTGGATTCCAATGAGGAAAAGGCTCCTCCAAGGGGAGACAGCCAGCTTATGGACTGGCACAACTGCAGCAGAGCATAGAAAAAGAAATGTTATCTGCCATACAAGCAAGAAAAAGAAACTGGGTAAAAGATTGAGTGAGAGCTATCATCAGAATATAGAACTGCCTGGAGTTGCAGACGTAGAAGGAGTTTATATTCACTGGTAGGGCCATTTCACAGATGTTGGAAGAAGTAATTAGGGGCAGGGTGGGACACAGAGAGAGCCCCAGCAAAAGTGTAGGCTTACAAGACATGATCAGCAGCCACTGCAGGAAAGCACAAATCCCAGCATTCTTGCCTAAATCAGCCTCTTGCAGGAGGAAGATTTAAGCTGTTGAGGATGGGGCTAAAGATCTGACAGCACATTCTGTCACCCCCCAGAGCACAGGTTAAGATCCACAACAGCAAAGAAAAGAGTCAAGGAAAAAAAAACCTCTACCTTTGGGTAAGAGACAGGAAACCATTCTGAGCTGAAGACCCTATAACAATACCATTCTAATTTTGCTACCTGTAAGAAAGAAGCAGAAAACTCTCTCACACCACACCCACAGAGAAACACTGCAGTGTTTGGCTGCCACAGGGAGGAAAGGTATGAATGCTGAGAAAACCCTGAATCCAAGATCCAAGCACATGGGGCCAGTCTAAGATGGAAGCTGGACCAAGACAACAGAGAAGTCCACCTACCCACACAGTGAGCCTCATAAGCACTAAATAACAAGCAACAGCAAACAATTGCTAGAGGAGTGAGGTGTGAGGAACAGAAACAGAGATCCTCTTTGTGCTGCAGGAATTCAGGGACAGCTAAAATCTGAGGTAGAGTACTCTAAAAAATAGAGATTCATAAATCTATAGTAATTCAAGAAGCCAGCTTTTAAGTGGCTCAAAAAGCAGTAAGATGGTTTCGGGTAAACTTATATATTTAAGGATAGCACTCTAGACCTTCTATTTTCAGATCCTTCTACTTCCTACTTTCTATTCCTGGAGACAACATGGTTGGATACTACTATCAGAGCCATATTAGGCTGACTGAACCACCATTGTGACTTGCATTATATTATCTTCTCTCAATTCTTTATCTCCATGGAGTTTTACCTTAAAAGATGTTCATTCATATACTTTTATTCACTAGGTATAATTATGAGGAAGCTGATAAAAAGGGATGTTTCTCATTAGTCTTTTGTTTATCTAAGATTTGTTGTAGGTTCTGATACATTAGCAGAATAATATAATCATACTTTGATTTGTTTATCAGATCTATCTAGGTTCATATGCTGCCTCTTTGTGTTCTTTAACTTCTTCGAGTCTTTGAGGATTAAATGAAAGAATTGATATAAAATTAAAAGCACAGTGGTTGGCATGTGGTAGGCACCAATAAGCCACTAATAACAGCTCTTGAAATACGTCATATCCTTTCATTGCTGAATTACAACATTGAGTTTATAACAGGGAAAAAAATAAATATTATTGCACAGACTCCAAGAGACTCTGGACTGGGACTTCAGTGCATAACATTTTTTACTTGCAACATACATTGCTGAAATCTAGACACCCCAAACTTCCCGCATCTGCTTAGGCTTTTCAGTCATGGAAGACCTCTGCACCCTGGCAGGAAAAATATCCAGATGCTTAACTTGGAAAATAAACTAAACGAGGCCATCTTGGGAAATGGCGTATAGCTCTTTGTGCGGCAACTTTATATTTACCCTGTCTTCTGATATGTTGAATAGGAGTAGTTTAAATGAGACATCTGCTTTAGTATTTGGCATATTGATATAGGTGAGCTCTTACACTATGAAAGTATATTGGAAAGGATATGACAAAGAATATGCTGCTAAAATCCCTGAAACTCATTAACACTTAAAAGTGGTTGATTTCAATAATAAATTTCAGGCATCTCAGGAACTGATTTCCTCAAAAGTATGATTTATAGCCATCTGATTGTGAAGGCATGAACATCCTCATTCTTTGACATTAAAGGAGAAACTTGGCAATTAGAGGGAGATGCATGGGCTTGATTCTAGTCAGTAAATGGTTCAGGCAGAGACAATGACATTAATCTGGGACTATTTATATTGGAAAACACAAGCCAAGAAAGAAGGTGCAGATATCTTTGCCATAACAATACTGGTGTTATGATTTCACAAGAAGTAGGTGTGAATATCTTTTACTAATGAAAAAATGCATTCATTCCTCAGGTAGACTACAATGATTGGACTATCAAAGGAAAATTAGCTTTTTAAATACTAAGTTGTGTGTTTTCATGTACACATATACACAAGTCCTGGCTGTAGCTTTACTGATAAAGAGAAAACAAACTGAAATTGAAGCACTGACAATTTTCACCTACCTTCTACCTTTTTCACGGCAGCAGAGCTCACCCTGTCTTGCAAAGTTGTTAATAGTTCAAGCAAACAAAGATCCCATTGATATCCAATATATGTGCAAGATCCCATTGATATCCAATATATTAAAAAGAGACTTTGATCTGAGCTTTATTATCCTGTAGAATGGAAGGCTATGTCTTGAAGAACGATGGAGCTAGTATACCAAATATCATGAGCTTAAGAACCAATAAAAAGGGAAAAAAAAATGAGAGACAAGGAAACAAAAATCTTGATGTGTGATGGATTCTATTGGTCTACTCATTGAAGCCTTGCTATATCAGGATACCTTTTAAATTTATACTGTTCAGAACACATATTGAAACTGTCAGTAAAAAAGATCTCTCTACTCTTTCAACAGAGTCCATTGTATATTTGGTACAAAAATAAAACATGTAAGGTTGTATTCCATTCTTTTGAATGGAAGCTCAGATTAAAGTCCCTTTTAATGTCTTGCACATATATTAGATATCAGTGGAATCTTTCTGCCAGCCAGCAGATAATTCCCCAATGCAGATGAAACCTGTTTTAAATAGTAATTCTACTTCAGAAACTAGTTACTAAAAATCTCTTTGGGAAAAAGTCAGGCACATAATTGTGATGTGTGATGAATTTCCTTGTCTCCCAATTTTTTCCCTCCTTATTGGTACTTAAACCGATGGCATTTGGTATACCAGCTCCATAGTACTTCAGGACCGTGGACATCAATCCTTTCTACAGGATAATAAAGCTCAGATTAAAGTCTTTTTAAATATCTTGCACATATATCAGAATCAATGGGATCTTTCTGCCAGTTAGCAGATAATTCCTCAATGTGGATGAAACCTGTTTTAAATAGCACTTCTACTTGAGCCTGAGAGGCGGAGGTTGCAGTGAGCTGAGATCACACCACTACACTCCAGTCTGGGTGACAGTGAGACTCAGCCTCAAAAAAATAAAAAAATAAATAGCACTCCTACTTCAGAAAGTAGTTATTAAAATCTCTTTGGGACAAAACTAGGCACACTCCTCTAAATACTTCATGAAATAATAATATTTCCAATGCTTTTCTGAGTCAAGTGTTCCTGGTGTTACTAGAATGTTGGTCAATTCTGCACAAATTTACCTAATTTACATCCTAAGATGCTCTACTTCTTCTTTGCAATAGCCATCAATTATGCCCCAATGTTTTTAAATAAATCTATTGATAATATCAAGGAACTGGAGGAGGAACTCTAATATTAAGTCTGCATGCCAATTCGTCCAATTACTCAATAGAGGAAAGCCTTCCAATTGAACTTCTTTGTGTGCCTGCTTTTGTGCTTCTTTTATTTAAGCATTTTGAATATATGAGACTACTTTAGCCCTTCTATTCCATTCTCATTTCCTTTTCATCCAGTTAAACTTATTGAGAGCCTAAAATAGAAAATTCAACACAGGCAGTCCTAAATTCCCAAAAGATTTGCAACTAATGGTAGAACAAAGAAGCAATAATTTTTTTTTTTTAGACAGTTGTACATTATTGTGTGGACTGGAGTGCAATGGCACAATCTCGGCTCACTGCAACCTCCACCTCCCTCCCGGGTTCAAGTGATTCTCCTGCCTCAGCCTCCACGTAGCTGGGATTACAGGCACCCGCCACCACTCCTGGCTTACTTTTTGTATTTTTTAGCAGAGATGGGGTTTCACTATGTTGGCCAGTCCGGTCTTGAACTCCTGACCTTGTGATCTGCCCAACTTGGCCTCCCAAAGTGCTGGGATTACAGGCGTGAGCCACTGCGCCTGACCGGAAGAAACAATCTTTATAATGTTTCTTAGGAACACCATCTGGGCTGGGCGTGGTGGCTCACCTGTAATCCCAGCCCTTTAGGAGGCTGAGGCGGGTGGATCACTTGAGGTCAGGAGTTCGAAACCAGCCTGGCCAGTGTGGTGAAACCCCATCTCTACTAACAGGAAAATTAAAAAATAAGCCGGGTGCGGTGGTGCACGCCTGTAATCCCAGCTACTCAGCAGGCTGAAGCAGGAGAATTGCTTGAACCCGGTAAGTGGAGGTTGCGGTGAGCCAAGATCATGCTACTTCACTCCGTCCATCCTGGGCAACAGAGCAAAACTCCATTAAAAAAAAAAACAAAAAAACACCACCGTCTGTAAGACAAGGTTGACCAGAAACAGAATAATGCAAGGTTGGCCAACACAACCAAACTCTTCTAAGCCATGAGCTCTGCCTCTGTCTCATTGATTGGTGCCTAGCTGCTAGAGTTCAGTGATAAAAGTGAAATCAAAGGCTGTACGTTATTTATTTTCTTTGACTATGAGTTTATCTTTCCTGCCAGATCCAAAATGACTAATAAAATGAGAGATACAGTCAGTCTAGACTCAAACCAGGAAGAGTCTCTAAAATCCAAATGAGTAACTCTAATGGTCTCTCTGAAGACTCTGCACTATAGCTTCTTTAAACATAAACAGGGAGGAGCCAAGATGGCCGAATAGGAACAGCTCCAGTCTACAGCTCCCAGCATGAGCGACGCAGAAGACAGGTGATTCCTGCATTTCCATCTGAGGTACCGTGTTCATCTCACTAGGGAGTGCCAGACAGTGGGTGCAGGTCAGTGGGTGAGTGCACCGTGTGCCAGCCCAAGCAGGGGCGAGGCATTGCCTCACTCGGGAAGCACAAGGGGTCAGGGAGTTCCATTTCCAGGGGTGACAGACGGCACCTGGAAAATCAGGCCACTCCCACCCGAATACTGTGCTTTTCCCACGGGCTTAGGAAACAGTGCCCCAGGAGATTATAGCCCGCACCTGGCTCAGAGGGTCCTACGCCCACGGAGTCTCGCTGATTCCTAGCACAGCAGTCTGAGATCAAACAGCAAGGCGGCAGCGAGGCTGGGGGAGGGGCGCCCGCCATTGCCCAGGCTCGCTTAGGTAAACAAAGCAGCCGGGAAGCTTGAACTGGGTGGAGCCCACCACAGCTCAAGGAGGCCTGCCTGCCTCTGTAGGCTCCACCTCTGGGGGCAGGGCACAGACAAACAAAAAGACAGCAGTAACCTCTGCAGACTTAAATGTCCCAGTCTGACAGCTTTGAGGAGACCAGTGGTTCTCCCAGCACACAGCTGGAGATCTGAGTACGGACAGACTGCCTCCTCAAGTGGGTCCCTGACCCCTGACCCCCGAGCAGCCTAACTGGGAGGCACCCCCCAGCAGGGGCAGACTGACACCTCACACGGCCGGCCAGGTACTCCAACAGACCTGCAGCTGAGGGTCCTGTCTGTTAGAAGGAAAACTAACAGAAAGGACATCCACACCAAAAACCCATCTGTACATCACCATCATCAAAGACCAAAAGTAGATAAAACCACAAAGATGGGGAAAAAACAGAGCAGAAAAACTGGAAACTCTAAAAAGCAGAATACCTCTCCACCTCCAAAGGAACACAGTTCCTCACCAGCAACGGAGCAAAGCTGGATGGAGAATGACTTTGACAAGCTGAGAGAAGAAGGCTTCAGACGATCAAATTACTCCGAGCTAAGGGAGGATATTCAAACCAAAGGCAAAGAAGTTGAAAACTTTAAAAAAATTTAGAAGAATGTATAACTAAAATAACCAATACAGAGAAGTGCTTAAAGGAGCTGATGGAGCTGAAAACCAAGGCTCGAGAACTATGTGAAGAATGCAGAAGCCTCAGGAGCCGATGCGATCAAATGGAAGAAAGGGTATCAGCCATGGAAGATGAAATGAATGAAATGAAGCGAGAAGGGAAGTTTAGAGAAAAAAGAATAAAAAGAAATGAGCAAAGCCACCAAGAAATACGGGACTATGTGAAAAGACCAAATCTACGTCTGATTGGTGTACCTGAAAGTGATGGGGAGAATGGAAACAAGTTGGAAAACACTCTGCAGGATATGATCCAGGAGAACTTCCCCAATCTAGCAAGGCAGGCCAACATTCAGATTCAGGAAATACAGAGAACGCCACAAAGATACTCCTCGAGAAGAGCAACTCCAAGACACATAATTGTCAGATTCACCAAAGTTGAAATGAAGGAAAAAATGTTAAGGGCAGCCAGAGAGAAAGGTCGGGTTACCATCAAAGGGAAGCCCATCAGACTAACAGCGGATCTCTCGGCAGAAACCCTACAAGCCAGAAGAGAGTGGGGGCCAATATTCAACATTCTTAAAGAAAAGAATTTTCAACCCAGAATTTCATATCCAGCCAAACTAAGCTTCATAAGTGAAGGAGAAATAAAATCCTTTACAGACAAGCAAATGCTGAGAGATTTTGTCACCACCAGGCCTGCCCTAAAAGAGCTCCTGAAGGAAGCGCTAAACATGGAAAGGCACAACCGGTACCAGCCACTGCAAAATCATGCCAAAATGTAAAGACCATCGAGACTAGGAAGAGACTGCATCAACTAACGAGCAAAATAACCAGCTAACATCATAGTGACAGGATCAAATTCACACATAACAATATTAACTTTAAATGTAAATGGACTAAATGCTCCAATTAAAAGACACAGACTGGCAAATTGGATAAAGACTCAAGACCCATCAGTGTGCTGTATTCAGGAAACCCATCTCACGTGCAGAGACACACATAGGCTCAAAATAAAAGGATGGAGGAAGATCTACCAAGCAAATGGAAAACAAAAAAAGGCAGGGGTTGCAATCCTAGTCTCTGATAAAACAGACTTTAAACCAACAAAGATCAAAAGAGACAAAGAAGGCCATTACATAATGGTAAAGGGATTAATTCAACAAGAAGAGCTAACTATCCTAAATATATATGCACCCAATACAGGAGCACCCAGATTCATAAAGCAAGTCCTGAGTGACGTACAAAGAGACTTAGACTCCCACACATTAATAATGGGAGACTTTAACACCCCACTGTCAACATTAGACAGATCAACGAGACAGAAAGTCAACAAGGATACCCAGGAATTGAACTCAGCTATGCACCAAGCGGACCTAATTGACATATACAGAACTCTCCACCCCAAATCAACAGAATATACATTTTTTTCAGCACCACACCACACCTATTCCAAAATTGACCACATACTTGGAAGTAAAGCTCTCCTCAATAAATGTAAAAGAATAGAAATTATAACAAACTATCTCTCAGATCACAGTGCAATCAAGCTAGAACTCAGGATTAAGAATCTCACTCAAAACCGCTCAACTACATGGAAACTGAACAACCTGCTCCTGAATGACTACTGGGTACATAACAAAATGAAGGCAGAAATAAAGATGTTCTTTGAAACCAACGAGAACCAAGACACAACATACCAGAATCTCTGGGATGCATTCAAAGCAGTGTGTAGAGGGAAATTTATAGCACTAAATGCCCACAAGAGAAAGCAGGAAGGATCCAAAATTGACACCCTAACATCACAATTAAAAGAACCAGAAAAGCAAGAGCAAACACATTCAAAAGCTAGCAGAAGGCAAGAAATAACTAAAATCAGAGCAGAACTGAAGGAAATAGAGACACAAAAAACCCTTCAAAAAATTAATGAATCCAGGAGCTGGTTTTTTGAAAGGATCAACAAAATTGATAGACCACTGGCAAGATTAATAAAGAAAAAAGAGAGAAGAATCAAATAGATGCAATAAAAAATGATAAAGGGGATATCACCACCGATCCCACAGAAATACAAACTACCATCAGAGAATACTACAAACACCTCTATGCAAATAAACTAGAAAATCTAGAAGAAATGGATAAATTCCTCAACACATACACCCTCCCAAGACTAAACCAGGAAGAAGTTGAATCTCTGAATAGACCAATAACAGGAGCTGAAATTGTGGCAATAATCAATAGCTTACCAACCAAAAAAAGTCCAGGACCAGATGGGTTCACAGCCGAATTCTACCTGAGGTACAAGGAGGAACTGGTACCATTCCTTCTGAAACTATTCCAATCAATAGAAAAAGAGGGAATCCTCCCTAACTCATCTTATGAGGCCAGCATCATCCTGATACCAAAGCCTGGCAGAGACACAACCAAAAAAGAGAATTTTAGACCAATATCCTTGATGAACATTGATGCAAAAATCCTCAATAAAATACTGGCGAACAGAATCCAGCTGCACATCAAAAAGCTTATCCACCATGATCAAGTGGGCTTCATCCCTGGGATGGAAGGCTGGTTCAATATACGCAAATCAATAAATGTAATCCAGCATATAAACAGAACCAAAGACAAAAACCACATGATTATCTCAATAGATGCAGAAAAGGCCTTTGACAAAATTCAACAACCCTTCATGCTAAAAACTCTCAATAAATTAGGTATTGATGGGACGTATCTCAAAATAATAAGAGCTACCTATGACAAACCCACAGCCAACATCATACTGAATGGGCAAAAACTGGAAGCATTCCCTTTGAAAACTGGCACAAGACAGGGATGCCCTCTCTCACCACTCCTATTCAACATAGTGTTGGAAGTTCTGGCCAGGGCAATTAGGCAGGAGAAGGAAATAATGGGTATTCAATTAGGAAAAGAGGAAGTCAAATTGTCCCTGTTTGCAGATGACATGATAGTATATCTAGAAAACCCCATTGTCTCAGCCCAAAATCTCCTTAAGCTGATAAGCAACTTCAGCAAAGTCTCAGGATACAAAATCAATGTACAAAAATCACAAGCATTCTTATACATCAATAACAGACAAACAGAGAGCCAAATCATGAGTGAACTCCCATTCACAATTGCTTCAAAGAGAATAAAATACCTAGGAATCCAACTTACAAGGGATGTGAAGGACCTCTTCAAGGAGAACTACAAACCACTGCTCAAGGAAATAAAAGAGCATACAAACAAATGGAAGAACATTCCATGCTCATGGGTAGGAAGAATCAATATCATGAAAATGGCCATCCTTCCCAAGGATATTTACAGATTCAATGCCATTCCCATCAAGCTACCAATGACTTTCTTCACAGAATTGGAAAAAACTACTTTAAAGTTCATATGGAACCAAAAAAGAGCCCCCATCACCAAGTCAATCCTAAGCCAAAAGAACAAAGCTGGAGGCATCACACTACCTGACTTCAAACTATACTACAAGGCTACAGTAACCAAAACAGCATGGTACTGGTACCAAAACAGAGATATAGATCAATGGAACAGAACAGAGCCCTCAGAAATAATGCCACATATCTACAACTATCTGATCTTTGACAAACCTGAGAAAAACAAGAAATGGGGAAAGGATTCCCTATTTAATAAATGGTGCTGGGAAAACTGGCTAGCCATATGTAGAAAGCTGAAACTGGATCCCTTCCTTACACCTTATACAAAAATCAATTCAAGATGGATTAAAGACTTAAATGTTAGAACTAAAACCATAAAAACCCTAGAAGAAAACCTAGGCATTAGCATTCAGGACATAGGCATGGGCAAGGACTTCATGTCGAAAACACCAAAAGCAATGGCAACAAAAGCCAAAATTGACAAATGGGATCTAATTAAACTCAAGATCTTCTGCACAGCAAAAGAAACTACCATCAGAGTGAACAGGCAACCTACAAAATGGGAGAAAATTTTTGCAACCTACTCATCTGACAAAGGGCTAATATCCAGAATCTACAATGAACTCAAATAAATTTACAAGAAAAACACAAACAACCCCGTCAAAATGTGGGCAAAGGACATGAACAGACACTTCTCAAAAGAAGACATTTATGCAGCCAAAAAACACATGAAAAAATGCTCACCATCACTGGCCATCAGAGAAATGCAAATCAAAACCACAATGAGATACCATCTCACACCAGTTAGAATGGCAATCATTCAAAAGTCAGGAAACAACAGGTGCTGGAGAGGATGTGGAGAAATAGGAACACTTTTACACTGTTGGTGGGACTGTAAACTAGTTCAACCATTGTGGAAGTCAGTGTGGCGATTCCTCAGGGATCTAGAACTAGAAATTCCATTCAACCCAGCCATCCCATTACTGGGTATATACCCAAAGGACTATAAATCATGCTGCTATAAAGACACATGCACACGTATGTTTATTGCGGCATTATTCACAACAGCAAAGACTTGGAACCAACTCAAATGTCCAACAATGATAGACTGGATTAAGAAAATGTGGCACATATACACCATGGAATACTATGCAGCCATAAAAAATGATGAGTTCATGTCCTTTGTAGGGACATGGATGAAATTGGAAATTATCATTCTCAGTAAACTATCGCAAGAACAAAAAACCAAACACCGCATATTCTCACTCATAGGTGGGAATTGAACAATGAGAACACATGGACACAGGAAGGGGAACATCACACTTCGGGGACTGTTGTGGGGTGGGGGGAGTGGGGAGGGATAGCATTGGGAGATATACCTAATGCTAGATGACGAGTTAGTGGGTGCAGCGCACCAGCATGGCACATGTATACATATGTAACTTATCTGCACATTGCACACATGTACCATAAAACCTAAAGTATAATAATAATAATAATAATAATAAATAAATAAACATAAACATTAAAATAGAAATCTGCATCTCTAGTAAAATATTTGTCTTTCCCAGACTTTCTTGAGAGTCAGTCTGGAGTGACCATTTTGTGGTAACAGACTATCATTTGGGGCTATTATTTAAGCACCACTTCCCTCATATTTGTGCTGTCAGTCACTTCCTCAAACCCTCCCATTCAGTGTGTTTTAACTTAAGACTCAGAAGGACACACTGATGGTAAGAACTTTCTCAGTGGGTCTGAAGCTTAGCTCCAACACTGCTTGCCTTAGAATAGAGACTTTATCTTACTAGGACACCAAAGAAGACTGTTACTACATGGCATGAATATCTGCTTCTTTATTTAAAAAAAAAAGTGCAGAAGGCATCAATGGATAACATTCTCTATGTTTTCATTTGAGTCTAGTAGTCTTCTGTTCTTACTTTGCACTGTCAGGCTTTTTTTTTCCCTTATATCTACCTTAAACCGTATAAAGAACGACTACAGAACAGAAACTTTAAATGCAAGATCTGTAACTTAATCACCAGAAATATAAACCAGAAATATGACTTTCTACTAATTTCCTACTTCTGAAGTAAGATGTTCTAAGGGATAGGCAGACATGCCAGCTCTCCTTCTAAAGACAGAATGTGTGAGCGTTATACATGTTGCCTTGGCAATTAGAGGTCTGTACACAAGATGGCAGCACTTCATTTTCACATGCAGAGAAATGGAATGTTCAACTCTGTTGGGCAGAGCATAGCTTGTCTCCTATTGGCTTATAGCCAGGTTAAGAAAGAGCAAGAACACACTGAGAATAGAATATGTTCGGCTTCCCAGATAGTATAGATCATTGATGATTCTAATGAAAAGAAGAATGGAAAAGCCCCTGGGAGCTTTATTCAAATTCAGCTGAACCGTAAGTGCAGGGCTTCTGGAGGGGTCCATCACAAGTCTGTGGAAGGAGAGGGGGTCATTTTAGTTCTCCCCAAGTTTCCTGCAGATACTCTGCAAAGAAAACGTACATTCAGAAAATGACCCAGTAACCCATTGTCCTTGTTTCAACAGTGATGAGTGGCCAAGAAAAGGATGTGATACAGAGTTATTCAAATCTAAATGTCTAGGAGAGAGAAATGGCCGTTATCAATGACAGTTATATAGATGGGGCTTTGAATTATTTCTGTTGGTACAAGAAGAAAACAGGGAAGGCCCTAATCTCTTAATGGAGATTCATTCAAATGTGGATAGAAAACAGGGCAGAAGGCTCACAGTACTGTTGAATAAAAATGCTAAACATGTCTCCCTGAATATTACAGCTCCCAACCAGGAGATTCATTCCTGTACTTCTGTGCAGCAAGAACACAGAACTCTTCAGGCACCTGCAACCTGTACTCAAACCTGCAACTGGGAGTCCAGTCACATTCTTTGTCTTTGAACAGGTTTTGGGTTAGAATGGTTTACCATAATGTGCTTGTTTCTAAATTGAAATGAATGCAGAAATCTAATAATTGTGATTACAAAATCATTACTTTTGAAGTAACTCAAAATGAGCTGGTGTAATTTGTACTAACTCCAATGTATTCAAGAGGAGAAGTAGTGTTGTTTTAAATAGATATGTAAATAATAAAGATAACCTCATTGGAATATCTGAGGTTCTTTCATTGAGATCCTACACTTCCATAATAAAACAAGGACACCTAAAACTCTTCTGGGTGGCAATCTGCTGGCCTTCGGAAAAAAAAAAGATTCATTTTTGAAAAAACGTATTTTAAAATCATCACACATTCATTATTTATTATAAGTATTTTCATTCTAGGTGTGTCTGCATATGCCTTAATTCATAGCAACTTAACATATCAAGTATATTTATCGTATAACATTTATGTCCATTCTCCTCTGGACATCCACCTTCATAGTATGGGTATTCAGTCATAAAAGTTACAATTCAAATAGCCACTAGAAGGATTCCTGCAAAGATTTTTGTCTTGCAACTGTTCTACATTCAGAAAATATTTACCAACTGCCTACTCTGTGCCAGACATTGTTCTTGGTGTTGAGGATTGAGCAGGATGAACAGAAAGAAATGACAAAATTTAATTCTATTCTGCCTCTCTCCTCCAATGGATGTCTGCTCACCAGAAATTAACTGGGGAAACATTTTGATGACAGTGTATATCCAGGGATCAATGAATTGTGGGTCATATGGTAATTTTATGTTTAACTTTCTGAGGAACTGCCAAACTATTTTTCAATGTGGCGTCACTACTTTACATTACTGTCAGCAGTATGGGAGGATTCCAATTTTTCCACATTCTCATTTGTTATTGTCCGTCTTTTTAATTATACCCATCTTAGTAGGCATAAAGTAGTATCCCTCTGTGGTTTTCACTTGTGTTTCCCTAAAGACTAATAAGGTTAAGCATATCTTCACGTGCTTAATTGCCATTTGTGTACCTGCTTTAGAAAATGTCTACTCAAGTATTTGGGCTGTTTTTAATTGGGTTGTCTTCCTATTTTTGAGTTGTAAGAATTCTTTATATGTTCTGGAAACCAGACTTTTATGAGACATATGATTGGCATATAGATGCTCCCGTTCTATAAATTATGTTTTCTTTGCTTTCTTAATAGTGTTTTCTGAAGCAGAATTGTTCTAAATTTTAATGAAGTCTAATTTATCAAATTTTTTTCTTTAGTTGCTGGTGCTTTATATGTCATATTTTTAAAAACATTGCCTAATCCAAGGTCACAGATAGTTATACCTATGTTTTCTAAGAATTTTATAGTTTCAGTTTGTACACTGAGGTTATTGGTCAACTTCAAGTTAATTTTTAAATATGGTGGGAAGTAGGGATCCAAGTTCATTCTTTTGCATGTGAATAATAAGACATTTGGAGTCCCCAACCAAAAGAAAGCTGGGTAGCTATAGTTATATAAGATAAAATTGACATTAAACCAGGAATTATTACGAGAGACACAGAACAACACCTCAAAATGATTAAGAGTACAATCTACCAAGAACAAATTCTATTTTTGTATATACCTAATGGCATAGCTTCAAAATACATCAAACATAAATCAGTAGAGTTGACCAGTAGAATTAAATTGGTAGAATTTATTGATTAAAAGATCAATAAATAATTATACAACCATCGTGTCAGGCATTAACACACATCTCTCTGTAGAAACGTATTGAAATTATGACCAACACAACTAATATCCTTTACGTCACATACATAGATTGAATACTTTACCTCAAAAGAACAGAATACACATGGAATATTTAGCAAAATTGACTATATTCTGAAACATAAAGTAAGCCTTAATCAATTTCAAAGAACTTAAATCATTCAGAATAGTCACAGTCTCTGACCATAAGGTATTAAGCAAAAATTCAATAACAAAAAAATTATTAAACTTTATTCCTGTACCTTGCGAGACATAAGGTTAAATTTTCAAATGTATTGCCACAGAAAAACACCAAGACAAAACAGAGATTTGGGGTAGGGTAGATTTTTCAGTCTCTGAATAGAGCAATGTAACATACTACTTGCACACTTTATTTCCTGTTTGGGGGCAGAAACATTGAACATCTTCAGGGACTTTGCACTCAGGCACTCAGAGAACCATTTGGTTTCCAGGCTTGAGTGAGGAAGCAAATTTCAACCATAAGAAGAAATTCTATCATGCTCTGCCCTGGCCTGCTGTGGGCATTCGTGGTCCCCTTTGGCTTCAGAACATATAGGCGGCCCCAAACATGGGACTGCAGCTTCCTCGAGAGCTGGGCTGCACAAATTGGAACTGGTGGAGTATTAAGTAAGAGGTAAGGGAAGTGGGGAAATGAAACAC
This sequence comes from Pongo abelii, assembly GCF_028885655.2. Lineage (NCBI taxonomy): Eukaryota > Metazoa > Chordata > Mammalia > Primates > Hominidae > Pongo > Pongo abelii. The sequence continues at coordinate 25,700,757 of NC_072000.2, forward strand.
TATTTAATTATTTTCTTTGTCCTTTTGCCATAAATTAATCTAGTCCTCATGACCCATCTGAGACATTTAAGGGGACCAACTCTGTTTTCTCCTTTTTCCCATAGGATCCAGCATGGCTCAGAAAGTAACCCAAGTTCAGACCACAGTAACTATGCGGAAAGGAGTAGCTGTGACCTTGAACTGCATGTATGAAACCAGTTAGAATTCGTATACTTTATACTGGTACAAGCAACAAGCAACCTCCCAGTGAAGAGATGGTTTTCCTTATTCATCAGGGTTATTCTAAGTCAAATGCAAAGCCTGTGAACTTTGAAAAAAAGAAAAAGTTTGTCAACCTCACCATCAATTCCTTAAAACTGACTCAGCCAAGTACTTCTGTGCTCTCAGGAATCCCAGAGAAGTAGAAATGACAGTGGAAGATTAAAAAAAACCTTAGCACTCCATAAAGGAAGCCACCTGCTCAGGAGCTTAGGGAAAATGCATGAAGCACAGACAGGAAGAAGGCACATTAGTGGCACAGTTGAGACCTTATAATGTAAACATTCCTCTGTAAAAAAAAGTTTCCTTATTGACTTTGTATATAAAGCAGCATTCTTTCTTGAGATTTCCAAGTATTACATTTCTATCTTGGGTTAAAGTAAATAACAAAGTGTATTAGTCAGGGTTCTCTAGAGGGACAGAACTAATGAGAGAGTTGTATGTATGAAGGGGAGTTTATTAAGGAGTATTGACTCCTTAATGTGAAGTCTCACATTAGGCTGTCTGCAAGCTGAGGAGCAACGAAGCCAGTCGGCGTCCCAAAACCTCAAAAGTAGGGAAGCCGACAGTGCAACCTTCCATCTGTGGTCAAAGGTCCAAGAGCTCCTGGCAAACCACTGCTGTAAGTCCAAGAGCCCAAAAGCTCAAGAACTTGGAGTCTGATGTTCGAGGGCAAGAAGCATCTGGCATGGGAGAAAGATGAAGTCCAGAAGACTTAACCAGTCAAGTCCTTCCGTATTCCTCTGCCTGCTTTTATCCTAGCCGAGTTGGCAACTGATTAGATGGTGCCCACCCAGATTAAGGGTGGGTCAGCCTCTCCCAATGCAGACTCAACTATTAATTTCCTTTGGCAACACCCTCACAGACACACCCAGGAACAATACTTTGCATCCTTCAATCCAATCAAGTTGACACTCAATATTAACCATCACACAAAGTGCTTTTTAAAATCATTCCTGAACAATAAGATTAAATGAACCTATGTATTTCATGAAATTCAAAGCAGTTTGCTGATTCTCATCCTAAACTGTTGAATTTTCAGATTTGAAATAGCACTATAAACCATTTTACCTTCCAAACTCATGTTGATTTTAGCAGTTTTTATAAATATTATCATTTTATTTATTCATATATTTTATATATAAACAAATTTCATAAATACATAAATTTACTTTTATGTATTTTAATATATAAGTACATGGCTTTTATTGTATTCAGATAGATAAGAAGGCAATTAATGTTTTGAAAGAAATGGATGACCAAAAGAAGCTTTGACTAAAACAAACTATGATTGTTAGAGATACAAAATAATTCTTGGGTGCTTCATAAGCCAGCAGAAGATGGGCTGAGAAACCAATTTATCCACCAAGGCAGGCATATTCCTTAACATGTGGTCAAAGGAGATAATAGAAAAGGAATATTCCAGATGACTGAGCCAGAGAATGTAAAAAACAATGGGCAAAATAACTCCCTGCATAGACTGCAATCAGAATCTCATCAAAGCAGGGTAGGGGTCTTCATAATAATCCAAAATGAACTAGGTATGTGCAGAAAATAAGTAACGGTTTCTCTAACACACTGAGATTTTGGAGTTGATTATTGTAGCAGGATAACCTACTCAACTTATCTAAATACAGAGAAAAAATGAGAAAACATTTTCCCAATTTATTTTACAAGGTCAAAATGATTTCAATACTAAACCTGAATAAAGAAATATTTTTGAAAAAATTATTATGGGATAATCTCACTCAATGAACATAAATTCAAAAATTCTAAACAAATTATTACTAAAAAGGATTAGCAGCTTATAAAAAAGAATAACATATCACAACCAAGTTGGATTTTATATAATCTTTATATAACATCTTAAATGAATTAAAGTAATAATTCTCATTAATGAAAACATGATTTAATAATCTCAACAGTTACACAAAAGTTTTTAATGAAAAGTAAATATTCATTCATAATAAAGAGATAAATTTATGGCAAATTAGCAATAGAAAAAAAGTCCTCATTCTGGTAAATTATATGTATTACAACAAAGCAGACATAAAACTTAATGAAAAATGTTGAATGCTGTATTTCAAGAAAGCCAAAAAAACACTATCCCTATTAAAAAAGTATACTGAAGGTCCTAAACAATATTTAAGAAAAATAAAGAAATAAAAGTTTTAATAATTAGAAACAAGACTATAAATAACATTAGCCGCAGATGGCATGACTGTGATATATACAATTCCAAATCATTTGCGAATATATATTAGATTACTGAGTTTAGCTATGTAGTATTAAAAATTACATTTTATATGAAAGCAATCAGAAATTTTAAATGAACTTTTAAAAAGTATCCTTAAAATAGGTGGGGATGGACTGGGAGTGGAGGGTTACGCCTATAATCCCAGCACTTTGGGAGGCTGAGATGGTTGGATCACGTGAGGTTAGGAGTTCAAGACCAACCTGGCCAACATGGCGAAATCCCATCTCTACTAAAATTACAAAAATTAGCCAGGCATGATGGCTCATGCCTGTAATTCTAGCTATTCAGGAGGCTGAGGCAGGACAATCTCCTGAACCTGGGAGGCAGAGGCTACAGTAAGCCAAGATTATGCCACTGCACTCCAGCCTGGGCGACAGAGCGAGACTCCTTCTCAAAAAATAAAAATAAAAAAATAGGTGGGGGTGACTAATGGGTACAAAAAAACTGCAAAGAACGAATAGGACCTATCATTTGATGGCACAATAGCATGTCTATAGTTAATAATAATTTAATTGTACATTTTAAAATCACTAAAAGAGTACAGTTAGATTATTTGTAACACAAAAGATAAATGCTTGAGGGGATGGATACCTCATTCTCCATGATGTAAACTTTTTTTTTTTAAGAAAGTCTCACTGCGTCACCCAGGCTGGAGTGCAGTGGTGCAACCTTGGCTCACTGCAACCTCCGCCTCCCAGGTTCAAGTGATTCTGGTGCCTGTCTCCTGAGTAGCTGAGATTACAGGCAAGTGCCACCATGCCCAGGTAATTTTTGTATTTTTAGTAGAGACAGGGTTTCATCATGTTGGCTAGGCTGGTCTTGAACTCTGACCTCAAGTGATCCTCCCGCCTCAGCCTCCCAAAGTGCTAGGATTACAGGCGTGAGCCACATGCCTGGCCTCTATGATGTAATTATGCATTGCATGCCTGTATCAAGACATCTCATGTACCTCATAAATATATACACCTACAATGTACCCACAAAAATTAAAAATTAAAAAATGTAACATGTATATATCCTTAAAATAGCATAAAAATACAAAATACTTAAAAATAAATTTTAAAAGATATTTGCAAGGCCTCAAGACAAAACGCTATAAAACATTAAAAAAGGAAATTAAAGATCTAAATAAATGGGAGAATTCATCATGTTCATGAATTAGAAGATTTACGATGCGAAGGCATCAATTCTCGCATATTTGGTAAATACATTCAATGAAATCCCCATCAGTATCAAGAGTGTGTGTGTGTACAAGTAGATTCTAAAATATATAGTCTTTAAAAGTCAAGAATACTCAAAGCACTCCGAGAGAAGAAGAGCAATAGGAGAACTTCCTGTCCCTGACAATAAGCCTATGAAATTTAAAATATGGTATGAAGGAACAGGAACACACTCAGTTACAGATCTCGTCAGCTGTGTGTGTTCCTTTTTCCTCTCATATCCACTCTCCACCTTTCTCTTCCTTGCTGTTTGTCTCAGGAGGCTGACCTGAATGAACCACATCAACAAGGCTCCCATACCCTCTGGGTTCTAGTGGATTTTTGCCAGTGAGGTGCCCTTTGCCAAAATCTGAAAGAGGTAGCAGAGTAAGGTCAGGGTGTTTGTTCCTTGGTTCTCCTCCTGAGGAATCTCTTCTAGTGGAAAACATCATTTGTTCAAAGATCACAACTCCTTTCAACTTGGCTCTCTCCACACACCCATCTCCATTCAGGTTTCAATATTCCTCTCTGCCCTCTGGACATAGGGATAGTAAAACTCCACTGGCCTAAAGATAATAAAATTAAAATGCAGATATTTCTCAAAAATCTCATAGAGAAAGAAGTCTGAGGATTCAGGTAAATGGGAATGTGGTAATGGAATTATCTGATGCAATTTAATCAGATGCTTGCTAACTATACTCCCTGGGAATCCCAGAGGACCCTTCCTTCACCAAGGAATCAGGAAATTGATCATTGAATAGGTCACCAGAATTCTTAAAATATTTCTTGGAGGCCATCCATCCTTTATACAGTAAAGACAATGGGGATGGGGTGGGCACATTGCCATGTAATTTGCTTTCCTGGATTTCAGTGGGTGTGACTGGATCCTTTTGTGATAGGTAGTGGAGTTTAACAGATAGAGACAAAGATAGAGTTTAACAGATAGAGAAAGAGTATTAATCAGTCTGTTAACATTCAGAGATTTTTGGAGAAAGCTAATTAATCATGGAATACCTAGGAATGAAAGACAGAATCAGCTTCCTAAGGCTCTACTTTATATTATCTAGATTTTTTGAGGAAAAAAATATAGTTTTAGTAGCTATAATGGAGATTAATAGCCCCTTAATCAATCCCAATTGAGAGGACTAGAACATCTGAACTGAGGGAATGGCTGCATCCATTTGAGAAAGATTATGCCAGACAGTATCAAGTGTTGGCAAGGATGTGGAACAACTGAAGCTCTTATATATTTATTATGTTGGCACTAGGAATGTAAAATTGTGCCACCACTTTGAAAAATGGTTTAGCAATTTTTATAAAGTTAAGCATGCATATACTGTATGATCTAATAATTTGACCCATAGATTGTTAACCAGAAGAAATAAAAAATATGTATTCACAGAAGTATTTATGCAGAATATATTTGTGAATAGAAAATATTCACATAATATTTTTTATTTCTTTTGGATAAATATTCAGAGGTGCTTTATTCATTATAGGTCAGAACTGGAAAAAAAATAGGAATGAGCAATTTATATATACAACAACATGGATGCATTTTAAAAACATTACATGGAGAAAAATGTCAGATGAAGAGTTTATACTGTATGTATCCATTAATTTGAAACTCGAGGAACGGCAAATTTAATCCGTATTGAGAGAAAACAGATCAGTGGTTGTCTGGATTCTGTAGTTGGGGAACCCAGACAACCACTGATTGACAGGTAGAGAACACAGAGGAACAATTTAGGGTGAAATAATTGTTCTATGTCTTGATTTATACAACAGTTACATGCTCTATAAATATTTCAAAACTCACCATATTTCAAAACACTTAAAATGGGTTCATTTTACTGCATGTAATTCATACCTCAATAATGCTGATTTTTTTAAAAGAAATAATAAATATTGCTACATGCCAACCAAAAAATCTAAAATTAAAAAGAAAGACAGAGCTAAATAATGAAGAAAATTTGAATCTACTCAAACAAGTAAGAGTGTAAATTGATACCAATACTTAGGAAAATTGTTTAACACTAATTTCTCAATTAGAATCATAACTGATGAAAATTATTTTTTAAAAAGCCAAAGTCTGGGAAATTGTCCTAAGGGCATACCAAAAATGGAGAAGCATTTATTCAAGAAAATCTACTGAATCTACTAAACGTCAGCAAACAAAAATAAATAAGATGTGATATATATGTATACACACACACACACATAGAATATTATTCAGCCTAAAAAGGCTGTTTTTATGGATACACGTTCCTTTTTGGGATGATGATAATGTTCTAAAATTGATTGTGGTGATGGTTGCACAACTCTGTGAATATACTAAAAAACATTGAGTTGTACACTTTAAATGGGTGAATTACATGATATGTAAATTGTATCTTAATGAAGCTGTTACATAAAAATAAAAAAGCAAAGCAAAAGGTACCACAATATTTATTGTTCTTTTCTAGACTCAAGTCTGGATTCTCCATACCATTTGAATATTGCAGTAATGAACACTATATGTTTGAATTTTGTATAATATAACTAGATAACATAGAGACATCTACATTTCATATTTCTTTTCGCAATCCCAATTTTTTAAACCTATATATTTATACCAGTGCTGAATTATTAGTGTCATTTTTAATCTGACACATATATGACATGACACAGTGAATAGCTGTCAAATTAAGAGTCACTATATGATTATTGTGTCATATATGGCCATATTCTAATAATCAGTCTTTATGTATTATAGATTTGTGAATTTTTCCTTTTTGGAGGATGGAGAATGAGGTTTGGTGTGCTATTTGAATTTTGCCCACAGATCTAATCTGGCATCTTCACTTTTACTTTTAGATACTTTTGTTCAATTTGTTTTCAAAAAAATTAAAAGCTTTTTGGGGAAATAATTTCAAGAGTCATTCCATATAATTTCTCCCAATAATGTTATGAGTAAATAAAAATTAATATATTCACCTAACAAATTAAGTTCTCAATCCATACCAAATCCTATGCTACACAATGAGTAACATGAGCTTTGGGAACTGCCTTCAAACATGTGAAGAACAAGATACCACAGAAAACAAAAGGAATACATTAATTGAGAAAACATCACATAAATAATTTTTTGGGGGGCTTCCTTTATTTTATTTTATTTTTTAAAAATTTTAAATAGCTTTTGGGGTACAGGTGCTGTTTGGTTACATGAATAAGTTATTTAGTGGTGATTTCTGAGATTTTGGTGCACCCATTACCCAAGCAGTGTTCACTGTACCAAATGTGTTGTCTCTTATCCCTCACCACTCCCACACTTTCCCCCGAGTCCTCAAATTCCAATGTATCATTCTCATGCCTTTGTGTCTTAGAGTTTAGCTCCCACATATGAGTGAGAATGTACGATGTTTGGTTTTCCATTCCTGAGCTACTTCATGATACGGTTTGGCTGTGTCCCCATCAAATTCTCATTTTGAATTCCCGTGTGTTGTGGGAGAGACCTGGTGGGAGGTAATTGAATTATGCAGCAGGGCTTTCCCATGCTGTTCTCATGATAGTAAATAAGTCTCATAAGATCTGATGGTTTTAAAAGGCATTCCCCTGCACAAGCTCTCTCATTTTTTACCTGCCACCATCCATGCAAGATATGACTTGCTCTTCCTTGCCTTCTGCCATGATTGTGAGACTTCCCCAGCCAGGTGGAACTGTAAGTCCAATTAAACCTCTTTCTTTTGTAAATTGCCCAGTCTCTGGTATGTCTTTATCAGCAGCATGAAAATGGACTAATACAGCATATTGGTACCAGCAGAGTGGAGCGTTGATGAAAAGATACCCAAAAATGTGGAAGTGACCTTGGAACTGGGTAACAGGCACAGGCTGGAACAGTTTGGAGGGCTCAGAAGAAGACAGGAAAATGTGGGAAAGTTTGGAGCTTCCTAGAGACTTGTTGAATGGCTTTGGCAAAAATGCTGATAGTGATACGAACAATATCATCTTCCAGGATGAGGTGGTCTCAGGTGGAGATAAGGAACTTGCTTGGAACTAGAGCAAAGGTGACTTTGTTATGTTTTAGCAAAGAGACTGGTAGCATTTTGCCCCTGCCCTGGAGATTTGTGGAACATTGAACTTCGGAGAGATGATTTACAGTATCTGGCGGAAGAAATTCCTAAGCACCGAAGCATTCAAGAGGTGACTTGGGTGCTGTTAAAAGCATTCAGTTTTATAAGGGAAGCAGAGCATAAAAGTTTGGAAAATTTGCAGCCTGACAATGCAATAGAAAAGGAAATCCCATTTTCTGAGGAGAAATTCAAGCCATAATGAAGAGCCAAATGTTAATCCTCAAGACAAATGGGGAAAATGTCTCCAAGTCATGCCAGAGGTCTTCACGGCAGCCCCTCCCATCACAGGCCTGAAGGCCTAGGAGGAAAATATGGTTTCATGGGCTGGGCCCAGGGTCCTCATGCTGTGTGCAGCTTAGGAACTTGGTGCCCTGCATTCCAGCTGCTCCAGCCATGGCTGAAAGGGGCCAACATAGAGCTCAGGCCATGGCTTCAGAGGGTGCAAGCCTCAAGGCTTGGCAGCTTCCACTTGGTGGTGAGCCTGCAAGTGCACAGAAGTCAAGAATTGAGGTTTGGGAACCTCCACCTAGATTTCAGAAGATGTATGGAAACACCTGGATGTCCAGGCAGAAGTTTGCTGCAGGGGCAGGGCTCTCATGGAGAACCTCTGCTAGGGCAATGTTGAAGGGAGATGTGAGATCAGACCCCCATATAGAGCTTCTACTGGAGCACTGCCTAGTGGAGCTGTTAGAAGAGGGCCACCATCCTCCAGACCCCAGAATGGTACATCCACTGACAGTTTACACCACACACTTAGAAAAGCTACAGATACTCAATGCCAGCCTATGAAAGCAGCCAGTAGGGAGGCTGTACCCTGCAAGGCCACAGGGATGGAGCTCCCTAAGACCATGGGAGCCCACCTCTTACATCAGTGTGACTTGGATGTGAGACATGGAGTCAAGGGAGATCATTTTGGAGCTTTAAGATTTGACTGCACCGCTGGATTTTGGACTCGCATGGGGCCTATAGCCCCTTTGTTTTGGCAATTTCTCCCATTTGGAATGGCTGTATTTACCCAATGTCTGTACCCCCACTGTATCTAGGAAGTAACAAACCTGCTTTTGATTTTACAGGCTCATAGGTGGAAGGGACTTGCCTTGTCTCAGATGAGACTTTAGACTGTGGACTTTTGAGTTAATGCTGAAATAAGTTAAGACTTTGGGGGATTGTTGGGAAGGCATGATTAGTTTTGAAATGCAGGGAAGTGATATTTGGGAAGGGCCAGGGGTGGAAGTATGTGGTTTGGCTGTGTCCCCACCCAAATCTCATCTTGAATTCCCATGTGTTGTGGGAGGGACTCAGTGGGAGGTAATTGAATAATGCGGGCAAGTCTTTCCCATGCTGTTCTCATGATAGTGAATAAATCTCACAAGATCTGATGGTTTTAAAAAGAGGCATTCCCCTGCACAAGCTCTCTCTCATTTTTTGCTTGCCACTATCCGTGTAAGACAAGACTTGCTCTTTCTTGCCTTACGCCATGATTGAGAGGCTTCCCCAGCCATGTGGAACTATAAGTCCAATTAAACCTCTTTCTTTGTAAATTGTCCAGTCTCGGGTATGTCTTTATCAGCACCATGAAAACAGATGAATACATTTCACTTAGAATAATAATCTCCAATTCCATCTAGGTTGCTGCAAATGCCATTATTTTGTTCTTTTTTATGGCTGGGTTGTATTCCATGGCATATATATACCACATTTTCTTTATTCTGTTGTTGATTGATGGGCATTTGGGCTGGTTCCATATTTTTGCAATTGCAAGTTGTGCTGCTATAAACATGCATGTGCAAGTATCTTTTTTGTATAATAACTTATTTTCCTCTGGGTAAATACCTAGTAGTGGGATTGCTGGATCAAACAGTAGATCTACTTTTAGTTCTTTAAGGAATCTCCACACTGTTTTTCCTAGTGGTTGTACTAGTTTACATTCCCACCAACAGTGTAAAAGTGTTCCCTTTTCACTGCATCCACACCAATGGGTATTTTTTTTAATTTTTTTATTATGACCATTATTGCAGGAGTGAGGTGGTATCACATTGTGGTTTTGATTTGCATTTCCCTGACAAATAATGATGTTGGCATTTCCAGATGCTTGTGGGCCATTGGTATATCTTTTCTGAGAACTGTCTAGTCATGTCCTTAGCTCACTTTTTGATGGGATTGTTTGTTTTTTCTTGCTGATTTGAGTCATTCAGTTAGATTCTGGATATTAGTCCTTTGTCAGATGTATAGATTGTGAAGATTTTCTCCCACTCTGTGGGTTGTCTGTTAACTCTGCTGATTGTTTCTTTTGCTGTGCAGAAGCTTTTTAGTTTAATTAAGTCCCGTCTACATATCTTTGTTCTTGTTACATTTGCTTTTGGGTTCTTGGTCATGAAGTCTTTGCCTAAGCCAGTGTCTGGAAGGGTTTTTCTGATGGTATCTTCTAGAATTTTTATGGTTTTAGGTCTTAGATTTAAGTCTTTGATTCATCTTGAGTTGATTTTTGTATAAGGTGAAAGATGAGGATCCAGTTTCATTCTTCTACATGTGGCTAGCCAATTAACCCAGAACCATTTGTTGAATAGGGTGTCCCTTCCCCACATTATGTTTTTGTTTGATTTGTCAAAGATCAGTTGGCTGTAAGAATTTGGCTTCATTTCTGGCTTCTCTATTCTGTTCTATTGGTCCAGGTGCCTATTTTTATACTAGTACCATGCTGTTTTGGTGACTATGGCATTAGAGTATAGCCTGAAGTCAGGTAATGTGATGCTTCCAGATTTGTTCTTTTTGGTTAGTCTTGCTTTGGCAATGTGGGCTCTTTTTTGTTTCCTTATGAATTTTAGGAAATAATTCTAAAACCCCAAAGTGACTGAAAATAATTTGACCTTTCTTAGAGAATTATGGTAGGAAGCTCTTTGCTGAGCCTTGTCACTAGAGGGAGGTAGCACATCCAAAATAATCTATCTTTATACCTGAAACTCTTTATACCTGAAACGCAAACCCTGAAAGATTGCTAACTGACTTGGTTCCTAGTTCTATGTAAAGGAGTTCACATATACAGTCACAAGAGGGAGCCGTTACAGCTGCAAATCCAAGCTCCTTCCAGGGTGAGTGAGGTTGTCATTGAGTTGTATAAGGAATTTATGTTCATTCTTTTTGCCACCTTGTGCTTTATCATCTCTTTTTGAGTGTGTGCACAGTTTCAAAGACATGGGTAAGCCCCTTCGCAAATGCAGAGCAGAAGTGACCCTGAATGGGAAAAACAGAGAAGTGATTAATACATAATTAATACTCAATTTTAAACGGTAAAATATTTGTTGCTATAATGGACTGACAAGCTTAGTTATTGTAGCAGAGATAATGAGTAATTTTAATTTTATCCCTTCCCATTTCTTTAATAACCACTTTTGAAAATAACTAGAAAAACCCCGTCATAGTTACTTCTACCTCTCTTGTCAAATGGCATCATTTCATTTCCCTCTCCAAACCTCTTCCCATTTCTTCCTTTCTCCTTCGTGTCTTCAATGTATGCCACTCCTAGGCCTCATGAAGATGAGAAAGCATATGTTAAAGAGGAGTTCAAGTGGCATAGAAAGAGGGACCATTCAAGCCATTGGCTCCTGTCTCAAAACCAGAGGCACAGGCAATGTCTATCTAGAAGACACTTAGGACATTATTCCAGGAGCCAGTGTGGGAGACCTGAGTACCAGGAAACTTGGCTTTTAACCTGAGTTCTAAATTTGTTCTTTCCTTTCACACTTAGCACAGCAGTATTATACAATTATGAAATTACTTTTGTTATATACGTTGCAAATAACTTCTTTCATTGTGTCATTTGATTTTCAATTTTGCTCATGGTAATTTTTTTTTACCAGAAAGAAGTTTCTAACTGTTGAAATCAAATTTTATGCTACTGCTTCTAAGACTTACTCGCCCTGAAGATGTGGATAGAAATTCCCTTCTTTCCCTTACAGCACAGGGCTCACATAGACTTCTTGGAATAAAGGGCATTTCTTAACAGCTCAATGGATTGTCAAACTACCAATTAATGGTGGGTTTTTTCCTTACCGCAATAAGGGATGGGTAATCCCATTTACTCCTTTAGATGTAGCCTACTTGAGTTTCAACCTTGAAAATGATCTTAATGCAAACTTTCTGAATTAAAGCTGGATTTAAAGAAAATATTCCTCCCCTCTTTTTGAAGTTTTATTTTTTTAATTAACAAATAGTAATTGTATTTTATCTTCTTTTAAAATTTATGTTTAAACCTGGGGGTGGGCTAGACCTAACCAGGAAGCTGCTCTATCTTTAACTGACGATCTCTGGGGAGCACTCAAATTGAAACCTGCCTGATGTGGGATGTGCTGTGGCTGCTGCTTTGTTGCTTGGGACCTCCTCTGACCTAGGATCAGACACAGATTCTGAGTTCTGGGGCCTGGAACCTCAATGTGCACTTGAACAATGAAGTTGGTGACAAGCATTACTGTACTCCTATCTTTGGGTAAGTGTTCTGGGCCTAAGAAAGGATAGTTTTGTGGCTAATGACAAAAGAGAGTTACCTGCTGTCTCCATGTTTTCTACCATGATTTACCAATTGCTGGAAAGAATTTGTGTCTATATGTTTCTCGAGGGTGTCTGAGCATCAGTGTGAGGGGCTGGTCTTATCCACTACTCAGAGAAGATTCTCCAGGTCTCACAGCTCTCAAGCTGTAAGGAGTTTTAGGTTCATTGAGCTCAAGGGTCATGGAAGATGGGAAATTTATTTTTGGCCTTGTGGCTCTGAATAGCTCAGGAACAAATAAATACCAGTAATATTTCGCTTGCCCTGTGCAACACACATAAAAATACTCAAATATGGAGTAGGGCAGGGAGGACAGTTCTGGAGCAGTGGTGAACCTGACGTTCAGATGCACCAAGAGCTGATGATCCAGAGCTAATCTGCTGTTTTTCAACCGCGTAGGTATTACGGGTGATGCTAAGACCACACAGCCAAATTCAATGGAGAGTAATGAAGAAGAGCCTGTTCACTTGCCTTGTAACCACTCCACAATCAGTGGAACTGATTACATACATTGGTACCGACAGCTTCCCTCCCAGGGTCCAGAGTACGTGATTCATGGTCTTACAAGCAATGTGAACAACAGAATGGCCTCTCTGACAATCGCTGAAGACAGAAAGTCCAGTACCTTGATCCTGTACCGTGCTACCTTGAGAGATGCTGCTGTGTACTACTGCATCTTGAGAGACCACAGTGGGACAGATGGGGCTGCAACTGTGCAATATCTCCTTGGTGGTGAAAGGGAAGGCATCTAACGAGGCCACTGCACAAGAAGGAGCAGAAGTCTAATAGAGGAAGAAGAAAATTTAAAGAAGAAAAGGGAAAAGAAGTAAAGAGGAGGTGGCAAGGAAATTAATGAGAGGATTAAAGGAATGAAGAAACTGAGAAAGAATAGCTAAGAAATCCTGAAGAAAGAACTGAGAAACTTGGCAAAGAGATGAAGAATCACAATTGGAATTCTGCAATCACGAAGAAAGGAAATAAGAATTTTCCAGGACCATTTCTTTTAATCAACTCTTTCTTTCCATGTAGATCTCACTATAAAAGATGAGAACCATCATCTGGTAGTCCCAAAGTGTTTCTTCATCTAGCCCCAGGGAAGTGCCTGGGCTTTGAATATTATATCACATTTGTCCTTCCAACCTCTCAATAATGGAAATGAATTTCAGAAATTGATTCATTTGCCCTTACAAAAAATTTGAAATTTTATTTTTTACTCATCCATAGCACATACTCTTGGGATATAGATGATTTCTGGAAGGAAGCAAGAAAGTGGTGGATATGTGAATATTGATTTCACTTTTTAAATCTATGTTGAAATATCTCTATTATTACACAAAAATACACAAATCTTTTTTCATTGTAAAAGATTCAAACTATTAAGTATGAGAAGTAAAACCTTAAAGACCCAAACTGAATGTCTCCATCTCCATCCCATTTTCTCTTCAATTCCTACAATAACCCATTTTGACAGTTTGGAGTGTGTCCTGATGATCATACTTCTTTTCATTTACATGGATACTCACATAAATATCTACCCAATTTTATTACATAAATTGGATCATACCATGTGTATTTTTCTGCAACTTGCTTTTATTTTTATTTAAAAATAGTTTTTTGAGGTGTGTTCATACCAAGATACATGTGTATGCATGTGTGTATAAACTGGCCTTATTCTTTTCAATATCTACAAATGTTCATAGTATGGTTGTATAATAATTTTACTTACCTCACCTATATTATCTCTACATATATAAGTATATATGATGTGTGTGTGTGTGTGTGTGTACATATTCCTTATAGATTCCTAGAAGTGGAATTACTGGATCAAAAGATATGCCTATTTTATATTTTTATAGATATTGAAAAGTTGCATCCCAAAATGGCTTTAACAATCTAACCCAAGATCAGGAACGTGGCAAAAATGTCTACTCTCACCGTTTCTATTCAACATTATCCTAGAGAATCTAACCAATGCAATGAGACAAAAAGATAAAGGAAACCAGGCTTTACCTATTACAAATTTGTGGATTTTTCTTTTTTGGAGGATGGAGAACGAGGGTTGGTGTGCTATTTGAATTTTGCCCGCAGATCTAATCTGGCATTTGCCTTTACTTTGGATACTTCTGCTCAATTTGTTTTCAAAAAATTAGAAGCTTTTTCGGAATAATTTCAAGAGTCACTCCACATAACTTCTCCTAATAATGTTATGAGTAAATAGTAATTAATATATTCACCCAACAAATTAAATCTTTAATCCGTGCCAAATCCTATGCTGTACAATGAATAACATGTGCTTTGGGAACTGCCTTCAAACATGGGAAGAACAAGATACCATGGAAAACAAAAGGAATATAATAATTGAGAAAACAACATAGAAATAATTCTAAAAGCTCCGAAGTGACTGAAAATAATTCTCTTTCTTAGAGAATTGTGGTAGGAAGCTCTTTGCTGAGACTTGTCCCTAGAGGGAGGTAGCACATCCAAAATAATCTATCTTTAAACCTTAAACACAAAACCCTGAAAGATTGCTAACTGACTTGGTAAAGGAAACCATATTTAACTTTTTAAAACATAACTATCATTTTGCAAACAATAGAATTGTCTGTGTAGCAAATCCTACAGACAAAAAAACTACTGTAACCAATAAATGAGTTAGACAAAATTGCAAGATACAAGCCAATATACAAAATAATGCTGCTTCCATACAGTAACACTAAACAAGCAGAATTGAAATTTATATAGATATGCATATGTATATTTATGCATTTATATATTTATGCATACATATGCATAAAAAACTTTTAACAAAATTTTAGCAGACTGAGTCTAACAATATATAAAAAGGATAATACATAATAATAAAGTGGAGTTCATCTCAAGAATGCAATTTTTATGTATATAAATTTCAATTCTGGGCCAGGCACAGTGGCTCATGCCTGTAATCTCGGCACTTTGGGAGGCTGAGGCAGGCAGATAGCTTGAGGCCAGGAATTCAAGACTAGCGTAGCCAGCGTGACAAAACTCTGTCTCTACTAAAAATAAAAAATTAGCCAGTTGTTGTGGCACACACCTGTAATCCCAGCTACTCAGGGGACTAAGACACAGGAATCACTGGAACCTGGGAGGCAGAGATTGCCGTAAGCCAAGATTACACCACTTCATTCCAGCCTGGGCAACAGAATGAGACTCTGTCTCAAATAAATAAATAAATAAATAAATTTCAATTCTGGCGTGTGTGTGTGTGTGTGTGTATGAATACATTTGACAACAGATGTCTAAGGCCTGTACACTAAAAGATATTTAAAAAATTCTGAGATAAATTTAAGATCTAAATAAATGGAAAGAGTTATTGTGTTTGTGGATTAGAAGACTCATTAAGATTCTCTCCAAACTGACCTATAGATTCAATGTCATTCCAATCAAAATCCCGACAGAAATTTTCATAGAAATTGACAAGTGGGTCTGATTTATATGAAAATGCCAAGGGACTATAACAGCAAAAAAAAATTCTTTAAAAAAAAAACAAATTGAGGAACTTACACTACTGATATTAATACTTTTAAAGTTACAATAATCAAGAGACTATGATATGATATAAAGATAGACAAATAGAACATTGGAACACAATAAAGGGTCCAATAATAGGCCAACACATACATAGTTGATTTTCAACAAAAATACCACAACAATTTGTCATTAACTGAATATTTGTGTTCTCCCCTGCAAATTCATGTGTTGAAATCCTAACCCCCAGTGTGATGGTTTTAGGAAGTAGGTCTTTGAGGAGATGATCAGGTCATAAAAGTGTAGCCCTCTTGAATGGGATTAGTTCCCTTATAAAAGAGACCCTAGAGAACTTTCTTGTTCTTTCTGTCATGTGAGGACACCACAAGAAACTGCCATCTAGGAACCAGGAAGCAGGCCCTCACCAGACATGAGATCTTCCAGCACCTTGATCTTGGACTTCCCAGCCTCCAGAACCATGAGAATAAATTTCCATTGTTTTAGCCACACAGTCTATGGTATTTTATTATGGCAGCCCAAGCTAACAGATACAATCTCAAAATAAATATGCTGAAAGAAACCAGATGACAGAAAGTAGATACTGTATTATTCTGTTTACATAAAACTCTAGAAAATCTATAGTAAGAGAAGGCAGACTAGAGATTGCCTGGGGTGGAATAGGCATTGGGATGATATATTGGAAAGGTATGCAGAAAGGATTAACAAGGAACACAAGGAAGCTTTGGGGAGTGGTGCATATGTTCTTTATCTTAATTGTGATGATGATTTCACATTTGTATGACCATGTCAAAAATTATCATATTGCACCTTGTAAACATATGTAATTTATTATATGCAAAGTGTACCTCAGAAAAGTAGTTTTTAAGAAGGCTCAAAACAAAAGTAGATAGAGATAAATATGGAAAAATAATCACTCTGTACTATAGAGAACAGAATTTTTTACTTTCTCTTAATTATGAAGGGTAAACTTTCTCAAGCATGCAAGAGTAACATGTTATGAGATTTATCTCTTTCTTTATCTCATAAGTGGCATATTTTATTGCAATAAATAGATCTATGTCATATATAAATTAACTCCAGAAAACTTGTCCATTATTCAGCATTTCTCAGTCTGGCCAAAGAGTGGCAGTGTTAAAAAAGTATTTGAGTAAGATTGTACAGGGCTGAACAAACAGGAATCCAGTATGGCTTCTGATTGGTGCAATCTCCTGCACCAATGAGCAAAGTAACTTCTGCTGGGGAAGCTCATTCAGTAAAATCTGATTTAACTGTGTTTTCTAAGTAGCTAAGGGATGGAGACTGTTCTGCAAGTACTCCTAGGGATATTGGGGTTCCAAGCAGCCTGTGAGTATGTGGTTAGTCTGGGAGAATTGTGAGATGATGACAGCATCCTGAGGGCAAGAGTCCAGTCATATTCTGTTCTGGGAATGCCCTTTTGAGAGCCAGATATGTGTTGAAAAAAAAATGACAATACTTTGTTTTAATGTGACAATTCTGCTGCCTAGGAGGCGTGGGAAGGGGGAGAGAAACATCATCCCTACCATGACCATGAAAATCTTATGAGGGTCTTCTGTATTTTCTTTACATTGTCTTTTTGAACAGGGGTCAGTAGCCAAGAACTGGAGCAGAGTTCTCAGTCCTCGATCGTCCAAGAGGGAAACAATCTCACCATAAACTGCACATCATCAAAGACGTTATATGGCTTATACTGGTACAAGCAAAAGTATGGTGAAAGTCTTATCTTCTTGATGATGCTACAGAAAGGTGGGGAAGAGAAAAGTCATGAAAAGATAACTGCCAAGTTGGATGAGAAAAAGCAGCAAAGTTCCCTGCATATCACAGCCTCCCAGCCCAGCCAAGCAGGCATCTACCTCTGTGGAGCAAACGCACAGTGATCTTCAGGCCTCTATCAGCTGTCTCCAAACCTGCAGCTGGGCCACATATGATCTTCTGACATGGGGCTCCTGAGATGTGGCTGGGACCTTTGCCAAGACATGAAGCCTCAGAACGTTGCAATTGTCTTATTGGAAAAATGGGGAGGAGAGTAGGAATGATACAAGGGGGAGCTGTATCACTAATCCCAAATTTAATTTGACTTTATTGTCTGGTAGTTATGTTACTTTTTAGTAGATAGAACATCAAATTAGAATGAGAATAGCATGAATTTCAGTGATTTATGCAAGAACTATGCACGAATATTATGTCCCTGTTGTGCCAAGGAACTTCTTTCCCCTTGCTGTTTACCCACCTTGCTAATAAAAAGAAATTGTGCATTGTTTGTCAGATTCTTTGTCACATATTAACATTGTACCAAGAGTATTAGAATATCCATACTGAGGAGTCATGGGCAATAGTTTTTTCTAAGTTTGTAGTACAGATATAGAAAAAGACAAATGTTTAGATAGACAAATAGGTGATAGATTATAGGTAGCTAGGTTATTAGATAGATGGTAGATAGATAGGTAGATAGATAGATAGATAGATAGATAGATAGATAATAGGTAGATTAGATAGATAGATAGAGTGAGCTAGAGAGAGGGGAATATATTAATAAATACCTAATGCAGTCTTAGACTGGCCTCCACTTCTCTTCTCATTCTGCTTTTATTTATATTCTATCCTCAGTATTCTTCTGGCCACTCCAAATTACCAGCTTAAAGAATTATTTCCCAGTTGTCTCAGTATGAAGTGGAGAAGATCTTACCTTCATCATCCACTCCACATCAGAATAGTGCTGGCCTAAAGTGGGTGTTTAGAAGTATTAAACTGATACTGAATAACTGATAAGATCATAGGTTAGAGAGAAATAATTCACATGTTTCTTAAAAGCTATGTGATGTTGACCAATAACTTTAACTTTCCAAGTCTCTATTTTCCCTCTGTAAAGTTGATACAATCATATTATTTTATTCATATGTTCTTATTAGGATGAAGTAAGGTTATAGATTACATATATTAAGTATCTGGTGTATTGCAAGCCCTCAATATTTGAAATAGTATTTCTACTATTAATCAAACAATGACAATTTCAAGTAAGTCAAACTTCTCAGATAAAAGTAGGGAAGTTGATCAACATGATATGGCTCCAACCTAACTAGGAGATGTTCTATTCTTTAAATTTAGAAAAGAAAGGAGGAATATAATGGTCTCCTGTCATCAGAAACTGCCTAGTGACCTGGTTTCAAAAGAAATTGCATGTAAAATGGGAATGAACATTTATGTTGGCCAAAGTCAGGGAAGATTTTTAAAAATCAAGTCGAATTAGATTATTTTCTGTTTTAAAGAAATGTTACCTATACCACCCACTGGGAGAAAAGTTTGCTAAAATAACCAGGAAAGACAGAAAAGAGAGAAGCCCGTGAAAGAAAATGTTTGGCAACGTGGTAAGAGGAAAAGCAGGCAGGAAAGAAGCACATAAATTTCTGATTTTCATGAAATGTTCCGAGTAAAGCGACACTTACCTATGTGTGTAAATATGCATATACATATACAAATCTCAAACTAAAGAGTGTACATGTTTGCATTTTAACCTAAAATCAAATTTTTCTAATTGGGAAATAATATAAAGATATTGTCTCCAATAGAATGTTAGGAATATTAAGGATTTAAAGTATAAAGATAAGTAGTCATAAGGATGTTTAAAGACTAACCTGCCATGTCCCACAAGACTGGTAAACCAATATTATCAGGAGAAAGAAACTGTTAAACTCACATCAGCATCTAAGGTCAGCCTAAGCAAATAGGTTATATGACATGCAACTTACCCTTCTCCTCTTTTTTTCTCCCCCATCAAAAGCCAATTTCCTATTCTGAGAAAATAATTCATCTTCTCCAGTGATTCTGTCTCAGAATGTCTAACAAACTGAACAAGGCTGAGCTCCAGACATTGGTTTTGATTCTGGGCAGCAGAAATTTCCCTATGGGAAAAGATATCAGCATGACTTTTCCTAGTGTGCAATGAGCAGTGACCAGCTCTGTCTACCTCCTTAGGGATAGCCCCTGATAGGAATGCTGGGATGGAGTAAGTGGAAAGAGTGAGTGATTAGAAGAAAGAAGGCAGGAACCAGGTTTTTTTCCTCCTGCCTTGAGTGCAAGGTTTAGTTCCTTTTCTAACAGCTCTTGGCAATTCCATTATAAATCAGGTGAAAGAATTAGTCTTGTTTTTGTTTACAGGGCCTAGCATGTCCCAGGAAGCCAGTAAATTCTAATCAGCAATATCTGGACAGTAAGGGAGATTGTGAACTTAGTTTTCTTACAGGACATAGGTATTATAATTATTATTGTGGTAAAAATGGCCTCCTAGCAGGAAGATAATTTGTTTGTGCACTTTGGGAATCACCCGAAAGTTTTCCACTGTAAAAACCAATGAAATAAGGAACCGATATTTTCTAGACCTTCAGTAAGCGGCTGAATCTATCAGGCTTATCTATTCACCATCATAGTGAGAATTCTTATAGATACCACAGTCAGAAAAAAAGGGGATGGATTAAAATAAGCAGAAAATTTTGCTATATTCTGTGCTAACTTTAACCCCACATAAATGCTGTCTTATAAGTAGATCTATTAAATAGGGCCATCCATAGCCACAGCCTTTCATATTTTAAGTAAATATCACAACATAAGATTTTCACCAGAAAACTTGTCTCCAAATTCTAGAGCCTTTTTTTACTCATGCCACTACCTTAGTAGGACTTTAGTGTGCCAGATATGAGCCTGCTAGATTTAAGTCAAATAATTATTTATTCTTATGCCCACTTCTCAACTATGTTGATCAAATTCATAAAACAAATCTTAGCCTTAAATTCCTTACTTCACTTCCTTGTCTTCACTTCCTCTGGGACCTAGTCTATTATGCTGCAGCCTTGACAACTTGCCAAGACAAAAAGCTGAGAGTTACAATAGTAGGAAGAAGAGCTACACAGAATAAACAGAATGAGAAAGTATAAAATATGATTAAATGGAGTTCCAGAAAGAGAAGAAAGGTGAGTGAGGCAGAAACAATATATGAAGAGATAATGGATGAACAGTTTTTAAAAAATGGATGAAAGACATCAATTCACAATTCAAAAAGACAAAAACATTCCTGGGCAATTTATATAAAAAGAAGTGTGGTGTGTGTGCATGCGTGCGTGCATGTGTGTGTGTCTGTGTGTTCAGAGTAAAACAGCAGAAAATCTTAAATCAAGAAGAAAATCTTAAAAATCAGAAGGGGAGGGGGAAAAAGGACTGTCTTCAAAGAAGTAAACTGACAGCTGACTTCTCAAAAATAACAATGGAAACCAACTGAGATTTGAATTACATTTTCAATGTTCAGAGAGAAAATAACTAACATTAAATTTTATATAAAGCAGAGCAATTCTTAAAATAAGAAATAAAAGCATTTAAGAGGAAATCTGCAGAATTTAACAGTATATTTTCTCTATAGGAAACTCCACAAGTAGATGGAAAGGATGAGGGCCTGGATTATACCGCACCTGCCACCTGTGTGGTTGTGCTCAAAGAACAGAACCTCTTTGGGACGGTTTCTAAATTTCAAAATAAAGATGATGTATTCTCATCTAGCCTCGCTATATTTTATTAATTGAAACACCACATGTGAAACAGAAGACTCTAATGCAAATGTAAAGAGATTCATTACTAAAACCTTAGGCCAAGCTTTGGATGTTCTTAAAAGGGCAATGGCGGGAATGAGAATGGGGAAAATGATCTATCCTCAGTGAGTTGTAGGACTTAGAGAAAGCCTCAAGGACTGCCATGTGTTTTATCATGTCCTGAGAAATAGGTTTACAAATATTAGCACCTCCTTACTGTGCTGGATAATTCTATTCTGATTCCTCCAGCAGTTTGTGAGACCCCCGATGTGTAGAGTGGGTATGTAGGGGAGAAACAAAGGGTTTTCCACTCTCAACAACCACAGGCCTCACCTGTTCTTGCTGCCTGCAAGCTGTAGCCACATCCAGTTGGCTCTCACCTCCCTAATAGCTTCAAAGAGAAGCAAATCATATTCAACAGTTTTTGCGGCAGAACTCACCCTGCAGACTTTTTAAAAAAACTTGTTTTATCTTACTGCCTTTGATAAAAGTTCTGAACCCAGGGCCAGCTGTAGCAGAATTTGGACATATGAAAAATCTGCCTTTAGTCTCTTGCCATTCCTTTATCATTGCCTCCCCCCTATTCTACTGCTCCTGCTTTTTTTACTCAACCCATAGTAGTACTCTGTGGCCTTTTAATACTCTGTGCCTGCCCAAAGCCTGATATTTCTAGTCACTGAATTGCTTTCCAGAATCTTCTCCTACACTATTGAGTAGATATATATCTCTCCAATCAATCTCTAAAATAAAGTAGTTTATAGCCTAACTTACATCTCAATGTAATGTTCTAGGTTAGGTCTCCCTGGACTGTTTGTATTTGAAAAAGAGTTGTAGAGGAGATTCCAAGAAAGTCTCCTCAAATGATATATTCTCAGTTACGGTGGCAGTAGGATAGAAAAGATGTTTTTGTCATAAAATATTTTTTCCCACACTTCTCAGCCATAGTGTAGGCTGCCAGTGTTTGGTCAGTTCCCATCAGCAGGGACGCAGGCAACATACTGTCAGCATTTTTTTTTTTTTTTTTTTTTTGAGATGGAGTCTCGCTCTGTTGCCAGGCTGGAGTGCAGTGGTGCAATCTCAGCTCACTGCAATCTCTGCCTCCTGGGTTCAAGCCATTCTCCTGCCTCAGCCTCCTGAGTAGCTGGGATTACAGACATGCGCCACCACACCCAGCTAATTTTTGTATTTTTGGTAGAGACAGGGTTTCACCATATTGGCCAGGATGGTCTTGATCTCTGTGTCAGCAGTTTTTAAAACATGTTTTTATTCCAATTATTTTAGAAAGACAACATGATTCAGAGGAAAAAATTAAAGATTTTATTGCTTGACAATACGTAGAATAATATTCTATTAACTATACCTTGTCTATGTTTAGATACACAAAGACTTACCATTGTTACAATTACCTACAGTATTCAG
The DNA here is from genome assembly GCF_028885655.2 of Pongo abelii. NCBI lineage: Eukaryota > Metazoa > Chordata > Mammalia > Primates > Hominidae > Pongo > Pongo abelii. The sequence goes on from NC_072000.2 coordinate 25,723,661, forward strand.
TACAATAACATCCTGTGCAGGTTTGTAGCCCAGGAGCAATAGGCTACACCACATAGCCTATCATGTAGCAGCCTATACCATCTAGACCAGTACGCTCTTAAGATGTTTGCACAATGGCAAAATTACCTAATGATGCATTTCTCAGAACCCCTGTAGTTGAGCAAGGCATGACTATATCAACAAAACTTCCACATGAAAGAATAGGCAGGGGAACTAGTTTGTCTAAGAAAACATATGAAAATTTAACTGTTTCAGAGGCAGCACAGTCAAAAAAGTAAAGGTTTGTAATCTTAGATATCACTCAAATACTAGTCCTCCTACTTCCAAACTGGATAACCTTGGGCATGTGACTGAATCTCTCTGAACTTAGATTCAACTGAAAAATGAATAACATCTATTTCCTAGAGTGGTAAAGAGTCCCACATACTATGGGACTTAGGATTACTTAGGATTGCTAAGGATTACTTTGGCTATTCAAGCCCTTTTTTGGTCCCATATTAATTTTAGAATCATTTTTTCAAATTCTGTAAAAATGAAGTTGGAAATATGTATGAGATAAACAATACACATTACCTGCCACATATTAACATAATATATATAACAAACATTATGTAAATGGCAAAGAGTACTAGGTACTCCCAGGACCTTTTATGATCCTCACAATATTTTTTTGAGGTAGGTATTATTATCCTCCTATTACTGATGAGTAAAGTGATTTTCAGAGAAGTTAAGTAACTTGTTCAAATTCATGCAATTAAGAAGTGTCAGAGACATGGTATTTTTTTGTGATAGAATTCTTTCCCTTTCCCTGCCTGTTGAAGGGTCTGCATTTAGGCATTTCTTTAAATTATTTTCAGTTTCTTTCCCTTCTTCCCCACAAAGAGCACTAAAGGTCATCGTTGTTGTGGGAAGACAGGGACCCCAAACGGAGGGACCAGCTGAAGCCGTGGCAGAGGAACATAAATTGTGAAGATTTCATGGACATTTATCACGTCTCTAATAATACTCTTATAATTTCTTACACCTGTCTTTACTTCAATCTCTGAACATAAATTGTGAAGATTTCATGGACATTTATCAGTTCCCAAATAAAACTCTTATAATTTCTCACGCCTGTCTTACTTTAATCTCTTAATCCTGTTGTCTTCATAAGCTGAGGATGTACATCACCTCAGGACCACTACTGTAAAAATTGATTGTAAAACATGTGTGTTTAAACAATGTGAAATCAGTGCACCTTGAAAAAGAACAGAATAACAGCGATTTTAGGGAACAAGGGAAGACAACCATAAGGTCTGACTGCCTGCGGGGTTGGGCAAAATAGAGCCATATTTTTCTTCTTGCAGACAGCCTATAAATGGACATGCAAGTAGGAGAGATATCGCTAAATTCTTTTCCTAGCAAGGAATACAATATTAAGACCCTAGGAAAATAATTGCATTCCTTGGGGGAGGTCTATAAACAGCCGCTCTGGGAGTGTCTGTCCTATGTGGTTGAACTAAGGACTGAGATACCCCCTGGTCTCCTGCAGTACCTTCAGACTTACTAGGATTGGGAAACCCCAGCCCTGGTAAATTTGAGGTCAGACTGGTTCTCTGCTCTTGAACCCTGTTTTCTGTTAAGATGTTTATCAAGACAATATGTGCACCGCTGAACATAGACCCTTATCAGGAGTTTCTGACTTTGCTCTGGTCCTGTTTCCTCAGAAGCATGTGATCTTTGCTCTGCCTTTTGCCCTTTGAAGCATGTGATCTTTGTGACCTACTCCCTGTTCATACACCCCCTCCCCTTTTAAAAACCCTAATAAAAACTTGCTGGTTTTGCGGCTCAGGTGGGCATCATGGACCTACAGATATGTGATGTCACCCCTGGTGGCCCAGCTGTAAAATTCCTCTCTTTGTACTCTTTCTCTTTATTTCTCAGACTGGCTGACACTTAGGGAAAATAGAAAGAACCTACATTGAAATATTGGGGGCGGGTTCCCCTGATACATGGTAATGTAGGATCATTTGAATCATGTTATGATCTTCCTAACATGAATGACTCCTGGCTTTTCCAGTTAACAGGTAGTGGTCCATTATGCTGTGGTTATATTTTCTGCATGTATGATGATATAAAGAAAGTAACTGGCCAGGCAAGGGGGCTCATGCCTGTAATCCTAGCACTTTTGGAGGCAGAGGCGGGTGGATCACCTGAGGTTGGGAGTTCGAGACCAGCCTGACCAACATGGAGAAATGTCATTTCTACTAAATATACAAAATTAGCCAGGTGTGGTGGTGCATGCCTGTAATCCCAGCTACTTGGGAGGCTGAGGCAGGAGAATCCCTTGAACCTGGGAGGCGGAGGTTGCGGTGAGCTGAGATCACACCATTGTACTCCAGCCTGGGCAACAAGAACAAAACACTGTCAAAAAAAAAAAAAAAAAGAAAAGAAAAGAAAAGAAAGAAAGTAACCAAAAGACTGTCACTTACTTGCCCCATGACCCCTGTTACATAGCCTTTGAACCCCAGTTTCTCATAGAAAAATGAAGAAAATAGTATCTCCCATCCTATTGCTTTTTACTGTATTAAATGTAAATGTATATGGTTCTTTAAATATTATGTATTATGTACATTTATTATAATAACTCTTATGTAAATGACACCTATCTGATAATATAGACAGCATATTATTCTATTGACTGCATATACAGTAAAAATACAGTATAGAAGATTTTAAAATAATCTGTCTATTTTTGTATCAGTGCCATGCTGTTTGGGTTACTATAGCCTTGTAGTATAGTTTGGAGTCAGGTAATGTGACACCTCCAGCTTTGTTCTTTTTGCTTAGGATTGCTTTGGCTATTTGGGCTTTTTTTGTCCCACATTAATTTTAGAATTGTTTATTTAAATTCTGTAAAAATGATGCTGGTAATTTGATAGGAATTGCATTGTATCTGTATATTGCTTTAGGTAGTAATTTTAATGATATTGATTTTTCCAATCCATGAGCATGAGTTGTTTTTTTTTATTTGTTGTATTAACTATGATTCCTTTCATCAGTGCTTTGTAGTTCTCCTTGTAGACATCTTTCATCTCGTGGGTTAAATGTAATTCTAAGTATTTTAATATTTGGGTGTGTAGATATCATACGTGGGATTGAGTTCTTGATTTCTTTCTTAGCTTGGTTGTTATTGATGTATAGAAATGCTACTAATTTTTGTATGTTGATTTTGCATACTGAAAGTTTACTGAAGTCATTTATCAAGTCTAGGCATCTTTCAGAAGACTCTTTAGGGTTTTCTAGGTATAAGATCATGTCATCAGTGAATAGAGATAATTTTATTTCCTCTTTTTAAATTTGGTTGCTTTTATTTCTTTCTCTTGCCTGATTGCTCTGCCTAGGACTTCTGGTACTATGTTGAATAGGAGTGGTGAGAGTGGGCATCCTTGTCTTGTTCCTGTTCTTAGAGGGAATGCTTTCAACTTTTCCTCATTTGGTATGATGTCATGGATGGCTCGTATTTGTCATAGATTTTTTTTTATTATTTTGAGTTATGTTTCTTTGATGCTTAGTTTGTTGAGAGTTTCTATCATAAAAGGATGTTGGATTTTACTGGATGCTTTTTCTGAATCTATTGAGATGATCACATAGTTTTTGTTTTTAATTCTGTTTTCATGGTGAATCACATTTATTGATTTGCATATTTTGAACATAGACCAATGGAACAAAATAAAGAACCCAGAAATAAAACCATATACCTACAATGAACTGATCTTTGACAAAGTCAACAAAAATACACAACGAGGAAAGGACATTTAATTCAATAAACAGTGCTGGGAAAACTGGATAGCCATATACAGAAGGACGAAACTGGATCCATATCTCTCACTATATTCAAAAATTAAGTCCAGATAAGATAAAGACTTACATGGAACATCTGAAACTACAAAAATCCTGGAAGAAAAACTCTTCTGGACATTGGCCTAGACAAAAAATTTATGACAAGATCTCAAAAGCAAATGTAACAGAAGCAAAAATAGACAAGCAGACTTAATTAAGCTAAATAGCTCTACACAGTAAAAGAAATAATCAACAGCATAAACAGACAATCTACAGGATGAGTGAACATGTTTTCAAACTATCAACCAACAAAGGACTAATATCCTGAATCTATAAAAAACTCAGACAACTCAACAAGAAAAAAACAAACAACCCCATTAAAAAATGGGCAAGGGACAGGAACAGACATTTCTCATAAGAAGACATACAAGCAACCAGCAAGCATATGAGAAAATGCTCAACATCACTAATCATCAGAGAAATGTAAATCAAAACCACAATGAAATACCATCCCACACCAGTAAAAATGGCTATTATTAAAAAGTCAAAACACAAACAGATGTTGGCAAGAATATAGAGAAAAGAGAATGCTTATGCACTCTTGATGGGAATGTAAATTAGTACAACATCTATGGAAAACAGTATGGAGATTTCTCAAAGGACTACAAATAAAACTACCATTTGACCCAGCACATCACTGCTACCCAAAGGACTACAAATAGAACTGCCATTCAACCCAGCAACATCACTACTACCCAAAGGAAACAAAATTGTTATATCAAAAAGACACCTGCTCTTGTGTATTTATCACAGCACTATCTACAATAGTAAAGTCATGAAATCAACCTAAGTGTCCATCAATGTATGACTGTATAAAGAAAATGCGGTATATATACACCGTGGACTACTACACAGCCATAAAAAAGAATAAAACCATGTCTTTTGCAGCAACATGGATGGAGCTGGAGGCCATTACCCTAAGTGGAATCATTCAGAAACAGAAAATAAAATACCTCATGGTCTCACTTATAACTGGGAGCTAAACAATGGGTAACACATGGGCATACAGAGGGAAAAAATAGACAGTGGAGATTCCAAAAGGGAGAATGATGGGAGGGTTGAAAAGTTACTTATTCAGTACAGTGTTCACCATTCAGGTAATAGGTACACTAGAAGCCCAGACCTCACCATTATGCAATATATCCATATAACAAACCGGCACAAGAACGCCCTGCATCTTAATAATAATAATAATAAAGATTAAAATTATATGCTTGCTTAGGACACTTACAATGAATGGGGCTTGCAGGACTGGAAGGTGCTCTGTGTAATTCAGCAAGTAAGGGTCAGTGAATGTAAAAGCCTAGGACAATATTACACACGCTATAGACTTTATAAACACTATATACTTAGGCTACAGTAAATTTATTTAACAATAATTTTATTTTCTCAAGAATAAATTCACCTTACCTTACTGTAGATTTTTTACTGTACAAACTTTTAATTTTTTTTTGTAGTAGCTTGAAACACAAACACATTGTACAGCTATACAAAAGGATTTTCTTTTTTATATCCTTATTCTATAAGCTTTTTTCTATTTCTAATTTTTTCTATTATTTAAACTTATGTACTAAAAACTAAGACACAAACACACATATTAGCCTAGGCCTACACAGAGTCAGGATCATCAATATCGATGTCTTCCACCTGCACATCTTGTCCCACTGGAAGGTCTTCAGGGGCAATAACAGGCATCAGCTGTCATCTCCTATGATCGTAATGTCTTTTTCTGGAGTACCTCCTGAAGGGCCTACCTGAGGCTGTTTTACAGTAAAGTTTTTTATAAGTAGAAGGAATATACTCTAAAATAACTATTAGAAGTATAGTATAGTAAATACACAAACAGGTATTACCGTTTATTATTATCATCAAGTACTATGAACTGCACATAATTGTATGTACTATACTTTTATATGATCAGCAGTATAGTAGGTTTGTTTACAATACAACAACACCACCACAAACATGCAAGTAATGCATTTGTGCTACAATTTTACAATGGCTATAATGTCACTAGGTGATAGCAATGTTTCAGCTCCATTATAATCTTATGGAAGCACTGTCATAAATTGATGGAAATATCATTATATGGTGCATGACTGTATAATAAAACCTGTTCCAATTTGGACCATTGGCCAGAGACACCAATAGACACAACGTAATCAAGATGTAGACCCCAATGTCAGCCTTCTAGACACAAATGAAACAACACTCAACTTAGCTCAAGAACACTTTCTAAAAGCAGGAGGCTCCAGTTCCCCAATCTGTGGGAACAAGGAGAACCACAGTAAGTGAAGAGGAAAATCGTTATCTCTGAGCTTGTCAGAAGAAAAATCTCATCAAGGAATGCTTTTGAGAACTTGAATTCTGGGGAAGCCCACTGGAGACCACAGCCACTACAGAAATATAGAGGCCACTGTTTCCTGACATGCGGTGAGGCCACATCTCCACTCACTTCCTGTCAGTAGGTGTCACTTGAACAAATTTTCTCATGTCCTGGCCAGTCACCTGGAGCCTGGAGGCATGTCTTACTTTGCATACACCTCTGCCAAAATGCGTATCAGACAATTATGTTATAAATTGAATGTCTTAGGTTTACGGAGTAGGTGTTATGGAATGAATATTTGTGTATCCTCCAAAGCGCACTCTCTCTTTCTCTCACACACACACACATACATACCCCAAGGAGAGGCCATGTGATATCTTGATTTTAAACTTCCAGCCTCCAGAACTGTGAGATAACAAATTTCTCTTTGTTAAGCCACCCAGTGAGTGGTATATTGTTATGGCAGCCCAAGTAGACTAATACACTAGGTTATTCTACTCCTGATCCAACTCACTGAGCTAGACCTTCTTTGGTCGCCACATCTCTCCCCAGGGACACTGTATGAAGCCTGGAGCTATGTCAATTTTTCTGTACTCAAAAGTAGTGCCCTACCTCCTATATTTACTTCTTGTTTGTCTTATTAGAGTTCCTGGTAGGTATCTTCCTTCTCTTTGAACTGTAAATAGAAATAATCCTTCTTTTTGAAGTAGGATTTTCTTTCTGAACAAGATCATTAGAATTATTTCCTACCATTGATCTTCTGGCATGGCAATTTCAATTAAAAAATCATTTGAATAATTATGTTAGAATACACAGCAACTATATTTCTTAGGTTAGTGTAGTTTGCAAACAAAAGATATATATGTTTTCCTAGTAACCGCAGCGTGGGTGTGTGTGTGTGTGTGTGTGTGTGTGTGTTTTAATTTCCCTACAAATCACTGCTAACAGCCAAGGAAAGTGAGGCTATATTCTTGAAGGCCTGGGAGATATAGTCCCCTGTATGTGTATGAAATTTGTTTGAAATCTCATGTACTATATTTAAAATTCATATGTTACTTTCTATTATGTAATATATTCTCATTTGTTTCAACATACAAAAAATACTTTAAATCGATTATTTAAATGTATGTCATATTCATCCCAGAGCTTAATGTTACCCTTCATACATTCATACACTACTACTTGGCTTATTCTTCTTGAGGAGAGAGAAATGTATTGCCAGTATTCTCAATAGGTACACTTTCAAGGCTGAGACAGCAGGGCTCATGAAGAACTGGAACAATATAAACCATTGCTGAGACTGCAACAGCAACCATGATGATCGCAAGGAGGCAACAGATCTAATGGTAATGGAAAAACACACCATTTAGGAATCGGTAAGCCCCTGCAGCTCCCTGTCATCTCTGTGCCTCCCACATGCCATTAAGAGAATACAGAAGGAATGCATTTTTTATGTGAATTAAGGCGTTTTGCTTTCTGTTTATTGTTTTTTTATTTTCCAAAAATACGTTTTTCAATAAAATCTTGCAATGATTAAAAAGAAAAAAAGCAACATAAGATTGTATTTTTATTTGATGGAGAGCAGCAATTCATTTTAGGTAACATGCCACCACATAATAGGAATAGAGAAGGTAAGAAAGGTAAATATATATACAGAAGTAAGTCATGGGCAAACCTAAACAACTAAGAAAAAAATTAGCAATGAAATTAAAAGGAGAAAAATGCCCAGGGAGACAGAAATAGATTTTCCTACTCTCCTAGGTCTAAAGAGCACAATGAGATACAAAACACAAACGCCAGTAAATGGCAGAAGCTATTTACATAAATCAGGGTTGAAGCTATGAGGCATAGCTTAGGCACTCAGTCCAGATCCTAGGCATCTGAAACTCCAAGTTGCAGAATGAATTTTAATCTTAAAAACCAAACTTCTTCAAAATTCCATTCGGTAAAAGTGAGGTTTGCTACTATTCAAAGTTTTATTTGCTTCTTAAAGAATAGCCAGAATGTTCCTACCACTGTGTTGATAAGCAAAGGTAACATTGCCTCTATCAGGGGCTTTTTCTCTTTTATTTAAGTCTCTGCCTTTTATGTTAAAGGATTCTTTTTAATGTCTAATGATCCTGGGATGCTCATTCATGCTTAGTAGAATACAAATCTGAGATTCAAGCAAAGAAAAATGGCTCCAGTTCCTGTTTTTAAATACTTCACTTCACTCTCGACTAAGCCTGATAGCCCAGAATGTCATGTTATTTATTCAATATCTTCAGAAAAAAATAGTCTTTTTTCCACAAAAGTGGTTGGAAAGAGTGGACACCTGACTATTCCAGATCAAATGAGAAATCTGAGAGTATAACTGCAATTTATTCAAATGTACTCTGTATTTTCTGTATAAAGTCTCCCACCCCTACCCGCTCTCTGATCTTCTGAGGTACCGGGTATCCTACTCACTAAGACTTTTGGTGCATCTGAATTTTTGTTGGCATTTGCCTCTGTGGGCCCTTAAAATTTGTCTTTCTGCAGTTTATTTAAGTCAGTTACCACTTGTTCATTCACCTGCATTTTCCAAAACATCTCACATGCTGTTATCCTTTGCCTGTTCTATGTGTCCTTTGGGGTTCATAATTTTTAAAAACATTTTTACTCTCATTTCACTAGGTACTCAGAAAGGAACAGAGAAGTATGTTTCCAATTCACCATACTCATCAGTCTAGCCTTCACTGATATTTCAGAGCAATTATAAGGTGCCCAGGGGCAGAGTTCCCATCTGTCTTGTTCATGTCTCTATATTTCTCTAATATATAGTGAATACTCATTAAGTGTGTTCATCAAGTGAAATGGAGAAATAGGAAGAAACTGAAAAAGTGGCATGAAAGGACAAAAATTTAGCATTTCACCATACGGGGGCAGTGCCTCTATTCATAGCTAACCTTCAAGGTTAGCTCAAAACCCTGGGAAAACATCTGGTAAGAGATCCGATTGGCTGATATCTGGAACAGAGATTTAAATTTCGTGGTAGTGTTTCTAGTGTCACTCTAAGCCCAAGGGAGTTTCTTGAAGCAAAAAAAAAAAAAAAAAAAAAAAAAACCATTCAGGAAATAATTCTTTGCTGATAAGGATGCTCCTTGAACGTTTATTAATAATCTTGTGGATGCAGCTGACATGTGAGTCTTGGGAGTTTCTGACTCTTCCGTAGCGAATTCTAAAGGGGAGGAAATTTTGTAAGGACAAGAGGTGAGGCTTTATCAGAGACTATGAAAAGAGGAAAACAGAAGGAAAAAAGCTAGAGAAGGAGGGAGGAAAGGAAAGACACAGATGCAGGGCTGGGAAGTTTGGGGATATAGTGTCCAACACAGCTCTGAAAAAGGTGATCTAAAGATAACCTTAACCACCTTCTTTTCTCTTTCTAAACAGGGGTCAGTGGTCAACAGCTGAATCAGAGTCCTCAGTCTATGTCTATCCAGGAAGGAGAGGATGTCTCCATGAACTGCACTTCTTCAAGCTTATTTAACACCTTGCTATGGTACAAGCAGGACCCTGGGGAAGGTCCTGTCCTCTTGATAGCCTTATATAAGGCTGGTGAATTGACCCCAAATGGCAGACTGACTGCTCAGTTTGGTATAACCAGAAAGGACAGCTTCCTGAATATCTCAGCGTCCATACCTAGTGATGTAGGCACCTACTTCTGTGCCGGGCAACACAGTGCTCCCCAAGCACCTGCAGCCTGTACTCAAACTTGCAGCTGGAACTCCAGTCTCTTTGCTGCTTTCAGCTCTTAGTCCTCTTGGCATGAAATGTGATTATGCACGCCACCTTTGCCCCTGTCATTCCATTACTACAAACTCTCCTTTATCCAAGGATTTGTCTTCCAAAGATTGTGCTCTTTGCTTGATGAACTTGCCCCTCTCAATTCATTTTTAATGTATGTAATAGATTTTCTTAGTTATTTCTGCCACGATATGAGGAGAATTGATCAATACACAATTACAGTAGAAGATTTTAATAAGTATCTCTTTTAAAATGGATGCTATCAATAAAGTAAAAATAAGAGTCCAGAAATAAATCCATAAATCTATGGCCAATTTATTCCAACAAGACCATTCCATGGGAAAAGAATAGTCTTTTCAACAAGTGGTGCTGGGACCACTGGATAGCCACAGTTGGATCTCTACTTCACACATGTACAAAAGTTAACTCAAATGGATTGAAGACCTAAATGTAAGATCTAGAAGTACAAACGCTTAGATGAAAACATAGTTGTAAATCTTGGTGACCTTGCACTTTGCAACAATCTCTTATATACAACACCAAAAAAAGCAACCAAAGGAAAAATAGATAAATTGGGCATTATCAAAATTAAAATCTTTGTGCATCAAAATTCACAAAATTGTCCACAAAGGAAAATGAAAAGATAACCCACATAATAGAAGCATATATTTGCAAGTCATATATATCTGATAAGGATCTAATATCAAGAATATATTTTTTAAACTCTTACAACTTAACAATAAGACAAATGCCAATTTTAAAACGGTCAAATGATTTAAACCATCATTGCTCCAAAGAAGACACACAGATGGCCAAAAAGCATGAAAAAAAAGAGGCTCAACATTATTATTCATTGGGAAAATGCAAATTAAACCACAATGAGCTGCCACATCACACCCACTAGGATGTTCATAAGTTTTTAAAAAGGAAGAAGAAGAGAAATGGAAAATTCTAAGTGTTGGTAAGGATGTGGGGAAATTGGAATCCTCATCCACTGCTGGTAGGAATGTAAAATAGTACAGACACATTAGAAAATAGTTTGACAGTTTCTCAAATGACTAAACACAGAGTTACCATTTGACCCAGCAATAACAGTCCTAGATATCTACTTAAGAGGTCGAACATGTGATTTATTTCATTGGCCAGAAACACATCATATGGCCAGTACTAATTGCAAGGGAAGTTGAGAAAGGGAGCATTTAATTTGTCTAGCCTCTAAAAAAGAGATGAGCATGAAAGATGTCGATTGCTGATAAGTGTTGGTTTAACTATCCAAAAACATCTGCCACATCATACTAGGTCCTCATTCCGCAGAAGAGACTCTAATGATACATCTTGATATTCTTATTACTGTTATTACCCTAACAGCATGTGCCCAAGGAAGCCGAAGTCTGTTAAGAGCTCTACAGAGCTCTTCAAATGTAGTATTGTTTTTGCTCCAAAAAATATACTGTAGGTTTTCTTCCTTGCAAGTGTCCCGTGGGAAATCAATATCTCTCAAGAGGCATCAGCTGATGTTTCAGAGGAAAGATGGTCCACTGCCCCTGACACTGATAAGGGCAGTTCCAGGCAGTTCTTAAAGCTGGTCGCTTTAATGTCTCACAGAGATCATCATGTTCTTAAACGTCAATATGGAATTCACTTCCGTCTCCCTGAGAAGCAGTCCCCTGAAGACCCAGCACAATATTTCCATGGGTCCCACATGCCCATATGACATAACCGTCGAAATCCTAGGAATGTTTTAATTGAGGTAATACTTTTACAGCTATTTATAGGATCTCTAGCACAATTCTTTTCTCAGGAACTTAAAAAATGGGTATTAGCTAACCACGGATAACCATGTTTTCTTCTCCCTTCCCCATTCCCATTCAGCTGTGTGTAGGCAAATCTACCATCCCAACTTTCTCAATGTTGAAGCTATGATTTATTTTACAGCAGGCTTTCTATTTTATTTTATTTTAACTTTTATTTTAGGTTCAGGAGTACATATGCAAGTTTGTTATGTAGGTAACCTGCATGCCACGGGGGTTTGGTGTATGGATTATTTCATCATCCAGGTAATAAACATAGTACCTGATACGTTTTTCAATACTCAACTTCCTCCCACCTTTCATCCTCAAGAAAGCCTGGGTGTCTGTTTTTCCCTTCTTCGTGTCCGTGTGTACCCAATGTTTAGCTCCCACATAGAAGTGAGAACATGTGATATTTGGTTTTCTTTCCCATGTTAATTTGTTTAGAATAATGGCCTTCAGCTCCATCCATGTTGCTGCAAAGGACGTGATCTCATTCTTTCTTATGACTGTGTAGCATTCCATGGTGTATATGTATCACATTTTCTTTATCCAGTCTACTATTGTTGGGCATTTAGGTTGACTCCATGTCTTCGTTAGTGTGAATAGTGCTGCGATGAACATAGGTGTGCATGTGTCTTTATGGTAGAAAAATTTATATTCCTTTAGGTATATACACAATAATGAGATTGCTGGGTCAAATAATAATTCTATAGAAGGCTTTTTAAAGTGTAGGCTAGTATTGAAGGTAAAGATTGCCTTATTCATTTCTGTATGCTCCTCTGTTCCTGGCACAAAGAAGACAGTCAATTAAAAATGTTTACATGAGAGGCCGAGTGCAGTGGCTCACACCTGTAATCCCAGCACTTTGGGAGGCCAAGGCGGGCAGATCATAAGGTCAGGAGTTCAAGATCATCCTGGCCAACATGGTGAAATCCCGTTTCTACTAAAAATACAAAAAAAAAAATTAGCTGGGCGTGCTGATGCGCATCTATAGTCCCAGCTACTTGGGAGACTGAGGCAGGAGAATCACTTGAATCCAGGAGGCAGAGGTTGCAGTGAGCTGAGATCACACCACTGCACTCCAGCTTGGTGACAGAGCAAGACTCTGTCTCAAAAAAAAAAAAAAAAAAGTTACATGAATTAAGGGGCAAGATGCTAATTAATTCTCACATCTGTGCCTCTGTGCCACCCAGAAATGCAGAAGGAAGCTTATAAACAAAAAACAGTGGGTTAAATTATCTGACCTTCATGGGGACAGTACAAACTATATCCATAAGCAGTAATAGAACATGGCATTATTTACTTTATTGTGGTGTTGTCACATCATCAGTCTCTTACTTCATGTTTCTGGGTTTTGTTTCTTGCTTAAGATCTAGAGAATTAGGCCACTTTATCATTGTCACAAAAAAGTAGTCTTGGAAACCAAGCGATCCATCACTTCATCTCAACTGGGCAATTCAGCTTTTCTGGAATGCAAATATGTTTGTCTTCACCTTGAGATTTGAACTTTCTAATTAGTAATTCTTTTTCTTAGTGATCATAAAGATCAAGCAAGAAATTACTAGTCTTCCTAGACTTGAACACTACCTACATAGATTACATGTATTTTACTAAAACTAGACATTCCTAGACGATGACAAGAAAACTATGTAATAACATTTATGGAATGGAATGCAACCAAAGCTATACTCCAAGTATACTAGCAAAGGCCAAACTATTCTAACAAATATATGCCAAACATTCAGAGGCTTAATGAACAAAGTTTGTCTTTCTTGTGAAAATCTGGAGCAGATATTCCAGGTCAGCAGATGAGTCTGCCTTACATGATCTTTGAGGAACTGAGGTTATTCTCATTTGGGGACTCTGCTATTTCTCAGAGACTTACCATCATATGCAGGGTCATGGCCTGGCTATGCCAGGTTTCAGTTAGCAAGGAGATGAACGAGTGAGTATGGAGCATGCATGACCACTCCCTTAAGAATCCTGGACAAGAAATAATAGAATTACTGACTCCTAGGATTATGGACAGCTTTGGGTAGCCTGTCCTTCAATAGTAAGACAATTTTAGAAGTATCTACCATCATTCATAAAACATGTGGACACTGCTTTTCAGCTATTCTGCACCAGCTCACAAGATGGCGGTGTTCTATTTTGAATGACTTCCATGGGTGATTAAGTGGGAGGGATCTGAATTTAAATAGAACCAAATGACACATTTTTTAATGGTTGACTGAATCACCAAATTGCTATTTCCCTTTTTCTGAGTGTGCGTCTGTGTCTGTGTGTATGTATGTGTGTGTGCATGCGCACGCACACAGGCAGACGCTAGCGGTACAGTGTGATGGTTCAAAAAGAAAAGGAAATGCTTAAAGTAGTGAATCACATTTTGCCCAGGAAAACACACTTGATAACTGCAGGATGATGAAGTGTCCACAGGCTTTACTAGCGATCCTTTGGCTTCTACTGAGCTGTAAGTAGGGTTACTACAAAGGGTCGGGGGCAACCAGGAAACCTGAGGACTGATCCTCAGAACACTAAGAGGGTAAAGTAGACTTCATTCTGACTTATTGTCTGGGAGCCCTGTGGTTCCAACGGTGAATAATTATCACATTTTTCTACACAGGGGTGAGCAGTGAAGACAAGGTGGTACAAAGCCCTCTATCTCTGGTTGTCCACGAGGGAGACACTGTAACTCTCAGCTGCAGTTATGAAGTGGCTAACTTTCGAAGCCTACTATGGTACAAGCAGGAAAAGAAAGCTCCCACATTTCTATTTATGCTAACTTCAAGTGGAATTGAAAAGAAGTCAGGAAGACTAAGTAGCATATTAGATAAGAAAGAACTTTTCAGCATCCTGAACATCACAGCCACCCAGACCAGAGACTCAGCCATCTACCTTTGTGCTGTGGAGGCACAGTGCTCCCTAGTCACCTGCAGCCTGTACTCAAATTCTACAGCTGAGGCTCTGCAACTGTAAGATGGGGAACTTGCTATATTGAGCAAGCCCTCAAAAATAAACTATACGGAAAAGCAGTTATTGGTCAAAATCCTTGTGCCCATGTTGACAATTACTTTTGCAGTTTACTGAGTCCTAACTCAGAGTCATATCACTGCATTCACTACCTTCTCTGTGAGTTTTCTATGGGATTCGGCATAGCTAATATTTCTAGAGGGTCACTCAGAATACTAACTCCATTGCCACACCATTATGCTCTGTGGTAGAAAGCAAGCCCTTTTATCAGGATTGTACAGGCAACTGATATGTGCACTACACATTAGGGAATCTGCCTAACAGCTATGGATGTTTTAGCTTCTTTCTCAGGACAGACACATTTATAGGTAAAGTTCTGCCTATAACATTTTTTTCTGGACCTACTAGTAAAGAACAAAGGGTAGGAACAAGCAGGTATGATTACCTGATTAAAACAAAAGGTTTTCATTCTCAATTGCATTATTCTTACTTACTATCTTCATTTTAGGATTGTTGCCTATCCTAGGTACTTCACTAAAGTGGTGATAGAATTTTTCAAGCTATTACACATTAATTTGTATGCTTAGAACCTTAAGCAGCCTACTAAAAGAAAGGAGTTAGCTGAAGTAAGTTATGTGTAGCTAACATAAACTTAGCCTCCTTATGTTGTAATACACTCTTTCAATGAATTATGTAATCATATATATGGTATTTACAAAGAGCTTGCAATGGAAGCTACCGTTTATTGAAAGCAAGTATTATGTACCTTGTATTTTGCAAATATCATCTCATTGAATTCTCAAAATCACTCTGATAAATCATCAATATTACTTTCTGTTAACATATTAGGAAATGAAGACTCAGAAAGATTAAGCCCCCTTCCCCACCTCCTACTCCAAACAAATAACTATAACAGAATCTGAAATCAGGTCTATCTGACTCCAAACTATACTTTGTCTATTACATGCCCCAATGTTAAACATCACTGAGGAAAAAATTTACCCACAGTGTGACCACAATTATGTATAAAAAATGTACACAAAATAGGAAAATAATATGTGTTTAACATGTAAATAAAATAACATTTACAATAATATGTGAATAAAATAACTCCAGAAGTTTCCAACAGTATTAGTTATCTTTGAATACTGGACTTAATACTGTTCATTGTTTTACTCCTTTATAATATTCTTTATTTTTCAAATTATCTACTATGAACTCAATACTATTATTATTTCAGAAAGAAAAATATACATTTTAAAATACCAAAATCCAAGTAGGCTGAACTGCATTATATGATTATTATCTGACACTCACAGTAGCTTAATTACAGTGAGGAATAGACATGACTATACATAGCCAAACGATACAGCATTAAAACAAGATTTTTGATTGCTAGCTCTTCAAATCACCGTAGACTAGTGCTCTCTTCAATTGGGAATGTTTTAAAATTACAAGAAGACCTATTTCTACTGACAATTTGTTTGAATAACTGTCCTATGAGTAGAATGCTTCAATATCCCATCTCTGTGTAGGAGAGGACAGGCAGTAAAGGCCACCTGTGCTTGTGAGTTCATTAGACAATTCATTGCAAATTGAGCATGGTTTAGGTTTCACTGTCTGGGAAATGGGGAGGTAGCCTGAGAAAAGGGCAGGTAAACATTCAAAGAGGAGGGGAAGAAACGGTATAAAAATTAATAGAATGCATCCTGCCATTTTTAGCCTGCACAGACTTCTGTCCATTTTCCTTTCTCCTCCTTTCTATCTACATCAAAACCCAGAAATCACACAGTGGATATAAGAGGAAACTCTGACAGTCATTTATTTAAGACTAAAAAATAGAGTGGGAAACCCTATGTAAGATGCCCGGTGTGTCTGGCTCTGCGATTTGAAGAGTTTATGATTTAGAAGCCAGAGATTTAGCTGTCTTTGAGGGGAATGTGCGGATGGAAGGGGGAAAGTTTCTTTTTTCACTCTTTATTGTTTCCTATCCTAATGAGAACCAAACAATTTACATCTCAAAAGATCAACCTTTCACCAAAATAACATGTATTCTAATTCTAAGACTAAATATGCATTTGTTATAAAAGAAAAAACAAATTTAAAAAAATCTATAAACTCAACCTACAGACATTACCACTATTAACTATTTAGCATTTTGCTTTCCATTTCACCTGTATCAATGAACATGAAAAAATAAGTCTGTAGAGATGTGGGGAATTCAACTCATTTCAAACAAAAAGTGTTTCTCAAAGTCACTGCAAAAATAGGTGTTTCTGTTCCTTAAAAAAAATCTACATGGTTAAGATCCTCCCACTTTTGACCTGTGAGTTGTGATAAAAAGCTTCCAGAAAACTCATCTCAGTGACTTGATTATGAAATGCTACCAGTTTGAAGCAGTCACTGAATAACATAAGGTCATAAATCAGGAATCCAGAAGAAACAATGAATAGCAATTTTATCTTCACTTCACTTCTAGCACTGGCTTTCCAAGGTAACAGCCCTATCCTGTACCCAGAGTGGCCCTTCTGGAGAAGGTGGCTGGTTTGACCTATGACTGATGAGTGTTTCACATTGCAGGGTCTGGGAGAGCAGACTGGATCAAGCCCCAGGAGACAGAAGTATCTGGAACAGAAGGGAAGACTGTGAACCTACTTTGTAACTATGGTACATCATCGGGGAGCTATCTTGATCTCTACTGGTTTCGACAGTATCCGAGCCAGGCACCAGAATACATTCTCTACAGAGGGTGGGGATATTCTGGAAAAGGAGATGCCAATTTTGCCATAGGAAAGTTTTATTCAAAGAGTACAGCGAATGCGATAAATTTGTACATCAGAAATCTGGTTCCTGCAGACACTGCCTTATATTACTGTGTGTTGAGACGCACAAAAAGAACACTTCCTAGGGGTGTCATACAAAAACGCAGTGCACAGGAGGAAGTAGAGCATTTGTTGTAATAACCACATTGATTTTTTTTTTTTTTTTTTTTTGCAAAGACATCATTGTAAGTGGAAGACACTGGATCAGGAGAATTCTGCTTTAATAATAGCTATATATAGTAACTTGTAGGCAAATAGTTTGAGCTTTTAGAGTTTCCATTTCCTGAAATTAGATAGCAATTCTAATTTGTAAGCTTTTATGAGACATGGTTTTAGGTTTTAACACTTGGATTAAGTGCCTAGCATGTCCTACACGCTCAGCAAATGGTAGCTATCTTTTCTTGCTCTCCCTCTCTTTCTCTCTAACTACTTTGACCTCAAAGGACCCTTCTCTCACTATCTGAGAATCTTCTATATACTCCTACTGGTAAAATAACAATAATAATAATAATAACCCTAAAAACATACATGCAAGACCTAGATAGAGAAGGCTTCTTTGCCCAGGGATCATTGGTCATTGTGCCAGGCTTTTAAAAGGGTGTGCTCAGCAAATCCAACAATTAGAGGACAAAAAGACCCCAAGACACTAGCTCCTGAGTTCATAGACCAGGGCAGTTGGGCATTTATCATGATCTGAACAAGAACAGGAGAGAGTTCCTCACAAGACTAAAGAGAAGAGAAGACATTTAGCATTAGGTGGGTGGTGGGAGAGAAGAGAGAAATTCTTCGGAAGACTACAGCCATGCTCTGGTGTCAGATCTGACCTCCCTAGATGGAGAAGAGAGGCCAAGTGAGCCAGTGGGTCCTCAGCCCACCTGGTAGAGGAGGAGGGCACCTGCCACTTCCTGTACTGGTTCAAGCCACACTCCTAACAGAATCCTATCATTTAATCTGGATCTGAGCAAAGCCTAGCATCTTTGTTTGGACTGGTGATAGATGAAAGGTAAAAGAGGAAGGAAGATTTAATTTAGAGCCTTATTCAATAGTCTGCAGAAGCACTAGCACCTTACTGCTTGCAGGCCAGAAACCTCAAGGTCTAGCAGTTCACAGTGAAGCCTGCACCATACTGTCTGCTGAGTAACTGCCCCAGTCACTAGGAGGGCTTGGAAATCACAGCAAATGAGACCTTAAACAATATGTATTAGGCCATTCTTGCACTGTTATAAAGAAATACCTGAGACTGTAATTTATAAAGAAAAGAGGTTTAATTGGCTCATGGTTCTGCAGGCTTTACAGAAAGCATGGTGCTGGCATCTGGTTGGCTTCTCAGAAGGCCCCAGGAAGCTTATAATCATGGTGGAAGGCAAAGGGGGAGCAGGCATGTCACATGGCCAGAGCAGGAGCAAATGAGAGAGAGTGAGGGGAAAGATGCAACACACTTTATTTAAACCAGATCTTGTGAGAACTCACTCACTAAAGCAAAGACAGCACCAAGCCATAAGGGATCCCACTTCCATGATACAAACACCTACCCCCAGGCCCCACCTCTAGCACTGAGGAATACAATTCAACATGATTTGGGTGGGGACAAATATCCAAACTATATCATTCCACTCTTGATCCCTCCTAAGTCTCATCTCTTTCAAACATTGCAAAACACAATCATACCTTCCCAATAGTCCTCCAATGTCTTAGCAAATTCCAGAATTAACTCAAAAGTCCCAAGTCTTATCTGAGACAAGTCAAGCCTTTTCCACATATGAGTCAGTCTGTAAAGTCAAAAACAAGTTATTTACTCCCAAGATACAATGTGAGTATACACATTGGGTGAACATTCCCATTTCAAAAGGGAGAAATTGGCCAAAAGAAGGGGCTACAGGTCCCATACATGTTTGAAACCCAGCAAGGCAGCCATTAAATCTTAAAGCTCCAAAATAATCTCCTTTGACTCCATGTCTCACATCCAGGACACACTGGTTCAAGAGGTGGGCTCCCAAGGCCTTGGGCAACTCCACCTCTGTGGCTTTGCAGGGTGCCACCCCCACAGCTTCTCTCATAGGTTGTTAAGTGTCTGGCTTTTCCAGACACAGGGTGCAAGCTGCCAGTGGATGTACTATTCTGGGATCTAGAAGATGGTGACCCCTTTCCCACAGCTCTACTAGGCAGTGCTTCAGTGAGGATTCTGTGTGGGGCCTCTAACTCCTATTTCCCCTCCACACTGCCCTAGTAGAGGTTATTTGTGGGGGCTCTGCACCTGCAGCAGTCTTCTGCCTTGGCACCCAGGCTTTCTCATACATCCTTTGAATCTAGTTGGAGGCTGCCAAGCCTCTTTCACTCTTGCATTGTGTGTGCCTGCAGGCTTAACACCACATGGAAGCTGCCCAGAGTTATGGCTTGCACCCTCCAAAGTGGCAGCCTGAGATGTACCTGGGCCCCTTTGAGTCATAGCCAGAGTGGCCAGGATGTGGGGAGCAGTGTCTTGAGGCTGTGCAGGGCAGCAGAGTCCTGGACCTGGCCCCTGAAACCATTCTCTCCTCCTAGGCCTCAAGGCCTGTGATGGGAGGGGCTGCTGCAAACATCTCTGAAATGCCTTTGAAGCCTTTTCCCCATTGTCTTGGCTATTAGCATCTGGCTCTCTTAGTTATGCAAATATCTCTGGCAAGCAGTTGCTTTGAGGCTTGCTTGAATTCCTTTCCTGAAAAATCTTTTTCTTTCTCTGCAACATGGCTAGGCTACAAATTTTCCAAACTTTTACACTCTGCTTTTTAAAATATAAGTTCTAGCTTTAAGTCATTTCTTTGCTACTGCATCTGAGCACAGGTTATTAGAAGCAGCCAGGTCACCTCTTGAATGCTTCACTGCTTAGAAATTGCTTCCACCAGATACCCTAAATTATCACTCTGAAGTTCAAACTTCCACAAATCCTTAGGGCAGGGGCACAATGCAGCCAAGTTTGTTGCTAAGGAATAGCATGGGTGACATTCACTCCAATTGCCAATAAGTTCTTCATTTCCATCTGAAATTTCATCAGCCTGGCCTTCATTGCCCATATCACTATCAGCATTTTTGTCACAATCATTTAACCAGTCTCTAAGAGGTTCCAAATTTTCGCTCATCTTCCTGTCTTCTGAGCCCTCCAAATTTTTCAAACTTCTGCCTGTTACCTGGTTCCAAAGCTGCTTCCACATTTTCAGGTATCTTTATAGTAATGCCCCACTTCTCAGTACCAATTTGCTTTATTAGGCCTTTCATGCACCACTTTTTCAGGTATAAAAAAATACCTGAAACTGGGTAATTTATAAAGAAAAAAGGTTTAATTGGCTCATGGCTCTGCAGGCTTTACAGGAAGCATGGTGCTGGCATCTGGGGAGGCCTAAGGAAGCTTTCAATCATGACATAAGGCAAAAGGGGAGCAGGCATGTCACATGGCCAGAGCAGACGCAAGACAGAGAGAGTGAGGGGGAGGAGCCACACACTTTTAAATGACCAGATCTTGTGAGAACTCACTCACTATTGCAAAGACAGCACCAAGTCATGAGGGATCTGCCCTCATGAGCCAAATATTTCCCCCCAGGCCCCACCTCCACCATTGGGGATTATAATTCAACATAAGATGTGGGTTGGGACAAATATACAAATAATATCACAATAATTTCTTTTATAAAAAAGTGAAAAATACTTTTATTAGAGAATAATTTTCAAAGATCTGTTTAAAACTAACTTTTAAAAACAATGAACTATGGGAAACATTCACAAATTCATAAAATAAAATAAGTAACCTTTTTCATTTTCAGTTTGTGCAAAGTTATTTTCACACCCTGTTGGTAGCAACACAATATATTGGTACAATCTTTTACATAGTGAATTACTTGGAAAGGCATTTTGAGATTCATTAAACAGTTCATGCCTTTGAACTGTTTGAAACTGAATGAACACCTTTAATCCATTTCTCAGAATTTATATTAAAGATTGATTTTAAGTAGAAAAAACCCTCTAGGCAAGAAAATAGTAAAAATTTCTCAATCAGTTAGAGGAATTTGGATGGCAACTTGACTTTACAACCATTTAATGAGTTAATAACACTAAAAACATAGTAATGCTCTTGACATACAGTTAGATAAAACATAGAGTCCATATAATAACCATATGCTCACACTAATATCGAATGAATGAAGCACATAGATAAAAACCAGAAGTTTTGATGCAAAACTGAAAGTATGAAATTATTTAGTGTATGTACTTGCAATATTTTAATTTTTATTTTTTCATGGAATAACTATGAACTTGTGCCTACAATAAATAACATTTTAAAAATTCTCTTGACTCCAAATGTTGTAGCTAGTGGAAAAAAAAACAAACAAACAAGGATCTCAAACCCAGCTCTGTGCCCTTGGCTGTTTCTCCTTTCTTCGACTCCGGAGCATCAATTTTCTGGTTCCCTTCCCTTAGCTAAGTCCTCTCCTTCATTATTCCCCAAGGCCTGCTGACAGAAACTCCGCTGAAATATTATTTGTGTCTCAAACCTATCTTTGATATGGGCAAATAAGGAAAAAACTATTTTCAGTTCTTTTCTCTTTTCTCTGCAGTAGACTCAGTAACTAGAAGATTGAGCTGATTGTACCAAAAGTTAAGAATTCTTCATTGACATCACATAAGAAAACCATCTCTGGTTTTCCAAGAAGGAAGACTAGGTAAGGCTATATACCTTGTCATTTTTTTTAAGTTAGAACATGAAAGATAAAGCTTAAGTCTTATCTGCTCATGTTTTCATCTGTTCTGTTTTCTCAGAGGTAAATGTTGCTCTGGGTTTGTGAAAGGAAATTAAATCTTGAGACCCCAAACTCATTGAGCCAAAGGGAAAAGTTAAGCTGGGAACTGGGTCATGCAAACCTGCCTCACCCTTTCAGTTCCTACATAAGATGGCTACAAGATGAAAAGCTACATGACTCCACCATATTTTGCCCACAAGGAAATTCCTAGTGAGCTGCAAGATCTTTACCCTATGGTGTCTCTGTTAAAATTTCACCTTGGAAGGCTGGGCATGGTGGCTCATGCCTGTAATCCCAGCACTTTGGTAGGCCAAGATGGGTGGATCATGAGGTCAGGAGATTGAGATCATCCTGGCTAACATGGTGAAACCCCAACTCTACTGAAAATACAAAAAATTAGCCAGGCATGTGGTGGGCACCTGTAGTCCCAGCTACTCTGGGGCTGAGGCAGGAGAATGGTGTGAACCTGGGAGGCGGAGCTTGCAGTGAGCCAAGATGGCACCACTGCCCTCCAGCCTGGGCAACAGAGCGAGACGCCATCTCAAAAAAAACAAAAAACAAAAAAAAATTTCACCTTGGCAATGTAAACTGATAGCTTATCTTTACAGGTGCAGCCAACCCCTGTCCACCAGACCTAAATACATATCTGATTGTTCCCCTGCCCATTTTGCCTATGTTATCTTGTGTAAAAATGCAAATTGCCTGCATTTTTCCTCTGCCCCATTTGTCTATGTCATCTTATGCAAAAAAAAAAAAAAAAAAAAAAAAACCAGATTCACTAAGCCAGACAAAGGCATGAATAAGTATTTTTCCCTACCCTTCTCTTACCTAAAAATTGTATACTCCTCAATATCCCACCCTTTCCCCTTTAAATCTGGAGCCCTCAAAATCATCTTCGGAGAAAGTCATAGACCTGTCTCCTGGGAGCACATCCTTAACTTTGGCAAACAAACCGAAAATGATTGAGACTTGTCTCACCATTTTTCTCAATCGACAGGTTTATAATTTACATTTTAAACTCTTTATCATTATTAATATGCACATATAAATGTACATGCTCATGGGAAATATAAACTATGATTTTATGGCATTTTTAACTAAATGTTACACATGATATGTTTTTCTCCACAATTTCCTTTCATTTTACTCAACAAAATAGACTTGAAGACCAGCCAGGTTGATAGATAGAAATCATCTCATTTCCTTTTAATTCATCTAAAGTAAATCATTCTATCAATATGCTATATTTAATAATACTCATAGTAACAATACTATTTCTCCACAAAGTAGACAACTAAGGTTCAGAAAGATTAATTTGCCAAGGTCGCATAATTAGTAAGTGGCAGAATTAAAGACAAATCAAATCTTCTGACTTTAGAAAGTTCTTCTGTCTTTCTCATTTCCAACATGTTTCATGGCAAGAGAAAGGTTTTCTTCACAGAAACCTAATATCCTAGGCAAATTTGTATATAGGACTTCTCTTGCAAATTACCTCTCACTTGGCTCTGTTCTTATGGCCATTAGGCAATAAATAATAATAATAAAAATAAAAATAACAAAAACTCCTCTCTTCCATATTTTGAAAATTTTTCAATGCAACGTGATGGTCAATGTTGTTCATTTTTTCCCTCATTTCTTTGTCTCCAACCAAAGAAGAACATCTCTATTTTAAATACTCAACAGTAGGGAATCAAAGTGATCGGGATACAAACCCAGGCATTTGAGCTGGCAATGGCTACTCTCTTTGGGTCCCCTCCCTTTGTATGGGAGCTCTGTTTTCACTCTACTTCACTCTATTAAATCTCGCAACTGCACTCTTCTGGTCCATGCTTGTTATGGCTTGAGCTGAGCTTTCGTTTGCCATCCACCACTGCTGTTTGCCACCATCGCAGACCCACTGCTGACTTCCATCCCTCCAGATCCGACAGGGTGTCTGCTGTGCTCCTGATCCAGTGAGGTGCCCATTGCCACTCCCAATTGGGCTAAAGGCTTGCCATTGTTCCTGCATGGCTAAGTGCCTGGGTTCATCCTAATCAAGCTGAACAGTAGTCACTGGGTTCCATGGTTCTCTTCCATGACCCATGGCTTCTAATAGAGCTATAACACCCACCACATGGCCCAAGATTCCATTCCTTGGAATCCGTGAGGCCAAGAACCCCAGGTCAGAGAACACGAGGCTTGCCACCATCTTGGAAGTGGGCTGCCACCATCTTGGGAGCTCTGGAAGCAAGGACCCCTGGTAACATTTTGGTGACCATGAAGGGACCTCCAAAGCAGTGAGTAATATTGGACCACTTTCACTCACTATTCTGTCCTATCCTTCCTTAGAATTGGAGGAAAATACTGGGCACCTGTTGGCCAGTTAAAAATGGTTAGCGTGGCCACTGGACTTAAGATTAAAGTGTGATGCTATCTGGGGAAGAGCTTTCTAACAACCCCCAACCCTTCTGGGTTGGGGACGTTGGTCTGCCTGGAGCCAGCTTCCACTTTCAACTTTCTTGGGGAAGCCGAGGGCTGACTAGAGGCAGAAAGCTGTCGTTCAGAACTCCCAGCAGTAGCCAGTTGAGATCATGGCACAGCCAGAAGTCTCTACTCAACAGTCGCCCATACCTCCTGGGTCCTGACCATGACTTTCTTGAAAGTGTAACCCCAAAATTCTCCTTACCTCTGAATCTACTTCCTCTGATCCCTGCCTCCTAGGTACTAATGGTTCAGACTTTCATTTCCTCTAGCAAGTTGTATCTCCAAAGGGATCTAAGGAAGCTCTACACTATGTCCTTAGGCACTTAGGCTATAACCCAGGGAGTCTTATCCCTGGTGTCCCTCCCAATTTAGGTATACAGCTCTCAACATGGGCAGTTATGTGGGACCCGTTCCCCACCACCCTTGCCAGGGCCCCAAGTTTGTAATGGCTAAGAGAGAGAGACAGAGAGAAGACACACACACAGAAAGAGAGAGAGAGAGATGGAGAGAGAGAGAGAGAGATGGAGAGAGAGAGACAGAGAGAGAGAAAGATGGAGAGAGAAACAAAGAGGGAGTCAAAGAGAAAAAGAAAGAAAAAGATATAAATAGAAAAAAAAAGTGTGCCCTGTTCCTTTAAAAGCCACGGTAAATTTAAAACTTGTAATTGATAATTGAAGGTCTTGTCCATGACCCTATAACACTCCAATACTTTTTTATTTACACTTTGTTTTCAGTGTAAATAAGGGCTTAGCCCAAAAGCAGTGAGGCCACTGACAACCCATAGGTTTCCTATCAAAAATCTTCAACCCAGTAACCTGCCAATGGGCCAAATGCATTCAGTCAGTACCGGCAACTGCTTTGCTAAAAGCAGAAAAGTAACTTTTAGAGGAAACCTCATTGTGAGCACACCTCACCAGTTCAGAATTATTCTAAGTCAAAAAAGCAAAAAGGTAGCTTACTAACTCAAAAATCTTAAAGTACGGGGCTATTCTGTTAGAAAAGGGTAATGTAACTCCAACCACTGATAATTCCCTTAACCTAGCAGATTTCCTAACAGGGGATTTAAACCTTAATTACCATACAAAGGTCCGACCAGACCTAGGAAGAACTCCCTTCAGGACAGGACGATAGATGGTTCCTCCCAAGTGATTGAGGAAAAAACCACAATGGGTATTCAGTAATTGATAAGGAGACTCTTGTGGAAGCAGAGTTAGAAAAATTGCCCAATAGTTGGTCTCCTCAAACGTGTGAGCTGTTTGCACTCAGCCAATCCTTAAAGTACTTACAGAATCAAAAGACTATCTCAATCCTGACTCAAAAGGTTACCTACAGCCTCTCTGAAATGAATTTGTGTAAGAACTGTTGTTTATGGGAATGCATCTTGATGGGGCAGCTGGGTTGTTTTGAAATACTCGGGAAACCAGCCCAGCTCTAGGACTCACCCCTAAGAACAAAGGCAATGTTGGGCATGCTGGTAAAGGACCACTAGAATCCAGCAGCCCGGACCCCTTTCTTTATGGTCAAGAAAGGTGGGAAAACAGGTGCCAGACTGCTACATTGGTGAGCATAACTAATCCAATAAGCAGAGGTCCATGGATGGTTACGCACCCTGGAAAGGAACTCACCTCTCAGCACAAAGGCAATTTTAGGCATGCTAGAAAAGGACCACTAGAATCCAGCAGCCCAGGCCCCTTTCTTTGTGGTCAAGAAAGGTGGGAAAAGGGGTGCAGGACTGCTACATCATTGAGCATAACTAATCCGATAAGCAGAGGTCCATGGGTGGTTACGCACCCTGGAAAGGAATAAGCATTAGGACTATAGATGACATTCTAGGACTAATGCTCATCGGAAAATTACTAGGGGTGCTGGCATCCCTATGGTCTTTTTTCAGATGGGAAACATTCCTCCCAAGGCAAAAACACCCCTAAGATGTATTCTGGAGAATTGGGATCAATTTGACCATCAGACGCTAAGAAAGAAATGACTTATATTCTTCTGTAGTACCACCTGGCCATGATATCTTCTTCAAGGGGGAGAAACTTGGCCTCCTGAGGGAAGTATAAATTATAACACCATCTTACAGCTAGACCTCTTTGGTAGAGAAGAAGGCAAATGGAGTGAAGTGCCATATGTACAAACTTTCTTTTCATTAAGAGACAACTCACCATTATGTAAAAACTGTGATTTATGCCCTACAGGAAGCCCTCAGAGTCTACCTCCCTACCCCAGCATCCCCCTGACTCCTTCTCCAACTAATAAGGACCCCCCTTCAACCCAAATGGTCCAAAAGGAGATAGACAAAGGGGTAAACAATGAACCAAGGAAAGCCAATATTCCCCGATTATGCCCACTCCAAGCAGTGGGAGAATTCGGCCCAGCCAGGGTGCATGTACCTTTTTCTCTCTCAGATTTAAAGCAAATTAAAATAGACCTAGGTAAATTCTCAGATAACCCTGATGGCTATATTGATGTTTTACAAGGGTTAGGACAATCCTTTGATCTGACATGGAGAGATATAATGTTACAGCTAAATCAGACACTAACCCCAAATGAAAAAAGTGCCACCATAACGGCAGCCTGAGAGTTTGGCAATCTCTGGTATCTCAGTCAGGTCAATGATAGGATGACAACAGATGAAAGAGAATGATTCCCCACAGCCCAGGAGGCAGTTCTAAGTGTAGACCCTCATTGGGACACAGAATCAGAACTTGGAGATTGGTGCCACAGACATTTGCTAACTTGCGTGCTAGAAGGACTAAGGAAAACTAGGAAGAAGTCTATGAATTATTCAATGATGTCCACTATAACACAGGGAAAGGAAGAAAATCCTACTGCCTTTCTGGAGAGACTAAGGGAGGCATTGAGGATGCATACCTCCCTGTCACCTGACTCTATTAAAGGCCAACTAATCTTAAAGGATAAGTTTATCACTCAGTCAGCTGCAGACATTAGGAAAAAACTTCAAAAGTACACCTTAGGCCCAGAGCAAAAGTTAGAAACCCTATTGAACTTGGCAACCTCGGTTTTTTATAATAGAGATCAGGAGGAGCAGGTGGAATGGGACAAACAGGATAAAAAAAAAAAGAAGGTGACTGCTTTAGTCATGGCCCTCAGGCAAGTGGACTTTGGAGGCTCTAGAAAAGGGAAGAGCTGGGCAAATTGAATGCCTAATAGGGCTTGCTTCCAGTGTGGTCTACAAGGACACTTTAAAAAAGACTGTCCAAGTAAAAACAACCTGCCCCCTCATCAAGGGAATCACTGGAAGGCCCACTGCCCCAGGAGATGAAGGTCCTCTGAGTCAGAAGCCACTAAACAGATAATCCAGCAGCAGGACTGAGGGTGCCCAGGGCAAGTGCCAGCCCATGCCATCACCCTCACAGAGCCCTGGGTATACTTGACCATTGAGGGCCAGGAGGTTAACTGTCTCTTGGACACTGGTGTGGCCTTCTCAGTCTTACTCTCCTGCCCTGGACAACCGTCCTTCAGATCTGTCACTATCCGAGGGGTCCTAGGACAGCCAGTCACTAGATACTTCTCCCGGCCACTAAGTTGTGTCTGGGGAACTTTACTCTTTTCACATGCTTTTCTAGTTATGCCTGAAAGCCCCACTCCCTTGTTAGGGAGAGACATTCTAGCAAAAGCATGGGCCATTATACACCTGAACATAGGAGAGGAACACCCGTTTGTTGTCCCCTGCTTGAGACAGGAATTAATCCTGAAATCTAAGCAACAGAAGGACAATATAGACAAGCAAAGAATGCCCATCCTGTTCAAGTTAAATTAAAGGATTCCACCTCCTTTCCCTACCAAAGGCAGTACCCCCTTAGACCCGAGGCCCAACAAGGACTCTGAAAAATTGTTAAGGACCTAAAAGCCTAAGGCCTAGTAAAACCATGCAATAGCCCCTGCAATACTCCAACTTTAGGAGTACAGAAACCCAATGGACAGTGGAGCTTAGTGCAAGATCTCAGGATTATCATTGAGACTGTTGTTCCTCTATACCCAGCTGTACCTAACCCTTATATTCTGCTTTCCCAAATACCAGAGGAAGCAGAGTGGTTTACAGTCCTGGACCTTAAGGATGACTTTTTCTGCATCCCTGTACTTCCTGACTCTCAATTCTTGTTTGCTTTTGAAGATCTTTCAAACCCAACGTCTCAACTCACCTGGACTGTTTTACGCCAAGGGTTCAGGGATAGCCCCCATCTATTTGGCCAGGCATTAGCCCAAGACTTGAGCCAATTCTCATACCTGGACACTCTTGTCCTTCGGTACATGGATGATTTACTTTTAGCTGCCTGTTCAGAAACCTTGTGCCATCAAGCCACCCAAGCACTCTTAAATTTCCTTGCCACCTGTGGCTACAAGGTTTCCAAATCAAAGGCTCAGCTCTGCTCACAGCAGGTTAAATACTTAGGGCTAAAATTATCCACAGGCACCAGGGCCCTCAGTGAGGAACATATCCAGCCCATACTGGCTTATCCTCATCCCAAAACCCTAAAGCAACTAAGAGGGTTCCTTGGCATAACAGGTTTCTGCTGAATATGGATTCCCAGGTACAGCGAAATAGCCAGATCATTATATACACAATAAAGAAACTCAGAAAGCCAATGCCCATTTAGTAAGATGGACACCTGAAGCAGAAGCGGCTTCCCAGGCCCTAAAGAGGGCCCTAACCCAAGCCCCAGTGTTAAGCTTGCCAAGGGGCAAGACTTTTCTTTATATGTCACAGAAAAAACAGGAATAGCTCTAGGAGTCATTACACAAGTCTAAGGGACTAGTTTGCAACCCGTGACATACCTGAGTAAAGAAATTGATGTAGTAGCAAAGGATTGGCCTCGTTGTTTACCGGTAGTGTCGGCAGTAGCAGTCTTAGTGTCTGAAGCAGTTAAAATGATACAGGGAGGAGATCTTATTGTGTGGACATCTCATGATGTGAATGCCATACTCACTGCTAAAGGAGACTTGTGGCTGTCAGACAACCATTTACTTAAATATCAAGCTCTATTACTTGAAGGGCCAGTGCTGCAACTGCGCACTTGTGTAACTCTTAACCCAGTCACATTTCTTCCAGACAATGAAGAAAAGATAGAACATAACTGCCAACAAGTAATTGCTCAAACCTACGCCACTCGAGGGGACCTTTCAGAGGTTCCCTTGACTGATCCCCACCTCAACTTGTATACTGATGGAAGTTCCTTTGTAGAAAAAGGACTTCAAAAAGTGGGGTATGCAGTGGTCAGTGACAATGGAATACTTGAAACTAATCCCCTCACTCCAGGAACTAGTGCTCAGCTGGCAGAACTAATAGCCCTCACTCAGGCACTAGAATTAGGAGAAGGAAAAAGGGTAATATATATACAGACTCTAAGTGTGCTTACCTAGTCCTCCATGCCCATGCAGCAATAGGAAGAGAAAGGGAATTCCTAACTTCCAAGGGAACACCTATGAAACATCAGGAAGCCATTAGGAGATTATTATTGGCTGTACAG
The DNA here is from genome assembly GCF_028885655.2 of Pongo abelii. NCBI lineage: Eukaryota > Metazoa > Chordata > Mammalia > Primates > Hominidae > Pongo > Pongo abelii. The sequence continues at coordinate 25,753,943 of NC_072000.2, forward strand.
AAACCTAAAGAGGTGGCAGTCTTACACTGCCAGGGTCATCAGAAAGGAAAGGAAAGGAAAGGGAAATAGAAGGGAGCCACCAAGTGGATATTGAAGCCAAAAGAGCCACAAGGCTGGACCCTCCATTAGAAATGCTTATAGGAGGACCCCTAGTATGGGGTAATCCCCTCCAGGAAACCAAGCCCCAGTACTCAGCAGGATAAATAGAATAGGGAACCTCATGAGGACATACTTTCCTCCCCTCAGGATGGCTAGCCACCGATGAAGGAAAAATACTTTTGCCTGCAGCTAACCAATAGAAATTACTTAAAACCCTCCATCAAACCTTCCACTTAGGCATTGATAGCCCCCATCGTATGGCCAAATTATCATTTACTGGACCAGGCTTTTTCAAAACTATCAAGCAGATAGTCAGGGCCTGTTAAGTGTGCCAAATAAATAATCTCCTGCACTGCAGGCCATACATTTCAATCCCTGTATCTTTAACCTCCTTGTTAAATTTGTCTCTTCCAGAATCAAAGCTATAAAATTACAAATAGTTCTTCAAATGGAGCCCCAGATGCAGTCCATGACTAAGATCCACCGCGGACCCCTGGACCAGCCTGCTAGCCCATGCTCTGATGTTAATGACATTGAAGCCACCCCTCCCAAGGAAATCTCAACTGCACAACCCCTACTATGCCCCAATTCAGCAGGAAGCAGTTAGAGCAGTCATCAGCCAACCTCCCCAACAGCACTTGGGTTTTCCTGTTGAGAGTGGGGACTGAGAGACAGGACTAGCTGGATTTCCTAGGCAGACTAAGAATCCCTAAGCCTAGCTGGGAAGGTGACCGCTTCCACCTTTAAACACAGGGCTTGCAACTTAGCTCACACCCAACCAATCAGGTAGGAAAGAGAGCTCACTAAAATGCTAATTAGGCTAAAACAGGAGGTAAAGAAATAGCCAATCATCTATCACCTGAGAACACAATGGGAGGGACAATGATCAGGATATAAACCCAGGCATTCGAGCTGGCAATGGCTACCGTCTTTGGGTCCCCTCCCTTTGTATGGGAGCTCTGTTTTCACTCTTTTTCACTCTATTAAATCTTGCAACTGCACTCTTCTGGTCCGTGTTTGTTATGGCCCAAGCTGAGCTTTCACTCACCATCCACCACTGCTGTTTGCCACTGTCACAGACCCGCCACTGACTTCCATCCCTCCAGATCCGGCAGGGTGTCCGCTGTGCTCCTGATCCAGGGAGGCGCCCATTGCTGCTCCTGATTGGGCTAAAAGTTTGCCATTGTTCCTGCATGGCTAAGTGCCTGGGTTCATCCTAATCAAGCTGAACAGTAGTCACTGGGTTCCATGGTTCTCTTCCATGACCCATGGCTTCTAATAGAGCTATAACACTCACCACATGGCCCAAGATTCCATTCCTTGGAATCCATGAGGCCAAGAACCCCAGGTCAGAGAACATGAGGCTTGCCACAATCTTGGAAGTGGCCCACCGCCATTTTGGAAGTGGCTTGCCACCATCTTAGGAGCTCTGGGAGCAAGGAACCCCTGGTAACAAAACCTGATGTTTGTTCTCTACTAAGGAATAAAACAGGCATACACGTGAGATAACTATAAAGAGTCAGGACATGATAGAGGGTCTGCACACTATACCCAGAAGCCCTGTTTCCAGCTCTGTGGCTGCAGCATCACACAACTCCAGTGCTCTGCCTGAGGCTGGCTGTGCACACAGAGCTGAGCCCTAGGTTTTGGCAGGACAAGACATGTTTTACTGAGGGAGATGAGAAGGCCTGTCAACATGTACTGCCCCACCTGCTGTGGCCAATTGTGGCCTCCATCTTCCCCATTAGGCAGCAATGGACTGAGGGAGGAAAGATACCTGAGGCACATCTGAAAGATGCTTTGGGCAAAGGACAGAAAAGAAGTGACAGAAACCAGGCTGTGCTTTTTATTGCTGTCAGGACAATCTTCTTAGGACATGGGGGTTTCTTTTTTTTTTTTTTTTGAGACGGAGTCTTACTCTGTCGCCCAGGCTGGAGTGCAGTGGCATGATCTCGGCTCACTGCAAGCTCCACCTCCTGGGTTCACGCCATTCTCCTGGCTTAGCCTCCCGAGTAGCTGGGACTATAGGCGCCCGCCACCATGCCCTGCTAATTTTTTGTATTTTTTAGTAGAGATGGGGTTTCACTGTGTTAGCCAGGATGGTCTAGATCTCCTGACCTCATGATCCACCCACCTCAGCCTCCCAAAGTGCTGGGATTACAGGCGTGAGCCACTGTGCCTGGCCAGGACATGGGGGTTTCTAAACAAGGCTCTTCAGTATCAGCTTATTGTGAGTCACAGATCAGATCTGCCCAGTTCTCTTTTGTTGTTGACATTGTTGTTTCCTCTGCAGGATTCAGCAGTACTGAAAGTGTTATTCAGTCCCAACATGGGACCTTTACACAAGAAGGGGAGCTGCCAACACTGTCACTCTCACCATCTCAGTTATGAGACCAAAAGACTCAGGAAACAGTTTCTCTGCACTCAGGACATCTACAGTAAGAGGAACAATAAAAGTTGTAGTAAAAAAAAAAAAAATACTCAGAGCTTGTACCCCAGACTCACCTGCCACAGGGACTGGGAGAGATCCACGGGCCCTAAACTGAAAAAATGTGAGCCTGTGGACAGCATTCATGAAGTATGGACAGGAAACAGGTAACTGTTGCAAGAAAAACCCTCTCAAACTGCATTCATTGAGCAGTGCTTTCAATCCACAGTCCTTAAATTGACTTTCTCCTTCAAATTTTAGCAGATAACAAAACAGTACTTTATTTTAATCTAATTATTTTTCTTTTCCCTTTAACTTTTTATTGGATATATTTCAAAATATAAAATAATGCTGCTTATTGTAATAAATGAAGTAATAAAAAGCTATATAAAGAAAAAGTTAATTCTCACTCATCTACTCCCTACTGAAGTAAATAATATTAATAAGCTGATAAGTGTCCTTTTCCCACTATTCTTTCTGCTTATATAAATATAGCCAAAAATCCCTCCTAGTGGAACAAATCTGTTTGTTTGTTTGTTTGTTTGGTTTTGGTTTTGTTTTCTGAGATGGAGTCTTGCCTGTTGCCCAGGCTGGAGTGCAGTGGCTCACTGCAACCTCCACCTCCCGGGTTCCTGCCATTCTCCTGCCTCAGCCTCCTGAGTAGCTGGGACTACAGGTGCCCACCACCATGCCCGGCTAATTTTTTGTATTTTTAGTAGAGACGGGGTTTCATCTTGTTAGCCAGGATGGTCTCGACCTTCTGACCTCATGATCTGCCTGCCTCAGCTTCCCAAAGTGCTGGGATTACAGGCATGAGCCACCACTCCCAGCCACAAATCTGTTAAAAATATGTGGCCAATTGGAATTTTTCCTCTGAATCGCCTTTTACATCTTTGTCCATTTTTCTTTTAGGTTATATATTTCTCGTTTTAAAATGCATGCTAGAGATGTCAAAAAATTTTTTCATTTCTCCAGTCTATTTTTTATCTTCTGATTTTGTTTATAGCATGTAGCATGGTATCCTTTGCCTCTAAATATACTCTAAACTGTATATAGTTAAATACACTTGTCTTCTTTATATCTTCTGCATTTCTACCATACTTAAAAATAGTACAGGTTTATATAAATATTCCCAGATTATTAGACAACAGTTTTATCATTTTGCTTTTTGCAATAAAATATTTCAACCATCTGGAAATTGTTTTTATATATGAAATCTATTTTCCACTATTGAAATGTCTTTGTCATATTTTGTTTCTTAAACATAATCAAATTATATACATCCATATTAAGAACTTTACCAGTATCCAAACATTACAGAATAATGTAAGAATCACAGTGGAACTGGGTGCTGGTGAAAATAATCACTGAGTTCTCCAGTGCTAGTTTGAAAGGAGAAATTATTAGCCATTCCACTGGGGTGAGAAAGGCCAATGGGTTTGACTGATGTTAACCAAAGAGAGATTAAAGGATCGACTAAAAGCATAAAGGGGTGACATCTTGGGGAAATGCAAATCTTGTGCAGAGAGAGGAAGATGTTTAACTTATCCTACTCAACTCCTTTCCTATATGACTGGAGGTGCCTAGTCCAGCTTCCACCCACTCCACTAAGTTGAGGACTAGCTATGATCACGTGTCTGGAAGATAATCAGTTTCTGAACTGGCAGAGCATCTCTGGTTCTTGTGGCAAAGACATAAAATGTGGGAGAAAGTAGAGAAAAAGAAGGTGTGGTAGCCTGCATTCCCACCTTTCATTGAGGCAATTTTTCACGTACTTGTGGTTTTAATGAATCTGCATAGGTTTGAACCAACTTGAACATGAACCTACCCTGCCTCCAAAGAGCTGTCACTTAGGGGAAGGCTCTAGCACAAGAGGCTGTGGATTGACCCATGTGTGAGCTGGAGGAGGAGGAGCAGGTTGAGCCTGAGAAAGATCACCACTCCAGGAAATCATGCAGATGAAGGGCCCTGTAGCCCCCTGAAGAAAACACTAGCACACCGTTGTGAGAAAGCACACATTTGAATTTCTGCCACCAAGAAGGAATCCATGGCCAGGCAGAGATAAGAACCAACAGGAAGGGGAAGGAACCTCTCCATCAGAACCCTCAGAAATTCACATAAGGAAACAGCATCTGAACAACAAAGAAGACAAGGCTCCTCAGCCCAGGAGAGGCTGAAAGGAGAGTCCTTTATTTCTCCCACCGCTCTGCCCAACAGCTGAGGGCTGACATGGGGTGAAGTCTGAAAGAATAGCACATCTACCTGTCATTGGAGCCCCCGGAGTCTTCCTGCTGGGTGTGGGTGGAGGGTAGAGCTTTGACTCTAAAATACTAATTAAGTTCAAAATGAATATACAGATAGTTGGAACAAAACTGCTTTAGTAACTAAAAGAAAAAGGATAACCTGTTTCCCAGTGGAAAAGAGATGATTGATAAGGCAAAGTAGAGTGTTAGCATATAGTGAAAAAAAAATGAAAACCATTTCACACTCACATTTATCTCATGACTTGAAATGCTCCAGTCAACACAGTAATATCTGGATCTCTTTGGGTATTTTCTATTAAATGTTCTGCTTATTGGCTTAATCCTGCACTTATATCATATTGTTTTGTTTAGAGTGGTTTAGAGTAAGTTTTTATGTCATTAAAAAAATCTGATCTTAATATTCCTTTTCAAGAGTGCAGTTGAAAGTTCCTAGATATTTGTTCTCTCTTATGAATTTTGTCCTGTTCAAACAAATGGCATTCTGATTGTAACTACTTTGGAAAGTTTAACATTTTAGGACATTATGTTTTTCCACAAAAGAAAAATCTATCTATTTAGGTCCTATTTTAAAAGTAAATTTTGCATGTTTGTTTCTTACACACCTTCCACTTTCTTTCTTTTTTTTTTTTTTGAGACAGGATCTTGCTCTGCAGCCTAGGCTGGAGTGCAGTGGTACAATCATGGCTCACTGCAGCCCAGACCTCCCAGGCTCAAATGATCCTCCCACCTCAGCCTCTAAAGTAGCTGGGATTGTAGGCATCCACCATGCCTGGCTAATTTTGTTTTTTAGAGATGGGGTCTCGCTGTGTTGCCCAGGCTGGTCTTGAACTCCTGGCCTCAAGCAATTCTCCTGCCTTCACCTCCCAAAGTGCAGGGATTACAGGTGTGAGCCACTGCACCTGGCCAGATTTCTGCTTTTCTTATTAGATCAATTGCTAAATATTATATCACCAGTGTTGCATTATTACTGAAATTTTTCTTCATTTAGAGAAATTTATTCCATATAGGGAAAAATTACTAATTTTTAATATTTGCTTAATAGCCAACAATTTTTGTTACTTGTTGATTTTTAGAAGTACTATGACCAAAGTGGCACATGTACATATTTATTTTTTAAATTCCTAAATAGTACAGAAAAGTCTGTATTGCAAATCTGGTTTCTTATTTCTCTCCAACTTTCAATCCTTGTCCATAAATATTTACACTTTTAACCCTGGATCTTCTAGCAGTGAGCTCCATATTTCTAAATAATATGTTTTAACTACTTCTTGCAACATAAATTTTATTTTTTTATTTTATTTACTTATTTTTTTAGATGGAGTCTCACACTGTCACCCAGGCTGCAGTGCAATGGCATGATCTCGGCTCATTGCAATCTCTGCCTCCGGGGTTCAAGCAATTCTCCTGTCTCAGCCTCCCGAGTAGCTGGGATTATAGGCATGTGCCACCACATCCAGCTAATTTTTGTATTTTTAGTAGAGATGGGGTTTCACCTCGATGGTCAGGCTTCTCTGGAACTCCTGGCCCCAACTGATTCACCCGCCTTGGCTGCCCAGAGTGTTGGGATCACAGGCATGAGCCACCGTGCCTGGATGCAACATGAGTTATAGGTGTTACCTGTTGACTTTTGTTTTGTTTTTTTAAATAGACTTAATTTTTTAAAGCAATTTTAGGTTCACGGAAAAATTAGGAAGAAAGTGGAGAGTTTCCCATATACTTCCAGGCCTCACATAACCACAGGCTCCCATGCTATGGACATCTTCCACCAGAGTGGTACATTTGTTACACTGATGAAGCTACATTGACGTATTATTATTACCCACAGTCCATAGATTGCATTAGGGTTCTTTAGTGGTGTTGTACATTACATGGGTCTGGACAAATAATATAATGACGTGTAGCCGCCATTACAGTCTCATACAGGTTGTTTCACTGCCCAAAAATCCTCTGTGCTCTGCCTGTTCACTCCTCCCTCCCCCCAGCTCCTGACAACCACTGATCTTTTTACTGTTTCCATGGTGTTAACTATTCCAAAATGTCATATACTTAGAATCATAACAGTATATAGCCTTTTTAGATTGGCGTCTTTCACTTAGCAATAGGCATTTCAGATTTTTCCATGTCTTTCATGGCTTGATGCCTCATGTCTTTTGAGTGCTAAATAATATTCTGTTGTCTGGATGTACCACAGTTTATTTACCTATTGAAGGACATCTTGGCCGCTTCCAAGTTTGGGGAATTATGAAGGAAGCTGCTATAAATTCATGCACATTTTGAACTCATTTGCTTAACTATGAAAGAGCATAATTTCTGGATCATATGCTAAGAGTATGTTTAGCTTTGTGAGAAACTGCCAGTTTTCTTCCAAAATGGCTGTACCATTTTGCATTCCCACTAGCAAGGAATGAGAATTCCTGTTGCTCCACACCCTCACTGGCATTTTGTATCATCCTTGTTTTGGATTTTTGCCATTCTATTAGGTGTGGAGAGGTCACTCATTGTTGTCATTTGCAATTCCCTAGTGACATTTGCATGGAGGGTATCTTTTCATGTGCTTATTTGTCATTCATATATATTTTTAATACGTTTCACTTTGGGGGTCATTTAGCCTTCACCTGGCAAAACAAACAAATGAAAATTTACACATAATTCTGTGAATTAATTTTTAAAAACTTCATAAACCTCACTTTTATCCACTTTTGTTCTTACTTATATTTATCTAGTCAGACTTTTCAGAACTTTTTCCAAGTTGATTCAGAACATATTTAAAATAATAAAATTAAAATAGGGGGAATTTTTGCCTGTCACCTTTGCTCTTCTCTCTTTTCCCTCATCCACTCCCACACCTTTTCTTCTTTAGTTTCCTTCCCCAACCTTTCCAAACACTCATTATGCCCAAGCCTCTTTGGACTTCGACCAAAATTTTCTTCTCTATATCATCCAGAGGAAATGCACCGTTTGCCCAGGGACACTTAGCTCACCTGCTTCCCACGTTTTCTCTCAGTCTCCACTTGTATCTGGACTGAGTGTTGCTGACTGTCACAGCATCACAGAGCCTGTGAGACCACTGGGTGCAGAGTCTGGGGGTCAGTGACCTCGGAGGAAACACCTTTAGTGTCTCATGGGCTCTGCAGGTCAGTGCACTCAGAGTGAGCCTCCTCACACTTTGCTGGGGAAAGTGTCCAGTAGCTTCAATAATCTCATGACCAAAAGACTGAAGAGAGGGGAGAAGACATCCGAGTTCACATTTTCAAGCAATAGTAGCTGACATTTCCTGAATGATCACTGTGTGTCAGGCACCTTAGGTCCGTTCATGATTTACCACATGTTTCTGTATGACAGCACTATGGGGAAGCTTCTGTAATTAATGCCTGTTGGATAGGTTGCTGCTGATGGAAGTGGGGTCTCCAAATCCTCTATCCCAGAGTCTGTGCTGTTCTGCAGACTGAATATGCTTTCTCCCCACCCCTTCCTCAGGCTTTGGCAAAGGAGACCTCTGAAAAATGGCACTTAGTATATTATTGACTTTTGTTTTTTAATTGGCTTTTGGACTAATGAGGTCAGTAAAATGTGTGAAACCAAACTAGAAGGCAGTGCTGGTAAGTTTGTTGAGTCTCTGACAAATATTTGGATTCTGAGCAATCCAAACATCCAGGCAACTTTAAAAGGTCTTCTTCCTCTGAGAGTCATAGTGACTTATACAAATAAAAAAAAAAAGATTAGTAATAATAGTAGTTCATCAAACACTGCATTTACTTAAATTTTCTCAAATACTATTTTCTTTTTTTTTGAGGCAGAGTCACTTTGTTGCCCAGGCTGGATTGCAGTGATGCAATCTTGACTCACTGCAACCTCCACCTCTTGGGTTCAAGCGATTCTCCTGCCTCAGCCTCCCGACTAGCTGGGATTATGGGCATCCGCCACCACGCCTGGCTAATTTTTGTATTTTTAGTAGAGACAGGGTTTCACCCTGTTGTCCAGGCTGGTCTTGAACTCCTGGGCTCAAGTGATCACCCACCTCGGCCTCCCAAACTGCTGGGATTTCAGGCGGGAGCCACCATGCCCAGCCTCGAATCCTATTTTCTACCATACCATTTAAATGTCATTCAAATTTAATATTTTCAACAAATTGTGAAAGAAGGCTATCAGGCAAATTTCATCTCATTCAAATAATCCCTAAACTTACACATGCTGTGGCTGTGCCTTCCTCAACTTTGTTTCCCTTCATCCAGTTAAGACTTGGTTGTACAGAGTTAGGGGCTCCGCAGGTGATGACATGATCAAAGGCCCTGACCCTTGTCACAAGAGTACTCACTAAGAATAAAAGTGTTTGACATCCTCTCAGCAACTCTGATGTGTAATCCCACCAGCAATTAGTGTTTTTCTTTCTCCTCATTGATTACAGATAGTTTACTTTTCCCTGTATGACTGCAAAGGTGTGTATATTTGAATGTATGTCTGTATGTTGTTTGGGTTGCAGGGAAGGAAGGAGTAGAAAAAGGAATGAGAGGTGGCTGTGATTGGCTGGTTGTTCTAAATGCAAGTAACTCTATGCTTTTCACCTTTAGTGAATATATAAATGTCTCAGGATGGGATAGATAATAAATAATGCCAAAGATCTTCCTTAGTGGTCCTGTAGCTTCATTGAAGGCATACATTGAAATGTTTCTAGCCAGGTGCAGTGGCTCACACCAGTAATCCCAGCACTTTGGGAGGCCGAGGCGGGTGGATCACAAGGTCAGGAGTTCAAGACCAGCCTGGCCAAGATGGTGAAACCCCGTCTCTACTAAAAATACGAAAAGTTAGCTGGGCGTGGTGGCACGTGCCTGTAATCCCAGCTACTGCAGAGGCTGAGGCAGAGAATAGCTTAAACCTGGAGGGGCAGAGGTTGCAGTGAGCCGAGATCGCGCCACTGCACTCCAGCCTGGGCGACAAAGAGAGACTCCGTCTCAAAAAAAAAAAAAAGAAAGAAATGTTTCTGAACAAGGGAAAAGCCAAATGCAATGGGCATTCCCAAAAGACTGAAGAAAGAATACATGCAAGTTGATTCTTCTGGGGTTTCCAGGAAAGTTGGGAAAAGAAAATGAATCATTTAAAAAGTGGAGAGCTGATACCTGGCCCTCTGTACTTGTTTATCTCTCTAAACAGGGAAGAAAGGCAGCAGAAAGTAGAGCAGTGTCCCAGTCCACACGTGTCCAGGGAAGAGAGGCTTCTATTTTTAACTGCAGTTACACAAGACTGTTGGCTTTTATGTTTCAGATGCAGTGCTGTGAAAGACCATGTCCTTGTAGTTTTCATTATTTCAGAGGTAAAATGGAAAGCAAGAGTAAGAGCCCCAATCATTAAGAACATAGCTTAGCTCTCTGCAGATCACAGACTCAGCCACCAACTCCTGCCCTGTAACCATGGAGATGCCCCCACTTCAGTCTGTACACAACCCCATAAGAGGAACCATTTATTCGCTTCCTTTTCTAATCAGCATGAAATTATGTTTTTCATAATTATTATCTGAGGCTTTTCTATTTCCTCCTCTCTATCTACTTTGACAACATAAAAATATATTAGGGCCTGGTCGTGGTGGCTCACACCTGTAATCCCATCACTTTAGCAGGCTGAGGTGGCAGGATCACTTGAGCCCAGGAAGTCGAGGCTGCAGTGAGTCATGATCATGCCAATGCACTCAGCCTGGGCAACAGAGTGAGACCCTGTCTCAAAAATATATATATATACATATATATTAGGCATTATGCTGTACACAAAGAGCTTATTATCTAATACACATGATAATATCTGTCACTAGATGTAAGCTTTATGGAGATACCAATTTTTTTATCCAATAACCACTAACCAAACAATGATCAAATAAATAAATGGCTGGTTATATTTATACCCATGTGTAAAGGCAAATTTATGGCTAATGGTCAAAATTTATTGAAAACAAATTTCAGCTCACTATAAAAAAGAACTAGTAATCAGAGGTTTCCCAAAAAGAAACAGACAGCTTTAAGGGGTAAAATATTCCTTTCTACAGGAAATATTCAAAGAAAAGTAGAATGCCCATTTCCAGTGATGTTGCAGAATTACAAAATGATATGATTTTGTGCAAAACTAAAACATGTAAGTTTTGTACGGGGGAAAATAGCATCAAGGAACAGAACAACCAAACAGCTTGTAAAATGCATCATGAATAAAAAGCTACTTCCAGCTTAATGGAAATTGGATTTTGGATTTGTATTTGAAGCATGTGTAGGATTTAAAATGAGAGAGAGGGTAAGAGAATACGTGCCAGGCAGGATAAGCTTATCAAGGGCAATGATCAAGAAATAACAAAGAGAAAGGTTTAGGAAATTAAAAGTTTTCAAATATGACTGAAAGAACTAATTTTCATTGGAAAATGCTGTGAGATAAGAGGGAATCTTGGCTTGAGACAATTGTTAGTGTAAGAGGACTGCACACAGCCCAGAACTGGGTTTCTTTCCAGACAAAGAGAAAACATGGTATGAGGTTATCCATCCTTACCATAAACAACATTAAGGAATATCTTGAAATTGTTTTTCAGAAAGAGCTAATATTAACCTAGATTTATACTGTTAAATAACATCAAAGATTTACTCTACAAGCACATTTCTAAATGTACTGAAAAACTATATTTCCATAATAATTGATTCAATGGACAGATAAATTTCCTTTTCCCTGAGCAGTTCTATCATCAACTAATAGCCCTTATTGCAGGAAATGAAAAATGTAAACACTTTTCCAAAAGTGTCACGATTCCCTGATCACTTTCCAGTGTGAATTTTCTTAGGGGTGAGGATGGGAACACTAATAGTTTCTCTGCACTCAGGAACATCATAAAGAACAAACTTTTAAATCAAATAATACAGACCAAATAAATAAAACAGAGCTACGTCTTGCTTTGCTTTACACTTCGTTCTCTTTCTTGTCTGTCTGCAAAAACCTTTGCATGATTTTCATTGAAAATAACTCCTGAATTGATGCGAGATTTTACTTACCCTGGGACCTACCCAGGCCTGGTTTAGATATGTTCCCATAGTCTTCCCTGCTCTTCGGGGTACTGAGTTGCCATAAGGATAAACCAGGCAGACAGTTCTTAGACATTAGGGCTAATTTCTAATTTACCCCCTTGTGTCTTTCTTTTATCATCACAAACATGTTTGGTGTCTAATTTGGTTTACTCTTAGAAAAGGATGGTTTGGAGTACATAAAACAGAATGGTTCTTCAGGCAGCAATATGCTACAGTTTTAGAGATCTTGTAGCTCTATTTTTCTATTAATTGAAGCAGGTTTTGAGAATCAACAAGCACATTAAAAAATAGACATCAACACCATAGTAAAATTAAAAGTTATTCTGTCTTTTGTTGTTGTTTCCACATTATTCAGAAAGAGAAAAGTACTCTTTAAAATTAGAAATGGAGAACAACAAGGAAGAGAAATCTATTTTGTTGAAAAACAGCTTTTGGTAATATTATTCAGTGAAAGATGAAGTGACAGATGTGGAAACTTCTAGTCAAAGTTTGCAGCTTTTATTTGCATTGAATATCTATCCAAGATGAATCATCCTAGAAAAGCAGCCAGTGGACTTGGAATAATCTCGCTCACCATGGTTTCTACCAAGGAAGGATTTTCTTGGTGCAGAATGTTGGGTATTTATTTGGGGTCTTGAATGGGTGAAAGAGACAAAGAACAATTTAGGAGAAGGAAAGGAGAAGAAGGAATGGATCCATGGGCAGAAAAGATTTGTCCTCAAGGGTACACCCAAGATTTGCTTTAATCTGTCATATAATTGAAATTTGAAACAGTTATTAGCACAGGTTCACAGCATCTCAAAACTAAAAACCATTGTGGAAAAGAGGCTAAGCACAAAGATGTAAGCACTAAATGAGTATAACTGCTTTGCAGACAGTTTCATGTCAGTGGACATGTGCCATTTCTCTTTTTTTTTTTTTTTTTTTTTTTCTGCCCAGTGCAGCTGCCACATATTATTCAATGCACAACTTTACAGGGCATCATTCACATCTTAGTAAGAGATGGAGAAAGACAATGCTGAGATAAAGAAAAGCAGATTTCCGAGAGCATTAGAGCCTATAAATTCAGCTCTGCCTGGAACTGCAAAAGTCAAAATACTCTTTTTGGGGATCAAGCCAGCATGAATTGAGATTCTGTCATTTACGTCCAATGGATTCATAATTCTCATAGCCAAAAGGGAGGGGGATACTTTTGATTCTCTGCTATTTTATGAGCTGAATTTATGGTGCACAGAAGCATTTCCTACTCAAAATAACTAGAGTTATGTAAAGACAAATAATCATTGGTCTACTCTTATTATGGGAAATAAGAGCCATAATAACCCTATGTGTGTTTTATGAATTTCAAATGGGAAAAATTTTTAAAACTACTAAAAATTCATAACTCTGCCAAATAAACATAAGAACTCTTACTTTTTCTATTTTTACTTTTTAATTTCCACTTTTGTTTCTATTTTTACTTATTTTCCTTGTTTTACATTTTTGCACATGATGAAATCATATTGTAAGAATAATTTTATGAAATTTTATTCTCATTTTTAGAATTAAAAATGCCTTGGATGTATAGTTTGAATTGTCCACTATTTCACACCGTAGATATACCATACTTTATAATTTTCCTGATTAGGGATATTTTTATTATTTCCAATTTTTATTATTTTAAATAGCATTGTGGTAAACATCTTTAAATGCACATTTTATCTTATTTATATATATATACTTTTTATTATACTTTAAGTTCTAGGATACATGTGCACAAGTGCAGGTTTGCTGCATATGTGTACATGTGCCATGTTGGTGTGCTGCACCCATTAACTCGTCATTTACATTAGGTATATCTCCTAATGCTATCCCTCCCCCCTCCCCCCACCCCACAACAGGCCGCGGTGTGTGATCTTCCCCTTCCTGTGTCCAAGTGTTCTCATTGTTCAATTCTCACCTATGAGTGAGAACATGGGGTGTTTGGTTTTTTGTCCTTGTGACAGTTTGCTGAGAATGATGGTTTCCAGCTTCATCCATGTCCCTACAAAGGACATTAACTCATCCTTTTTTATGGCTGCATAGTATTCCATGGTGTATATGTGCCACATTTTCTTAATCCAGTCGATCACTGATGGACATTTGGGTTGGTTCCAAGTCTTTGCTATTGTGAATAGTGCTGCAGTAAACATACATGTGCATGTGTCTTTATAGCAGCAGGATTTATAATCCTTTGGGTACATACCCAGTAATGGGATGGCAGGGTCAAATGGTGTTGCTAGTTCTAGATCCCTGAGGAATTGCCACACTGTCTTCCACAATGGTTGAACTAGTTTACAGTCCCACCAACAGTGTAAAAGTGTTCCTATTTCTCCACATCCTCTCCAGCGTCCATTGTTTCCTGACTTTTTAATGATTGCCATTCTAACTGGTGTGAGATGGCATCTCATTGTGGTTTTGATTTGCGTTTCTCTGATGGCCAGTGATGATGAGCATTTTTTCATGTGCCTGTTGGCTGCATAAATGTCTTCTTTTGAGAAGTGTCTGTTCATATCCTTCACCCACTTGTTGATAGGGTTGTTTGTTTTTTTCTTGTAAATTTGTTTGAGTTCTTTGTAGATTCTGGATATTAGCCCTTTGTAAGATGAGTAGATTGCAAAAATTTTCTCCCATTCTGAAGGTTGCTTGTTCACTCTGATGGTAGTTTCTTTTGCTGTGCAGAAGCTCTTGAGTTTAATTAGATTCCATTTGTTGATTTTGGCTTTTGTTGCCATTGCTTTTGGTGTTTTCAACATGAAGTCCTTGCCCATGCCTATGTCCTGAATGGTATTGCCTAGGTTTTCTTCTAGGGTTTTTATGGTTTTAGGTCTAACATTTAAGTCTTTAATCCATCTTGAATTGATTTTTGTATAAGGTGTAAGGAAGGCATCCAGTTTCAGCTTTCTCCATATGGCTAGCCAGTTTTCCCAGCACCATTTATTAAATAGGGAATCCTTTCCTCATTGCTTGTTTTTGTCAGGTTTGTCAAAGATCAGATGGTTGTAGATGTGTAGTATTATCTCTGAGGGCTCTGTTCTGTTCCATTGATCTATATCTCTGTTTTGGTACCAGTACCATGCTGTTTTTGTTACTGTAGCCTTGTAGTATAGTTTGAAGTCAGGTAGCGTGGTGCCTCTAGCTTTGTTCTTTTGGCTTAGGATTGACTTGGCGATGGGGGCTCTTTTTTGGTTCCATATGAACTTTAAAGTAGATTTTTCCAATTCTGTGAAGAAAGTCATTGGTAGCTTGATGGGGATAGCATTGAATCTATAAATTACCTTGGGCAGTATGGCCATTTTCACGATATTGATTATTCCTATCCATGAGCATGGAACGTTCTTCCATTTGTTTGTGTCCTCTTTTATTTCGTTGAGCAGTTGTTTGTAGTTCTTCTTGTAGAGGTCCTTCACATCCCTTGTAAGTTGGATTCCTAGGTATTTTATTCTCTTTGAAGCAATTGTGAATGGGAGTTCACTCATGATTTGGCTCTCTGTTTGTCTGTTATTGGTGTATAAGAATGCTTGTGATTTTTGCACAATGACTTTGTATCCTGGGACTTTGCTGAAGTTGCTTATCAGCTTAAGGAGATTTTGGGCTGAGATGATGGGATTTTCTGGATATACAATATGTCATCTGCAAACAGGGATAATTTGACTTCCTCTTTTCCTAATTAAATACCCTTTATTTCTTTCTCCTGCCTGATTTTCCTGGCCAGAACTTCCAACACTATGTTGAATAGGAGTAGTGAGAGAGGGCATCTCTGTCTTGTGCCAGTTTTCAAAGGGAATGCTTCTAGTTTTTGCCCATTCAGTATGATATTGGCTGTGGGTTTGTCATAAATAGCTCTTATTATTTTGAGATATGTCCCATCAATACCTAATTTATTGAGAGTTTTTAGCATGAAGGTTGTTGAATTTTGTCAAAGGCCTTTTCTGCATCTATTGAGGTAGTCATTGGTTTTTGTCTTTGGTTCTGTTTATATGCTGGATTATGTTGAATGATTTGCATATATTGAACCAGCCTTGCATCCCAGGGATGAAGCCCACTTGATCATGGTGGATACGCTTTTTGATGTGCTGCTGGATTCGGTTTGCCAGCATTTTATTGAGGATTTTTGCATTGATGTTCATCAGGGATATTGGACTAAGATTCTCTTTTTTGTTGTGTCTCTGCCAGGCTTTGGTATCGGGATGACGCTGGCCTCATAAAATGAGTTAGGGAGGATTCCCTCTTTTTCTATTGATTGGAATAGTTTCAGAAGGAATGGTACCAGCTCCTCCTTGTACCTCTAGTAGAATTCAGCTGTGAATCATCTGGTCCTGGCCTTTTTTTTGGTTGGTAAGCTATTAATTATTGCCTCAATTTCTGAGCCTGTTATTGGTCTATTCAGAGATTCAACTTCTTCCTGATTTAGTCTTGGGAGGGTGTATGTGTCGAGGAATTTATCCATTTCTTCTAGATTTTCTAGTTTATTTGCGTAGAGGTGTTTTTAATATTCTCTGATTGTAGTCTGTATTTCTGTGGGATCGGTGGTGAGATCCCCTTTATCATTTTTTATTGCATCTATTTGATTCTTCTCTCTTTTCTTCTTTATTAGTCTTGCTAGCAGTCTATCAATTTTGTTGATCTTTTCAAAAAACCAGCTCCTGGATTCATTCATTTTTTGAAGGGTTTTTTGTGTCTCTATCTCCTTCAGTTCTGCTCTGATCTTAGTTACTTCTTGCCTTCTGCTAGCTTTTGAATGTGTTTGCCCTTGCTTCTCTAGTTGTTTTAATTGTGATGTTAGGGTGTCAATTTTAAATCTTTCCTGCTTTCTCTTGTGGGCATTTAGTGATATAAATTTCCCTCTACACACTGCTTTAAATGTGTCCCAGAGATTCTGGTATGTTGTGTCCTTGTTCTCGTTGGTTTCAAAGAACATCTTTATTTCTGCCTTCGTTTTGTTATGTACCCAGTAGTCATTCAGGAGCAGGTTGTTCAGTTTCCATGTAGCTGAGCAGTTTTGAATGAGTTTCTTAATCCTGAGTTCTAGTTTGATTGCCCTGTGGCCTAACAGAGAGTTTGTTATAATTTCTGTTCTTTTACATTTACTGAGGAGTGCTTTACTGCCAACTATGTGGTCAATTTTGGAGTAAGTGCAATGTGGTGCTGAGAAGAATGTATATTCCATTGATTTGGGGTGGAGAGTTCTGTAGATGTCTATTAGGTCTGCTTGGTGCAGAGCTGAATTCAATTCCTGGATATCCTTGTTAACTTTCTGTCTCATTGATCTGTCTAATGTTGACAGTGGGGTGTTAAAGTCTCCCATTATTATTGTATGGGAGTCTAAGTCTCTTTGTAGGTCTCTAAGGACTTGCTTTATGAATCTGGGTGCTCCCGTATTGGGTGCATATATATTTAGGATAGTTAGCTCTTCTTGTTGAATTGATCCCTTTACCATTATGTAATGGCCATCTTTGTCTGTTTTGATCTTTGTTGGTTTAAAGTCTGTTTTATCAGAGACTAGGATTGCAACCCCTGCCTTTTTTTGTTTTCCATTTGCTTGGTAGATCTTCCTCCATCCCTTTATTTTGAGCCTATGTGTGTCTCTGCACGTGACATGGGTTTCCTGCATACAGCACACTGATGGTTCTTGTCTCTTTATCCAATTTGCCAGTCTATGTCTTTTAATTGGAGCATTTAGTCCATTTACATTTAAGGTTAATATTGTTATGTGTGAATTTGATCCTGTCATTATGATGTTAGCTGGTTATTTTGCTCATTAGTTGATGCAGTTTCTTCCTAGCATTGAAAGTCTTTACAATTTGACATGTTTTTGCCATGGGTGGTGCTGGTTTTTCCTTTCCATGTTTAGTGCTTCCTTCAAGAGCTCTTTTATGGCAGGCGTGGTGGTGACAAAATCTCTCAGCATTTGCTTGTCTGTAAAGGATTTTATTTCTCCTTCACTTATGAAGCTTAGTTTGGCTGAATATGAAATTCTGGGTTGAAAATTTTTTTCTTTAAGAATGTTGAATATTGGCCCCCACTCTCTTCTGGCTTGTAGAGTTTCTGCTGAGAGATCCGCTGTTAGTCTGATGGGCTTCCCTTTGTGGGTAACATGACCTTTCTCTCTGGCTGCCCTTAACATTTTTTCCTTCATTTCAACTTTGGTGAATCTGACAATTATGTGTCTTGTCCACTCCAGACCCTGTTTTCCTGGGTATCAGCAGCAGAGGCTGCAGAACAGTGAATATTGCTGAACAGCAATTGTTGCTGCCTGATCGTTCCTCTGGAAGTTTCGTCTCAGAGGGATACCTGGCCGTGTGAGGTGTCAGTCTGCCCCTACTGGGGTGTGCCTCCCAGTTAGGCTACTCAGGGTCGGGGACCCACTTGAGGAGGCAGTCTGTCCATTCTCAGATCTCAAACTCTGTGCTGGGAGAACCACTACTCTCTTCAAAGCTGTCAGACAGGGACATTTAAGTCTGCAGAGGTTTCTGCTGCCTTTTGTTTGGCTATGCCCTGCCTCCTGAGGTGGAGTCTATAGAGGCAGGCAGGCCTCCTTGACCTGCAGTGGGCTCCACCCAGTTCGAGCTTCCCAGCCACTTTGTTTACCTACTCAAGCCTCAGCAATGGTGGGTGCCCTTCCCCCAGCCTCGCTGCTGCCTTGCAGTTTGATCTCAGACTGCTGTGCTGGCAATGAGTGAGGCTCTGTGGGCGTGGGACCCTCCAAGCCAGGCACAGGATATAATCTCCTGGTGTGCCCTTTGCTAAGACCATTAGACAAGCACAGTATTAGGGTGGAAGTGTCCTGATTTTCCAAGTGCCATCTGACACAGCTTTGCTTGGCTAGGAAAGGGAATTTGCTGACCTCTTGCACTTCCTGGATGAGGCGATGCCTCGCCCTGCTTCGGCTCGTGCTCAATGCGCTGCACCTACTGTCCTGCACCCACTGTCCGACAAGCCCCAGTGAGATGAACCCAGTACCTCAGTTGGAAATGCAGAAATCACCTTTCTTCTGCATCACTCACGCTGGGAGCTATAGACTGGAGCTGTTCCTATTCAGCCATCTTGGATCCACCCCTAAATATACATTTTAATTTAACTTTTTATCATTTCATTAAGACAGCATCCTCAAATTGGAATTAGTGGTTCAATGAGCAAAACAATTTTATAGACTGTTGGTTCCTTGTGGGTCTTAATAACATAACACCTTTTAAAAGCTTTCTAAATTCATTATCTCTACTCCCTAACCCCTTTCTTACTCAAAACCCAGTCCAGGCAGATTTTTATCCCTATCCTTGTATCAGAATCACTTTGTTAAGGTCACTAATGGGTTTCATAGCCTCAAATCCAATGATCCATTACCATGTTTTATCTTACTGAATTTCTCAGAATAATTTGACAGTTTGGTTATTCTCTCCTTGAAACATTATCTTTGCTTGAATTTGGGGATTCCACACTTTCCTGGTTTGCTTTCAACCTCACAAGCCACTCCTCCTCAGCCTCCTTTTCTAGCTCACCTTCCTCTTGCTGCCCTCTAGATGCTGTGTTGTCTCAGGACTCAGTCCTCAAACATACATGCTATCTACATGCACTCTCTAAGTGATTTCATACAGTAATATGGCTTTAATTACCATCCATACATTGATGACTCCCAGAGCTATACCTCCATCCCACCCCTCTCTGTTGAAAGCCAGGTTCATATATACTATAATCTATATAACATGTATGCCAGATGTCTGTCTGGCATCTAAAATCTAAGATATCCACAACATGCCTTATTCCCTCCCTTACGCTCATCCCTCACTCTTCTCCATCTCAAGAAAACAGTGATATAATTCACCCATTCACTATAGCCAAAAATACTGGAATCTTCTTTAATTCTTCTCTTTCCTTCATAACCCACATTGTCAACATACTGGCCACATAAGATTTATTTTCTGTTAGAAAAAAAAGCCTGACTTCATTTTCTAATTCAAATAAGAACGTTACATGATGGGTTCCAGTGACAACCCAGTCATTTCATAATTCTAATTCTAAAGTAGGTAGATGAATACAGTAAGGAACCTTGCATTGAGGCTGTCGCCAGTTGAAATATATTCCTGTTTTGCAATATTTCTTGCTTAGCTTTTAAGGGCTCTCCCTCAGACTCCAGAAGCTAATAAATTGTCTCTTTATTTGGCACTTTGGGAATTTTTTTTTAGCACCCTGGACCAATGCACCATTCCAGATTGTTGAGATGTATACTTTTTCTTTAAGGGGTAGGAGGTAAGGGTGATGCTGGAAAGAGAAATGGGAAAGAAGCAGCAGCTTGACATTTGGACCCTCAAGCATGTTCTAGAGCAGGCTGGTTTTAAGAAAGTCCTCATTTGCCTCAAGGTACATGACCCCAGTTTAATGACTATAGGCCTAAATTGGACAGGATCACAATCACATTTGTCACCAGCAGACTCATATCTAGGAAGCATACAAGTTGTTCCTGTTAGAACAATGACTTACTGGAAAGTCATTTCCCACCACTGATTTGAGTTGCTGTTATTATAATACATGAATTTCCATATACAATTAGGCCATATTACAGATTTGCTATCCATTTAACTAACCTGTCTGCCTACCCTTAATTTTCACTTAAGAATTTTCTTTCTCTTTCTTTTCACTTCTGTGCAATAGAGAATGTGCTCTTTTCTTCTACATTTTCTTCTGTTTTTTGTTTTGGCATAAGAATGACAGGAATTTTTTAAATGTTTATATTGTAGCCAATCCTTTGCTAGTGGTCTTTGTTCTCTTTTAGGTTTTCTGATGTACAGTCGTTTTATCTACTTAAATGCAGATGATGTTTTATCTCTTTCTTTCCAATTCTTACGCTTCTTATTGTTTCTCTGGGCTGACTGCATTAGCAAGTAGCTTCAACACAATGTTAGACAGCAGTAGTGATAATGAACATCTTTTTCCTTCACCTACTTTAATAGGAAAGCCTCTAGCACTTTCCCATAAGTTGGTGCTGGTTTGGGGTTATGGTGTATGCAAGTTTTATGTGATAAATTAAAGAATTAGTTATTAGTTTTTATTTTTCAATGTTTTAACATGAATCTGTGTTGTATTTTGTCAAATTCCTTTTCTGCATCAATAAAGATAATCACATGATTTTTCTTCTTGGCTCTTGTATCAGTTATTAAGCTACTAACTCTTACCTACAATTGCTTAGCTCCTATACTTCGCTTCTAGAGTAGTAACTGCTGATGTCAATCATGCACTGGCCCCCAGAGCTAGTTGACTTTTTAGGTGTGTTTTTCTTATCTCTCCAACTGGATAATTAGCATATTCTATTTTGCACATTTTATTAAACGTCTCCACAGGGTTAAGTGAATTTGTTGAGGTAGCGACACTCAACATTTATTGTTTACCTGCCACAACCCCTGTCCATCATTGCTCAGGAAAATCGTTAATCATCTGTAGCTAGATATATGCCTGCTGGTACCTACCTAGAATGTTGAAATCACATACCTGAGACAGGAGAGAAGAAAAATTCCAAGGGGAACACTCATGTAAATGCTACTTCTTCCAAGCAACTAAAACAGCTCCTCTATTCTTTCTAGGAAAAAAATCCCCTTCTTTGAGGACATTCCTGGTAAGTATCCTCGTCAATAGAAAAAAAAATTTACAAAGAAAACTAGAGGTTTTGCTAGCATTTCTGTGGTTTCAGACTTAATGTGATGTGGGGATGCTCTGACTGGGAAAAAGAATGATCATAAGGTTTCTAGGGAAGTGTATCAATTTACAAATGGCCAGATTCTCCAGTGACCACCTCATGTGTCTATTGTTTTTTTCTCAAGCAGAAATGTGAAGACAGGAGAAGGCAGAGTCCAGTCTTACCCAAACCCTGCGTGTCCATGAGAAAGCTAACTCTAGTCTAAGCTACAAAAAAAGAAAAAAAATAGTCTGCTTGTTTTACATAATTTCATACACAAAAAAGAATGGAAGAGTAATATCCACAATTAACATCAAAGATCCTCTTATTCTTCATAGACTCAGTGTAGAGGCTCAGACACTTATCTCATGACCAGAGAAAGAAATGAAGGAAGAAAAGAATGAGGATAGATTTGCTAGGGCCAGGGCTTTACCCAAGAAATATAGCTGAGAAAATGTGGGAGGGTAATAGGTAGGCACCTAGGCTCCACAGGATGAGAACTGGATGCAAAGAAGAGATGAGAGCTTTCTTCCCTATCCTCTCCTCATCTTGAGTCCCTAGTCATTGCTGCAAGTACAGGAGACCATAAAACCGAGTTTCAGAAAACTAATATGTAAAACATG
This sequence comes from Pongo abelii, assembly GCF_028885655.2. NCBI lineage: Eukaryota > Metazoa > Chordata > Mammalia > Primates > Hominidae > Pongo > Pongo abelii. The sequence continues at coordinate 25,776,088 of NC_072000.2, forward strand.
AGAAATTACCAGTGTGCACAGGTGCCCAGAGCTACATATAAAGCACTTGGATATTTGCAAAAGCACTAGCATGCTCAGAGTTAGCCAGTTACTGGACTGCTTTCTCACACCTGAAAACATCCTAAAAGAAAGGATACTACATTTTCCTCCTTCGTCTTTTTAGCAAGAATTTGGAAAAGGTCTAACTCTTTTAACTTATTTAAAGCTGCTGAGATTGAGACATATAATACAGCTCTGGTAGAAAAATAATCAACTAAGGGAAATAATCAGGTCTTCTCTCAACCTATTCCTACCCCCCTCAGAATGTACTGCAGTGCTATAGAGGCAAAGAGCCTGCATATTTCTTTAAAGGTGAGGGGAGTGAGGGAGTTTCAGGTGTAAAGGATTTCCAGACAGTCATAACTGGAGAAACTTTCCTTTTAACACTGTTTGCTTTCTTTCTTTTTTGTTTGCTCCTCACCTCTCTGTATGTTCTGTCTACCTTTCATTTCAACATAATGAGTTACTTTATATTAACGGGGAAATGAAAAAACAATTTTTTTGAGTTCAGACCACCTGGGGGCAGTGCTTCCTTTGACAGAGGCCCTGCCAGAAACTAGAACAAGGGGAAGGGAACAGCAGGAGGAGGGCATTCAATGACATGTGTGAGGTAACAGTGACGTTTTGATTGTCCATAAAAACAGAATGAAGATTCCCCAAAGGCTACCCAACCAACAAAACCAGAAGACTCTGGAACAGTGAACTAGGCCCAGTGAACACGGTCAAATCTAGGTCTCCAAACTGAATCCACAGAGGCTCCAGGAAAAGGAAAGAATGGAAACTCCTCTGAGCACTCTGCTGGTGCTCCTGTGTGTGCAGCTGACCTGTGAGTCAGGGAAGTTGTGAGGAGGGGAGGAATCAAGTAGGGGTGGCCAGGGCATTGAAATTTAGAAGGATCCCAGGGACAATTCTTGGGTCTACTCTCAGGAATGTAAAACAAATAATGAAACTGATGAACAAACAAACTATATATATGAAAATGTTTCATTCCTCCTAAGCAGGGTCAAATGGACAACTGCCAGTGGAACAGAATGCTCCTTCCCTAAAAGTCAAGGAAGGTGACAGCGTCACACTGAACTGCAGTTACAGAGACAGCGCTTCAGATTTCTTGCAGTGGTTCAGGCAGGATGCTGAGGAAGGCGTCATTTCCTTGATACAAATGCTACCAACTGTGAGAGACAAGATCAGTGGAAGATTCACAGCCAGGCTTAAAAAAGGAGACCAGCATTTTTCCCGCACATATAGGATTCCCAGCTCCATGACTCAACCACATTCTTCTGTGCAGCAAGCACACAGTGCCCACAGTCACCTGCATCCTGTACCTAAAGCTTGCTGAGGGGCCTGGGCACACCTCCTTTTATAAGGGCCCTGGGGCACTGACTATAACTCTGCTGCATACAAAGGGAAATATGAGGGACTGTTTTATAACATAATATCAAACATTTCATTCGAAGACCATGTGAGGAAGGATAGTGTTTTCAAATACCATCTAAAGTACTTTGTTTCTCAGTGTGAGGCCCTTCCTTTGTGAAAACTAGTCCAAAAACTAGAGGCTAAATATCAAAAAGGAGAGAGCACTAAAGAACAAAGAAAGAACAGGGTAAAATTCTTGTCTTTGAGCTTCTTTGTAGACTTTTACAAAGATATAGAAAATACAAAATCTTGAAAGCCATGACCATCAAATTCAGTAGTGAAAGAAAAAATATTTTGACATGCCAAAAAGATTGGCTTAGAAGATCAAGTACCAAAATCTGAGGGAAAATGGTACAAAGTGTTTAAAGGAAAAGAGAACACAACATGGTAGAAAAGCTGTCTTCTCCTTAAAAGGGATAAAATGTCAACCAGCTAGCTAGAAAGGAAGTCAGTGATGTGAGGAGAGGTCATAAACAGTGAGTCCAGCATCCTGCTCATTTCTAGGGTCAGAGCCCTGAGCAGGTAGGGCGGGCGGAGGGTGAGTCACATTTAGCAATGACTCTGAACTGAAGGAACAGTGAACTTTGGTGAAAACTGTTTTGATCATTGTGTCTTATATCAATACTCACAAGAAAACACCCGTTACAGAGGAAGCATTGAACAGCCATGTGGACAAGATGGTCCATCCAAAGCATGTCAGCCAGCCAGAGAATGTCTGTCCTTGTCAATTTCCTGAACAATAGACCCATGAACAGATTAGCTGAGGTGACAGAATTGAGTTTCTTTATAAGCCCAGAAGCATGGGTTTTCTCCCACCAAGATAGATTTGCTACTTCTTCTGCTGTCACAGGACTTTTCCTTAGTTCAAAGACAGGGTTCTTTTCTCATTGCCATGAAAATTCAGGCTCGCAAACAATTTGAATGGTGAGTAAGACACGGTTTTATTGGGTGAAGAGGAAGAAAAGGGGGAAACAGGGACTCTTACAAGGCCAGAGTCCCTGCTAGAGCACTTCCCACCCTGCAGTTCGAATCCCAGATTCCACACAGGAAGAGGAGGAGCCTGGCTCTTCCCCACTGCAAAGGACACCAACTTCTGTGGCTCCACCCCAGTGCACAGGCTGCTTGGAATTTCTCCAGGGACCCCCTCCCACCTGGCTGTCTCACTGCCAAATGTCCACCCTGTCAGCAGTAAATACAACACTGAGCCTTCAATGTGGAATCATCCTTCAAAGGAAACAACCACACACTAGTTGGCAAGTTGATTACATTGGACCACTTCCACCCTGGAGTTATCAGGAATTTTTTTCTTCTTAATACATAATCCAAAGTGCCACACATAGTTGCATGAACTGATGGCTCAGAGTGTCTCATTGATCATTCTGATCATCAAAGGATTTCACATCCCTTGCATCAACAGACCCACTTTATATCAAGGGCGTGTGACAGTAGTCATGTCATATAGCATATAGCTTCATCATACAGCATTAGCCATGAACCACTAGCCTGATAGAACTTTGGAATGACCACTTAAGGGCCCAGCTAAAGCACCAGCTTAGGGACAGCACTCTGAGGGCCTGAAAAGCTATTTGACATAGTGTTGTGTCCCTGTTCCATAAAATACATGGACCTGGGTACCAAGGGGTGGAAGTAGGACTATCACCCCATCAACCACCACTTTTAGTAACCCACTTTTGTGCTTCCTATTCTTATAACTGTAGGTTCTGCTGGACTAGGGATCCTGGTTCCCTTTGAGGGGGAAAAGGGAGGATGCTGCTTCTATGAGGGAAATAGAAAGGTTTTTACCAAATCCAAGATAACATATACTACATCATAATTTGGCGATCTTCATGCCAGTCCTGGAGGCCAAGAAAGGAGTTACTACTGTCATGGACAGTTGATCCTGATTATCATGAAGCTAAACCCCATAGCAGAACTGGGGATATATGTCTACAACTCAGGGAATTCACTGGGATGACTTTTAGCACTTTCATGTCAGTGATTATTGTAAATAGGCAACCATAGTAACTCCAGCCTGACCAGGGCCGACTAACCAGGGGCTTATACCCCTCGGTGATGAAGGTCTAGGTTACCTCCCTGGAAAAGAAATCTGGAGCAGTAGAAAAAAATGTTGGCCGAAGGTGGGGAGAATCAAGAATAAGTAGTATAAAAGGTAGATGGAGGAGATAGTAAATATGAGTTGCAGTCATGGAACTAACTATAGCAAGGGTAACTTGTCCCAGTAACCCTCTTGTTGTTCAAAACAACAACAACGACAACAAAAACTACTGATCTATATGGATTTAACACAGAGCACAAGTGGATCTGAGCAAGGCAAGGAGTGAACTGTTTAGATACTGTTGGTTCCCTATCCATATCACCTAGGCAGTCACACCAACTCGCTGGACACCACTCACTGAAAATCCTAGCCTCCCTGAAGACGACTTTGACTTTCTGGCCATGAATGTGGAGGGTGTGGAGGACAAGCCAAAAATGCAAAAGAGTTAATGCCCCAAAAGCAGTTCTTAATCAGTGATAGACAGTGAATTTAGGCATGATTACTCCAGTTTCTTCATGATTCATTTAGCATAGCTCCAAAGAGTATGCTATGCTGTCTCTTAGAGTTATTGTGACAGGTAGTTAGACAGGCATGTATGGGGTACAAGAGAGCTCTCCCCTCCACCCACCAGGAGTCATCAGGTGATGGTTCGGCAGTTATCACATTACCTCTCTAAAAAATGATAATTGGCAGCAAATTATCACTGGCAACTTTCCCAACAGATAAAGACACTTAAGATTGGTAGTCAGCTTCCAATAAAATCTCAGGAATTGGGTGAGTGAACCCAGCATATACATTAAGAGACAAAACAGCAGAGTATGACCTTCTGTGGGCACTCCACCAGAAAAAGGAAGAAAGCCTTAGATGGGCATGAGTACAACTTCCTAAACACACTGCTCATGCCCACTTCCCAAGCAGGAAGGAGGGCACTGGGCATGCGGGCAGCCCATCCTAAAGGAAGAATCATGGGAAAGCGGCACAAGATGCTGGAGGTAGGTCAGCATATAAAATCTTAGGATTAAGGTTAAAGGCTGCACTTGTCCTTCAAGTTGTCCGCTTGGGTCTCTTCCAAGTGTACTTTCCTTTCTCTCCTGCTCTAAAGCTTTTTAATAAAATTCCACTCCTGTTCTGAAACTTGCCTTGGTCTCTCCTTCTGCCTTATGTCCCTCAGTCAAACTCTTTCTGCTAAAAAGGCAAGAATTGAGGTTGCTGCATACCCATATGGATTCACCACCAGTAACTCAGAACCTTCTACCCCTAACATTATCCAGCTGCAGAAAGCTGCAATTGCCCATCGTGGTAACTGCCTTGATGGCACATTCTGTATTGGCTTCCTTCCTTCCCTGATTTACCTCTTACCCATGTTTTGCCAACAAAAAGAGTTAAACTCTGTAAAATAGTGAAAGAGGTTGATTCTGAGCCAAATATGAGTGACCATGGCCCGTGACACAGCCCTCAGGAGGTCCTGAGAACATGCGCCTAAGGTGGTCGCGGTGCAGCTTGGTTTATACATTTTAGGGAGACATGGGACTTCAATCAAATGCATTTAAAAAATACATTGGTTTGATCCAGGAAGGTGGGACAACTCAAAGCAAGGGGCAAGGGGGTCAGTGGGAGTGAGAAGCTTCCAGTTTATAAGTAGATTTAAAATTTTTCTGGCTGACAATTGGTTGAGTTTATCTAAAGACCTGGGATTAATAGGAAATGTCTGGATTGCGATAAGAGGTTATAAAGACCGAAGTTTTATCAGGCAGATGAAGCCTCCGAGTAGCAGGTTTCAGAGAGAATGGATTGTAAATGCTTCTTATCAGACTTAAGGTCTGTGTTGATGTTAATGCCAGAGAGGTATGATGAAGTATATCTGACCCCCACTTCCCATTCTGGCCTGAACCAATCTCTCAAGTTGAATTTTAAGAGAGCCCTGGCCAAGAGGGAAGTCCACTCAGATGGTTGCGGGGGGCTGGGGAGCCTTAGAATTATATTTTGGTCTACAGTTTCCTAAAATCACCTACAATAAACTATTTACACACAAATTATTGTGTTGAAGCTGACTTTTAGGGGTCCAAAATCAAGATACAGGAATTCAAATCATGAGACAAGGGTGAAGATTATCTAGAAGAAATGTTGGTGCCCCTTCTTTTATTGCTACCAAGCTGAGCTTTGCAGCACAAGGGATTTTAGCAGCCTCATTCAGGACAGGCCGCAGTGCTTACAAACTCCTTAAGCATCTCTCTGAGTGGGGACACTCAGCCACCTACCTCTGTGACAGAGAACTCATGCTCCTCACACAGCACCCAATACATAACAGGGCCCCCATTCATATGCCCAATTTGGGGACCCCAACTCAGGAATTATATAAGGATCCCTAACACTCCCTCTGGAAATGCAAAATTCTAAAGAATCAGAGTAAGATATTTAAAAAGTGTTTTTTTCACAATATTTTTTCAAAATGGAATGAAAATGATAAGAGCAATTCTTGATATAAATATAAATTAAACTGAGGCAATTTAGTGCTGATGAGAACTTCTGCAATAGTTATTTCAGAGCTTCTTGATATAGCATAAACAAGGTGGTTTTGTTTATTTGTTTGTTTGTGTTTGTTTTTTGAGATGGAGTTTCACTCTTGTCGCCCAGGCTGGACTGTGGTGGCACGATCTCAGCTCACTGCAACCTTCGCCTCTTGGGTTCAAGTGATTCTCTGGCCTCAGCCTCCCGAGTAGCTGGGATTACAGGCATGTACTACCATGCCCAGGTAATTTTTGTATTTTTAATAGACATGGAGTTTTACCATGTTGCCCAGGATGGTCTTGAACTTGTGACCTCAAGTGATCCGCCCACCTCGGCCTCCCAAAGTGCTGGGATTACAGGTGTGAGCCACCATGTCTGGCCAACAAGGTTATTTTTTTAATCCATGTAAAATGTCAGCACAGCTACACACTACATATTCTGCTTTTACTTATCTCTGAATTTAGTTGATGCTCTTTTCAGCCACAAGCATATATCTTTTTCCTCGTTCTTTATTTTGAGAAATTATAAAAATGTAAAAAAAATTGAATACAAATAGGCATATTCTTATCACTCAAAATTAAGTGTTCATATTTCATAAGATTTGCTTTGTAATTTTTTTAATAAGAAGAAAAATAAAATCACAGTTTGCCATTTGTTGTGAATGGAGTCAGAGGCTTCTGCCCACCATTCCAGATCACGCTCTCCTCTCCAAGATTAGGTTTTATTAAAAACAAATTTGCCAGCTCCATTTTCTCTTTGTTTTTCTTCTAGGCTAACTAAAAGCACTCCAGAAACATTTTTTATTTTCATTTGAAATTATAACCAGAGGCTTATTTTCTGAGAGACCAAAAAGTATTCAGAAACATTTCCCTCCTTGAAACCTGCTCACCCACCCACCTGTCATAGCATTTCCTGCCCTGAAGGAGAATTCTCACCAAGCACACAGGAGAACCCAGATGAGAGCAGGAGACTTTTCACTCTGCAGGGGAGCGCTGTCAGCATGACACGTGTTAGCTTGCTGTGGGCAGTTGTGGTCTCCACCTGTCTTGGTAAGGAAGATGTGGGTCTTTCTTTATAAAGGCATCTAATGGGGCTGTGAAGCAGGAGGGATTAACAGAACAGCAACTGCATTGCCTCTTAGAGCCCAGCTACCTGGAGGCAGAAATATGCTGCCTGAGGCTAGAATCACAAAGAAAGGTGTGTGGGAATGGGAATCAGCTTGTGAGTCTGTTTCTCACTCACACATGATAGCCCAGTGAAGTCCTTTCTCTCCTATTTCCCACAGAATCCAGCATGGCCCAGACAGTCACTCAGTCTCAACCAGAGATGTCTGTGCAGGAGGCAGAGACCGTGACCCTGAGCTGCACATATGACACCAGTGAGAGTAATTATTATTTGTTCTGGTACAAGCAGCCTCACAGCAGGCAGATGATTCTCGTTATTCGCCAAGAAGCTTATAAGCAACAGAATGCAACGGAGAATCGTTTCTCTGTGAACTTCCAGAAAGCAGCCAAATCCTTCAGTCTCAAGATCTCAGACTCACAGCTGGGGGACACTGCGATGTATTTCTGTGCTTTCATGAAGCACACAATGAGATGAGCAGCAGGGAGAGGCTTACAGAAACCTCAGACCTCAGCGTCTGTGCAAAGGTCACAGGGTGAGAGGGAAGTGGTGGGGTGATAGGTATAGAAAATCATTGACTTCTCTTGGAAATAAAAGCTTCTCCTATTTCTTCTCCTATAAGAAACTCAGACAGATGGCTGTCTGCAAGCTTCAATCCTTAAAGCAACAGTAAAGATAATGACATGTGCAGTGCATTCCAGTTTTACAAGGTGCCTTCACTAAGGGACTTATTACAGGTCAGATTTCCTAAGCATTTTCTCTGTCCAGAAAATTTTTATAATTTGCCTGGGCATTCTTACCTCCAGGAATTTTAAACCTTTTCCATTTGTTAATTGTTGCTTGTCCTTTTATTTCTCCATCTAGTCCAAAACTGCATCTCCTCCGAATAAGGTACCCATTTTAGAACACAACAGGTGTGACAATGGTGGCATAACCACGAAGGGGACCTGCTGGTTCCACCACAGACTTAAGAGATGACCTAGGTCCACTGCAGTAGAACCTAGAAGAATGATGAAAAGGCTTTAAAATGTTCCGCTGAAGGGCCAGCTCGTGGGCAACACCTCAGTGGTTGGAATGCTATGCTTCAGAAAATGATAATATTCGTTAAACTACTGGCTGATACATGGTGTTGTGGCAAAAGTTTAGAAACCAAGAAATAGACATAGAATAGAGTCTTCTCATATCGCTCCCTATAACTCATTTTCAGAATTCGTGTTTCCCTTTTCCACAACCCTAAGTTCTGCTAGATTAGAGGTCCTAGTTCCCAAGGAAGGATGCTCCCTTCGGGGATTCAGTAACCTGCAGCTATGGCTGCCACTTTTAGGTCACTCTGAACTCTCTGTGCCAATAGCCCACCAGGTAAAGAGAGGAGCTATTAGACTGGAAGGGGTAATTGACCCTGATTGTCATGAAGCACCAGGTTGTTGTGACACAAGGAGGGTGAGGAGGAATGTGGCTATAATGTAAGTATTTCACATTGGTGTCTCCTGATGTTTCTGTGCCCAATACAAACAGCAAGTGGCAGTTCTTGTAGTGACAAGGCCTGAAAAGGGCAACGTGACCAAGAACTGAGACTCTTCAGCAATGAAGTTTTAAAGAACAGAAGCTCATGTCTTGCAACCTTCCTGTATTACGGGCATTGAAGAGATTGCAGTAAGAGGCAACCTTGAAGACACAGTGACACAGTGGAAATAATATAGGGCAAGCATGCATCTGAGTAGTGCAAAGAAAGGACTGTAACTGATATCACATGTGCCTTGTTGCCCCATCCAAATGTCTCTCTGATTTTAGCTAGAGTTGTGGTAGACAATCACACTCACCTCATGCTGGTAACATCCAGCATTAAGCACACTCTGTGTTTTGTTTTGTTGTGTTTTGTTTTGTTTTGTTTTGTTGCTTTCTACCCCAAAGCCTTCTCTAATGTCTCAGGAGATCCCTTAGTTTAAGGGCAAGCATGGCCTGAAATTATAGGGAAACTACCACCCCTGTTGGCAAACACCAACCAATGGGGAAAAAGAGCCAGGGAATAAACGCACTAGCTTTGTGTCCTTTAAATAGACAATTCTGAGAGGCAACCTGTGTGCTTCTTGGGAGATCCTACCAGAACCGAGTCCCACTTGAGTCAGTTATTGCTCGACCCACTTTCTTCTTTTATAACTTATTTTTATAGATCAAGGGAGTACAAATGCCACTTTTGATACATGGATATATTGTGTAGTGGTGAAGTATGGGTTTTCAGTGTAACCATCACCTGAATAGTGTACATTGTACTCATTAGGTACTTTCTCATTCCTCATTCTCCTCCCACACTCCCACCTTTTCAAGTCTCAATGTCTGTTATCTTTGTGCATGTCTATGCATTATTTAGCTCCCATTTATAAGTAAGAATATGTAGTATTTGAATTTCTGTTTCTGAGTTACTTCACTTAAGATAATGGCCTCTAGTTCCATCCATGTTGCTATAAAAGACACAATTTTATACTTTTTATGGCTGAGTAGTATTCCATGATGTGTGTGTGTGATATTTTCTTTATTTAATCATCCATTGATGGACACTTAGGTTGATTCCATATCTTTTCTATTGTGAATAGTGCTATGATAAACATAACAGTGAAGTTATATTTTTGATATAATAATTTCTTTTTGAGGGGATAGACACCCAGTAGTGAGATGCTGGGTTGAAGAGTAGTTCTATTTTTAGTTCTTTGAGAAATCCCCATACTGTTTTCCATAGAGGTTGTACTGATTTACATTCCCACGAACAGTGTATAAGTGTTCCCTTTTCTCTGCATGCTTACCAAACATCTGTTGTTTTCTGACTTCTTATTAATAGCCATTCTAACTGATGTGAGATGGTATCTCATTGTGCTTTTAATTTGCATTTATCTGATGATTTGTCATGTTGAGCATTTTCTCATGTTTGCTGACCATTTGTATGTCTTCTTTTGAGAAATGTCTGTTCATGTCCTTTGCACGCTTTTCAATGGGCTTATTTGTTTCTCGCTTGTTGAGTTGTGTGAGTTCCTTGTAGATTCTGGATATTAGTCCTTTGTTGGATGCATGGTTTGCAAATATTTTCTCTCATTCTGTAGGTTGTCTCTTTACTCTGTTGATTATATATTTTGTGGTACAGAAGCTATTTAGTTTAATTAAGTCCCATTAGTCTATTTTTTGTTTCGTTGCATTTGTTTTAAGATCTCAATCATAAATTCTTTGCCTAAGCCAAGATCCAGAAGAGTTTTTCCTAGGTTTTCTTACAGAATTTTTATAGTTTCAGGTTTTATATTTAAGTCTTTAATCCATCTTGACTTTATAGTAAGAGAAATGGATCCAGTTTCATTCTTCTGTGTATGGCTAATTTTCCCAGCACTATTTATTGAATAGGGTGTCCTTTCTCCAGTGTATGTCTTTCTCTACTTTGTCAAAGATCAGTTAGTTGTAGGTATGTGGCTTTATTTCTGGGTTCCATATTCTGTTCCATTGATCTGTGTGTCTATTTTTTATACAAGTACCATGCTATATTGGTACTATAGCCTTGTAGTATCATTTGAAGTCAGGTGATATGATGCATCAAGATTTTTCTTTTTGCTTAGGATTGCTTTGGCATTCAGGCTCTTTTTTTGTTTCATATTGATTTTAGCATTTTCTCCTAATTCTGTGAAAAATAATATTGGTATTTTGATAGGAATTGCATTGAATCTACATATTGCTTTGGGCAATATGGTCATTTTAATAATATTGCTTTTTCCGGTTCATAAGCATGGGATGTTTTTTCATTTATTTGGGTCATCCACAATTTCTTTCATCAGTGTTTTGTAGTTTTCCTAGTAGAGATCTTTTACCTTTTTGTTGAAGTGTATTTCTATGTATTATTTTGTGGCTATTATAAATGGGATTATTTATTTTGTGGCTATTATAAATTTAGTTTGCAGCTTGGTTGTTACTGACGTATAGAAATGTTACTTAATTTGTACATTGGTTTTGTATCTTGAAACTTCACTAAATTCACTTATCAAACCTGGGAGTCTTTTGGAGGAGCCTTGAGGGTTTTCCAGGTATAAGACATATCATCAGCAAACAGATAGTTGGACTTTTTCTTTTCCAGTTTGGATGCCTTTTATTTCTTTCTCTTACCAATTGCTCTGGCTAGGACTTTCAGCACTATTTTGAATAAAAGTGGTGAGAGTGGGTATCCCGCTTTACCCATTTTCTCACTCCTGCTTCCTGAGATCACTTCCTAAATAAACTACCTTCACCCAAGGTAGTTTCAGGCTCTGTTTTGGGGGGAAATCAAACTAATATAAGGAATCTTTAGAAATTCAAAGATTCTTTGAAAATTTAACAAAGAAAGAACAGAGAAGAGTTCAAGGTGAACCTTACTGGGCTGAGCTAATAAAGGCAAGTGAGTACTTGAGTGAGTAATTGTAAAAATAAGATGATGAGGCAGATCGCATTTACTAAACTCCAATCTCTGCAGATATGTGATTACGTCTTTTCAGTGTTCAAAAACTTTACTTTCCAAGTTTAAGATCTTTCAACTGTCCCTCATTTCCCCTTCCCAAATCTTCTGACTCTTTACTATTTAAACTTCATTCCTAGTTATTCCCAAAATACGTCTCTCTTCTAGTCAGTTTATTACCCTTACTGGCTCATAAGCACTTAAAGCTCATTACTGGCTCTAGCATTTCTCTATTGGTTGCTCCACCCACCCAAATTTCCCTTTTGTGTGTATTTCAGACTGCTCAAACCATATTAATCTTATAATGACCACCAGAAATCTCTCTTCCATCTAAGATTTCTTTTCTAATAATCAAAGAATCCTTTAATTCCTTCTCTTCCAAATGTCATACAGTATCAACTGTGGACCAAACAATCTGACTCTTACTGGCATACCTCCCTGAGGCATTTGATATTGTTTCAAGATACTCATCTTTCCTCCCTAAATATATATATTCTCTATGCAGATAGAGTTTGCCTTGTACCCTTCACAATTCCTCACTGCTCTTAGCACAGTATTAAGCACAAATATGCTTAATACTGCTCTTAGCACAGTATTAAGCACAAATATGCTTAATACTGCTCTTAGCACAGTATTAAGGCACAAATATGCTTAAGGTTTGAATTATAATCATGCTATATGTCTGAAAGAATATCAAGGAAAAGAAACAGGTTTCTCTGAGGTAAGATGTGATAGAAGGTAGAATTTAAGAAAGCAGTGATAAAGGAAAGGACAGATACATTTTAAACATCCAAGTCTTTTGATTTAGTGGAAACATAAATCTGAAACTCGTAAAAAGATTACTTCTAGAATACATTTCTTACTAAACCAAGTTCTTTCCACACAGAAAATCCTGGAAACTGCCTCTGTAATTATCTCTTTGACCTGAAGAGGGCACTGTTTGCTCCCGTCGATAGCAGTTACTTACAAAAAACCGATCTCATTTTAAAGAATCTGCTGTTCCTAATACATACGAAATAACTAGAACAAATCCTATGTTATTTGTAGAGTCTAGGTCAGATTTCCACATTCTGAAATCAAATTTTCCACCAATTAAAAAGGTCAAACCATAGAGGAGCTTTTAGGAACTGTATTTGTGATCTGGTGACTTTGGCCTGGATGAGAGCTGAGTGAATTCATGTCATCAGGAACACAGAGGACTCAGAAGGTTCTGAGAACTAGTCTCTATTTTACAGAAGGGATTCAAAGAATAAATAAAACATTTAATTTACCCTTTATTTAATTTACCCTTAATTCATCTTTTTAAGAAAATTTGCTATCAAATGAAGGAAAAGGAAAGCTCTTCCTCACCATCTGTCCAGAGAGACAGAACCAATCTCTGTTCTCCAGAGAGACAGAACCAACAGGATGAATATATAGATATATGAGAGGGGATTTATTAGAAGAATTGGCTCATGCAATTATGGAGGCTGAGGAGTCCCATGACAGACTGTCTGCAAGCTGGAGAACCTGGGATGCTGGTAGTAGTGTGACTAGTCCAAATCCAAAAGCCTGAGAACCCAGGGGGCCACTGGCATAAATCCTAGAGTCCATAGGCCAGAGATCCCAGAGTTCTTGTGTCTAAGGGCAAGAGAAAAAGAGTGTATCCCAGCTCCAGGTGAGAGAGAGACCAAGTTGCTTTTCCTAGGTTTCTGTTCTATCCAGGGTCCTAGCAGAATGGATGCCCACGCTGAAGATGGATCTTCCCCATGTATTCCATTAAGACTCACAAGCCAATGTCCTCTGGAAACACCCTCACAAACACACCCAAAAATACTGCTTTACCAGTTCTCTAGGTATTCGTTAATTCCGTCAAGTTGACGCCTAAAATTAGCTATCACACCATCCACAAAGGAAAGATGTTTTGTCTTCTACTATAATTATTTGAACAATGTTTCAGATCCATGCGTACAAAATGAAAAAGATCTAGAATAAATCTGATGCCTTTGTTCTGTTCTTGTTAACTAGGGTTTTGTAGTGCAGGGGAAGATAAGCAGCCTCCTTCGGTGCTAGTACCAGCTCCACCTCTCCCTGAATCGCAAGACCACCCAGTTGAGGGACTTAGCCACCTACGTCTGTGCTGCAGGGAACCTACATGCCCCTTAAAGCACCTGAATGCACCACCCCCTCCACCCTGCATTGGGACCTCCACTCAGGGGTTAGTAAACCATCTTCATCACCTCCACTGACCAAACGAATATTGTAAATGAATATAACAAATCAGAGAAAACCTTGTTTTACAGACTTTAAAAACGTTTTTTGCTCACTGTATTTTCAGATAAGGAATTCACAGTCACGAGAACCCTGATCATGAGCTGTGTGAGGTGATTCGGACGGGGGACCCTGAGTGTTCTTTCATCAAGACCCACTCATCTAAGAGGGGCTATCTCAATGATTACAGCGGCTTCTCCCACTTGTGCCATTAATTGCTGATGTGCCTTAGTTTTTGCATCTGTAAAAATTCTCCCATGAGAACCTGAGAGTAGGTGTGTGATACTCACATATTTTTCTCCTAGTTTTTACTTTTTATAGTCTAACTAGCTAACTCCAGTAAGAAATCCCATGATGGTAGTTGCCAGATAGGGTTGATATCCCAAGGGAGCACAGTAGAATTTCTCGGACTGCCCAGAAGGGGTTCTGCTTCCACAAAAAGGCAGCCGTCTGCCCACCCCACCCATATTTGCCCACTTTCAAGTTAATTTATATACATCACTTTATTTGGTCACCAATGTTCAATAACTTGATTAACTGTGGAAGTTGGAACTGATTGAATGATAAATACAAGATACTAAAGTTCTGGTTGTATAGGCCTCAGAGGATCACAAAAAAGATCTAAAGTGGCAAGATCTGTCTATGGCCACACCACCCCAAATGTGCCCAATCTCATCTAAAACGGTAAGATCCATTCAGCATCGCAGCATTGGAATCCCCAATCAGCATTGCAATTGCAGGCCCAGTGAGCCCAGGCAAGAGGCGGAAAACATTTACTCTTGAGACCCTAATTAGTGAACTCATAGCTGCAGCTGGCCTGAGACTGGGAGAGAAGACAGCCCAATCATCTAGAGTTTCCTATACAGACTAGAGAGTGGTGGCACACGCCTGTAGTCCCAGCTACTTGGAAGGCTGTGGTGGGAGCATCACTTGAGCCCAGGAGGTTGAGGCTGCATAATTGCGCCACTGCACTCCAACCTGGGTGACAGAGTGAGACCCTGTCTCAAAAGAAAAAAAAAGGACCAGAGAGGAGAAGGGGGTAAATAGTAAAGTAATAGCATATTTACCAATTTCCTGTGAATTTGTCCAGAAAATAGTAGGTAGTGCAGAAATTTAACACCAAGCAAACAAGAGAACTAGACCACCAATGGAAGAAACTCAACATGCTGTACTTTAAGAAGTCCTCTGGAGTTAAGAATGTCTGTGGCTAAATGCCCACTGTTAGCACCATTTCGAACTAGAAATAATAAATGGGAAGGGAGAGTTAAGACCACCACTCCCTATACGGCAAGTCAGCTTTTAATTTAGTCTTTTATTCTCCTTCTTGTTTTACAGGGGGAAAAATTTACATAAAGCTGAACTATAGAGAAGCCTTATCTAAGATTGGATGACACAAATTCAATAGGGAAAGAAAATTAATGCAAATGAAACTAGTAGTTCTCTGTATTGTGAGTTTTCATTTTTGCTCTGTTGCCTCTTCTATAAAATGCAGACTAATTCCTGACCTTTCCTCCCTCAAAGTAGAATGTGTGCATGAGGAAAAATCAGATGCCAATGAAAAGCTGTCAGATGTGCAACACAGAATGTTCCCAAATGAATTTTATGTTAATTGTTCTGAGTCTTCCTTCACAAAGTCATTAACAGAAGCTCACAAAAGCCCTTGCCACCAGTATTGTAGAGCTCCTTGACACAGCCAAAATCAGGTATTCTTTTTTTAAAAAAGAAAGTCTTCAGCAAATTACAGTATAATTAGATATCAAAATTCTGGTTTCAATTTTCTCTAGACTATCTGAATGTTATTGTTGTTGTCATTATTTTTCATCATTTCTCAAAGTATTAAAATACAATTTGGTCAAACAATAATATAACCAATACCTGTGTTATCATAACCCAGAGATAATTTTCTGATATTGGCTTCAAGACAGAGGAGGGAGAGAAAAAAAGGAAAGAAGGAAAGAAGAAAAAACAAGGAAAAAAGAGGAGTAAGGGGAAGGGAAAGAGAAAGGAAAGATGGGAAGGAAAGAGAGAAAGAGAGAGGGAGAGGAAAGACAACAAAAGCTTATAGAGAAAATTGAAGTCACATTAGCTTGGCCTGTCTTTTCCCCACCCATCTCATTCTCCTCTCCAAATTATGTCTTTAAAAAACAATGTATCAGCTCCCTTTCCTCTTCATGTTTATTCCCAAATAAATTACAGTTCCAACAACATCTTTTTTCATTAAATACTATAGTCAAAGTTTTATTCTCTGAAGCAAAAGACAAAAAGTATCGAAGAGCTTTCCCTAAGGGAGACATCGTAAACAGCCCACCTGACATCCCATTTCCTGTTCTGAAGCAGCTACGGCACCAGTACAGCTGATACTCAAGGTTCAGATCAGAAGAGGAGGCTTCTCACCCTGCAGCAGGGACCTGTGAGCATGGCATGCCCTGGCTTCCTGTGGGCACTTGTGATCTCCACCTGTCTTGGTAAGGAAGGCGCATGTATTCACCTTAACTAGTATTCAATAGAACAGAGAAGTGGGAAGAAAGATTAATAGTGCAGGAATCTAATCTCCTCATTGGGCCCAGCTATTAGGGGCAAGAAAGCTGATGGATTTTGTCAGAGGTTTGGATCAAGAGGAAGAAAGGTGGGTGGCAATGGGAACAACTTGTGAATCTGTTTCTCTCTCTCACATGATATCCCAGTGAAGTCCTTTCTCTCTTCTTTCCCACAGAATTTAGCATGGCTCAGACAGTCACTCAGTCTCAACCAGAGATGTCTGTGCAGGAGGCAGAGACCGTGACCCTGAGCTGCACATATGACACCAGTGAGAGTGATTATTATTTATTCTGGTATAAGCAGCCTCCCAGCAGGCAGATGATTCTCGTTATTCGCCAAGAAGCTTATAAGCAACAGAATGCAACGGAGAATCGTTTCTCTGTGAACTTCCAGAAAGCAGCCAAATCCTTCAGTCTCAAGATCTCAGACTCACAGCTGGGGGACGCCACGATGTATTTCTGTGCTTATAGGAGCACACAGTGACACAAGCAACAGGGAGAGGCTTACAGAAACCTCAGACCTCAGCGTCTGTGCAAAGGTCGAGGGGAAGTATTCAGGGTTATGGGAATATAAAGAGGAAATAATTGTCTTCCCTAAAGAAAAAAAATGTATCTGACTATAGGAAACACAGAGGGGATGTCTATAAGCTGTTATTTTTGAAATAGTTGTAAAATAATGAATCCACACATGCTTTATAGATTTTCAAGATACCTTCACATGTTAATTCATTAAACCTGCACAAGCCTGTGTGTTATATAGGTCAGATCAGATATTCTAAGCATCACTACTATCCAGAGACTCTTAGAGCTTGACCTAAAGCTATATTCTTTTAGAATTATATATTTTTGCTTTATTATTTTAATTACTATCTATCTGTACATCCCATGATCATATCAAAGTCAATATGTCCAAAACTGAATTTCTTACCATCTCCACAAACCTTTATTTTTTCTTCATTTTTTTTCTCCTCAGCCTTGCTCAAGATTCAGGAACACAATAAAAGTTTGCTATTGCTGGGTTTCCAGTTTGGGGAATTTCTTCACCCTTGACTTTCCAGCCTGGGCTATCAGATTTTTATGCATACCTTATTACATTCTAATTATAAAATGGTGCAAAAAAAACACTACATCATGTCAGTCTCACTGTTTCCCATCTATCCATCATTCTTTCTGACTTTAACCTGGCTTCATCCTGTATTTCTTAACGTTCTTTAAAGCATCATTTGTCTTGACATAAGAAAGTAAGCAAAGAAAGCAAACGACTGTCAAGTAGGATGTCATGCACTGCTAGTACTCACCAGCAAATGCTAAAAAAAAAAAAAAAAGAGGAAGTTAACTTCTGGTAATGCTATAATTGCTTCTGGTAAGGCAACCTAGCAGATGGTGACAATTTTGATAACCCTGGTCTAACAGTGAGGCCAAGCAGCTGCCATGGTCCAAGTCTCCACCCCTATGTCTTCTGAGAATTGGGAGATGCCTGGACCGTGAGAGGATTCTCCCTTATGCTAAGGGAAAAATTAAAATAAATGAAAAAAATAATGCCAACATTTCTTTTTATGCCCACAATTGCCCCAATACATCTCCTTCACTAATAAGCCCCTTGTGGAGCATTTTATTCCATATGCTCACTGTGGGTGGCGAGAGGGAGTCTGGAATGACAAACAGCTGAAATAATTAAGTCCAATAAGCACGCTCCAGAGCTTAGGTTGGGGGTCTGTTTGGAATGAGTGGTGAGAGTGACTGGATGTGGGAGAGGGTAAGGGGAGGCCAAGACCAAACTGCGGAATCATAATTCAGATTGCTGAGTCATTTCCCAAACACAGCAGCTTCAGTAACGCCACACCCTAGCCCAGCTCAGCACCCAGGCTTCTGCTTGTCTGAAAAAGTGGGGTAGGCACCAATCAAAATGAAAACCTTTCTCTCACACAAGGAAGACACCTTCAGGCTATTCAGGTTTTGCCCTCCCTTTTACCCCTGAGGCCCATGAGTCACCCAGACTTAGATTCAGGCTAGTTACCAAGTTTCATATCTAAGCTCACTTCTTTCCATCTTTGCTTCTAGTGCCTTCATGCAGATCCTCTCATTTGAATTGATAAATAATCATTCATCTACTCCCTCTACCTTCAATTATGTCCCCCTTAAATATGGTTTGGCTGTGTCCCCACTCAAATCTCAACTTGAATTGTATCTCCCAGAATTCCCACATGTTGTGGGAGGGAACCAGGGGGAGGTAATGGAAACAGGGGGGCTGGTCTTTCCTATGCTATTCTCGTGATAGTGAATTAAGTCTCACAAGATCTGATAGGTTTATCATGGGTTTCTGCTTTTGCTTCTTCCTCATTTTTCTCTTGCCGCCACCATGTAAGAAATGCCTTTCACCTCCCACCATGATTCTGAGGCCTCCCCAGCCATGTGGAACTGTAAGTCCAATTAAACCTCTTTTTCTTCCTAGTCTCAGGTATGTCTTTATCGGCAGCGTGAAAACAGACTAAAATACACCCTTCAGACATTGCTTCACATAGCTGTCCCAGTGAGCATCCTATAATAAAAATCAGATCACGTACACACACCTCTGCCTCAATAAAGCCTCATTTCCCACAGAAAGGCCCTGTGATTATTTAGAATATAAGTCCATCAAAGCGGAGGCCACCACTGTATCTCCAGCACTTACCGTGCCTGACATGGTAAATGGTCAGGGCCATCTACTGATGGATTAATTAGTCTGTCCCCTGCTTAGCAACTCAGCCTCATTTGTTGCTATATTCCCATCCCCCCAAACTGTACACACCCATCCTCTCAGCAAATGAAATAGTTTCCTGCATCTATGCCTTTGCTAGCATTGTCCCCTCAGCATGGAATGCCTATCCCCAATTAACCACTTGCCTATTATTTGAAAGGTTCGCAAGGCTCCCTTCTTCTCTGGATCCTTGTCCTG
Organism: Pongo abelii; assembly: GCF_028885655.2. NCBI lineage: Eukaryota > Metazoa > Chordata > Mammalia > Primates > Hominidae > Pongo > Pongo abelii. Next base: position 25,795,407 of record NC_072000.2, read on the forward strand.
ACCCTTTTGCACTGGTAGAACTGATCACTTTCTCCTTTATCTCCTAACTGAAACCCTAAGCATATTTCTAATTTGGCAAATCTAACACCTTATGGTGTTTACAGGTATTTTTCACTGTCTCCCCACTAAAACGCAAACTGTTAGTTACCAAGGACACAGTTTTACTTATTTCAATAGCAATTGTGCCTATAACAATCTTTAATTCACAGAAATGATTTTTAACTTTTTTTAATGAAGGTAATTAATTGATGGGCGTTTTCCTCATTAAACATTATAGAGTAAAAATGGATAAGTTTTCTATTTTGCTCTCTCCTCCATAGTTGTGTTAACTCAGAATTCTGAGCTAACTCATAGGACTGTATGGCATGTCAAAAATTAATAGTAACAACAGTATCATGCTGATAATAAAAATATTAGTAGTAGCTAACAATTATTGAGTATATATATGTATATATATATGTGTGTATATATATATGTATATATATATGTGTATATATATATATATGTATATATATGTGTATATATATATATATGTATATATATATGTGTATATATATATATATGTATATGCGCCCCATATTCTGAGAGGTGCATGACTTGCTTTATTTCATTTAGTAGTCCCAACAAATCCATGCTGTAGCTACTATTGATATCCCAATTTTATATGAAGAATTAATATAGGTTCAAAGAGGCCAAAATGCCTAGAATCACACAATGTATGACTCCTTAACCACTGGACTTTTCCCCTTCCCAAAGGGTGAAAAGCTGCTATAGCATCTCAGTCTTATTAATGTAATAGACACATAGAACATAAGAAAGAAATTCATGAAAACAGTGCTGTACCATACATGCACCTGTAGTCCCCACTTTTTCTAGAGTAGTAATTGCAAGATGAGACTGATTTCAAGTATCCTTATTAATAGAAGTTAAATGTAAAAATAACACTATTACCATTATTGTTTACATAGGAAATTTATGCCTTTTTAACATTAGTTTGTAATTATTTGACTTGGGACTATACAATATTTTAAACTTCTTCAGTGCATTTTTCAATAGCGTTTAAGTTTAAAATGCAGTCTTTGGCAGGGGCATTAGTAAATGTTTCAAATGTCATTTTGTATAACTCTATGAAGAATACAAGAGTTTAGAAGAAATTTCTAACCTTTCCAAGTTATCCAAATTTCCAAGTTATCATAGGAGGATCCTTCATTTGTAACTTTTAAAACTTTTTTGTATATGGTTGGGTGTTTCTATGAATGCTGCTTTTCAATTTTTTTGCTTCAGTGAAAAACTAGTATATTGTAAAAACTTTCCCACATAAACAAGCAGTTTTTCTATAGCATGAGTTTCCCATGGCTACAAGATATTATATTTTTGAAATACACTTCATTTTACTCAATAAATTGAGGGTTTTTTGTGTTTTTTTTGTTGTTGCTTTTGTTTTTCAGATGGAGTCTCACTCTGTCACCCAGGCTGGAGTGCAGTGGTGCAATCTCAGCTCACTGCAACCTTCGACTCCCAGGTTCAGGTGATTCTCCTGCCTCAGCCTCCCGAGTAGCAGGGATTACAGGTGCGCACCACCATGCACAGCTAATTTTTGTATTTTTAGTGGGGATTTCCTCATGTTGGCCAGGCTGGTCTCAAACTGCTGACCTCAAGTGATCCGCCCACCTCGGCCTCCTAAAGTGCTGGATTTGCAGGCATGAGCCTCTGTGCCTGGCCTAACTTGAGTTATTGATCGAGTAAATCAATAAATACAGTAAGCGTGATAAGTACATTGTTTCCAAACTGAAGCTATTAGAAGTAAAACTGTAATTTTAAAAAGATACTTGTACATAAAATAGTATGCAAGTAAGAGAGAGCCCAGCTCAAAGTAACTGAAGCAAAACAAAGCAAAACAAAAATCTGTTGGTTAATAAAACTGGAAAATCTGGGTTAACTGCTTTAGGAAGGACTGGACCAAATGCTCAAATAACGTCACCACAGCATGTCTCTATCATTTGGCTCTTGTTTATACTGGCTTTACTTTGAAGCAAGCTCAGGCCCACATGATGGCAAAGATGGCTGCCAGGAGCCTCAGACTTGTGTCCTACTGTGTTAATTTCCTCCTGCTGCTGTAGCAAATTACCACAAACATGGTGTCTTAAACAATATTACTTTATTATCCTACAGTTTGGGAGCTCATAAGTCTCAGTGCACTAACACAAAGGTGTTGGCAGGGCTATGTTCCTTCTATAGGCTCTAGGGGAGACTGAGTGAAACCCTGAGCTTCCCTGGCTTCTAGAGGCTGATGCATCCCTTGGCTCATGGCCCTCTTCCATCTTCAAAACTAGAAATCACAGCACTGTGACCTCTACCACCATTGTCACATCTCCTCTCACCCTTACGGCCCTCCTGAGCCTTGATCCTTGAGATTACATTGAGATCCCCCCACATATTCCAGAATAATCTTCCCATCTCAAGATTCTTGGTGAATCCCATTTCCTAAATCACATTTTCAAGAACATTTGCCACGTAAGGTAACATATTCACAGGTTCTGGGGATAGGTGGTGGACATTGCTATAGACTGAATGTTTGCGTCCTCTCAAAATTTGTATGTTGAAGTCCTAATCCACAAGGTAATGGTATTAAGTGGTAGGACCTCTGAGAGGTGATTACATCATGAGGGTGGAGTTCTCATGAGCGAGATTAGTGCTTTTATAAAAGAGGCCCCAGAGAGCTGCCTTGCTCTTTCCACCATGTGGGAGCACAGCAAGAAAGCACCATCTATGAACCAGGAAATGGCCCTCACCAGACACTGAGTCTGCTGCTATCTTGATCTTGATTTCCCAGCCTTAATTTTGAGAAATAAATGTTAGTTGTTAAAGCCACTCAGTGTATGGTATTTGGGGTATAACAGCCCCAGTGGATGAGACAGACATCTTTGGAGGGCTACTACTCTCTTTACCATACCTGCCAAATTAACAACTCCAGCAGAAGAAACAGGCTTCTTTTGTGATATTTCCAGAAAATATCCTGGGCTGACTTTGCTTAGACTGATTTCTTCAGATTTGGGAAACAGGCAGAGGTGGTTCCTCAAGACAAAGCCAAGATGCTACTAGAAGAGGAATGAATAATGGATACGTAAAAATAACAGATGACCCCAATGCTATTAATTTCTTTCAAACTCCTTTTTGCCATCAGAAAGAAGTAATAAGCTCACATATTAATTCCAATAAAATAATTTTTTAAATCGCCCAAACTTACATTTCAACATAGCAAGCAAAAAGCAATGAATAAAATTGCTTCACCAAAATATAGAAGCTCTGTTGACCAGAAATTCAGCATAGACAGTTGTTCAAGATAATTTCAATGTGTTCAGCAGATAAAGGGAAAAATAAGAATTCTTTAATGGCAAATTTAGCTGAGGGATGTGTTAAATTGTATATTTGGTAGACTGAAACTAAAGAATAAAAAAAGAGACAGCTTGATATAACTTTCTATGCCAAACCCAATGTTATACTCTAAATCTAAAACTCCAGAAAAAGTTTGAAAGCAACAAATATGAAGTCAGGAAAATCATTCTAAATTACCAACTATTTAGGTGTAATCTTAAGCATTTCAGCTGTAGGTGAAAGTCCTATTTAACCAGCTCATATAGATTCTCATATGCTATGAATAATAGTTAATTTGGATGTCTCTTTAAATCAAGGAGGGATAAAGATAGGAAGGAAGAAAGCTGGCAGGCAATAAGAGCCAAAGTAAAGATATTATTTTGATTAAAATGTACTCATTGTTGAGGTATCCACAAATATTTGAGAACACATTGAAGAAGTAAGACAGGTCAGAAAATATAAGTATATGATCAGGACTTAGTGAAAACAGTTAAAGAGAAAGAAAGAGCAAAAGAAAAATTGCTTAAAGCAACATAGATATTCAAAGATAAGGAATTAAAGCTGAGATAAATGTGACAGAAATGGAAAGGAAGGAAAATGAAGTTATGAAACATTGGCAAAAATAGCTAAAGAATGCAGAATAAAATGTCCTAGAAAACATTTATCAAAGGGCTATATTTTATTAGCATTCAGTAGTCACAAGGCAAGAAACATTCTGATAGCTATAAATAAATACATGAGAATGTTTAAGGTTTTATGACGATCGCGGCTTTACTGTTCAATATATATTAAATAAACCACAAGTTATCTATAACACAGTTCTGAATAAAATTTAGGAAAAGTAGAGTCAAATACCTCAATATAGAAAAATACAGAAATAATTAACCATAATGCAGACAAAATGGCACCCAGTTGTAGAGAGCACTACAAGCATTGAAATATTCAGAATATTATTTGATTAAAAAAAAACTCATGTAAAGATACCCTAAGCAATACCAAAGATACACACACACACACATACACACACACACGACACATACACGCTATATATAGGAAGGAAGAAAGCTTCTTTATTAGGGACACAGTTTACATATTACCTCATGTTTCTATGAGATGCTATAAGAAAAATTCTCTTAAGATTTACTACATGGGTAATATATTTATATAGTGTCTGTGTGTATGTATAGCAAACTCTTATATAGATATATGGATATCTTACAGTCTTATAGACTTATATGAGAGTGAGAGTAAGAGAGAGAGAGAGAGGAGTGTATACCTATTTCCTCTCAGAAAGGCCATATTCTGGCAACTCCCTTATTCCCCATTCCCTACTATGCAGTTTGATCCAGCCTTAGATTTCCCAGGAGGTTCTCTTCCAGAAAAGTGCCTGTAGCTATAAAATAATCTTCATCTTGGCTGTTTCAAATTTCAATGCAGGATTCCTATTGAGCCAATACCTTACCATTTTCTTTCCTTCGTGGAACTGTGCTTTGTCATGATGCAATAAGTTTTCTATGAAGTATATCATAAACAACAGTCCTACAGAATTCATCATTGGACATAATATAGCTTCTTTATTGGGGACACAGTTTACATATTACTTCATGTTCTATGAGATGCTATAAGAAAAATTTCTCTTAAGATTTCCTACATGGATAATTTGTACCTACACTTGTAGTTTGTTTTTATCATATGGATGAGGTAATTATCATAGGACTGATTGTTTTCCTTCTTTACATTGACTGCTAATAAGTTCAGAGCCAGTGTTAGCTTAACTCCAACTATAGAGGCTGATTGCATATATTTTAATTGCAAATCTAATTCAAGGTTTATGTTCCTGCCCTTAGTTTTTTCTTCTTGATTTTTATATTTCTTTGCTGTTGTTTTTGTAGATTTTTCTGTGCCTTATACTTTTTTCAAAGATAATTAAAATAGTGTGTGAATTCAGTGGGGTGGATGAATGAATGAGGCAGAGAAAAAGGAAATTTACATGGTGGGATAACAAACTCATATAATATGTAGATACATATAAAAAGACACACGAAGAAAAAAATTTCTCTAATATATCTAATCTTCCTTATGAATGATCCCATCCACCAAATAGTCAAGAAACTTAAATTTTGTGAATTTCAATTAACAATGTCTCATTTTATTCAGGTTTAAAGAGTTCCTTTCACTTTAAATATTCGGTTCATTTAAGTTCAATTCCATGTTAGGGCTGATGTAAAGTCTGTCTTAGATGACTCAGTCTCTTTAGGTGATATGTTTGGAATTCAACCACCTTACCCTTTTCTTTCCATGATGAAATTTAGGTGATAAGGGGAGACAGTTGAGTGTCACCTGAGGCAAAAAAAAAAAAAAAAAAAAAGGCTTAAATCCGTGCATTGCCTTCTGGATCTTTTGGTCTGAGCAGCTGAGCAGCCAGTCTGCTCTGTTCCCTGTGTAGGTACCTAGTTACATATGGATTTTCCCACCTGGACTTTTGGGATTATGTGTTGACACTGCTGAAGCCAACTGTTTCAGCCGCTTGACTCCATCTCAAAGACCCTCATCATGGGCACTTCTTTGTCCTTAGCCCAGGACTTTGCCAGGCCACTAGCTCTCTCAACTCTCTGCATCTACTTCCTGGACCCCTGGGGACTTCTGTATTCCCTGCACCTGTAAACAGACCATGGGGATTCTAGAAAGTAGCCTCTGACTCATGTAGCCAACCCTTGATTTTTCTCCAGCGCCATCTTCCCACACCGTAAGTAAGACTTCCCCCAGAGGCATGCAGCCTGCCCCTAGAATACTGTGAGAGGTGCTTTACTACCCAGTACTCTTGTGCTATTCCCATACTTATCTAAATGCTTCTAGCCTTTCCTAACCCAATCAGTGTCCGCCCTTAGCAGACCAGGGGAAAGACCAGAGTCCTGACACTTAAGTTCCTTGTTCTGCCTCCATTTTTCTTTATCCTCTAGGACCCAAAAAACTGACCTCCTTCTCTGTCCTGCACCTTTCTGTCAAACTGATGTAAAACTCTATGATCAAGTCCTGCTGGCCTTACATATAATATGGTAAAGAATACAATAAATAATTAAGAAAAAGTATTACACCTGAAAAAAACCTTACTTTTAAGCCAGTTCTCTTGTTAAGTAATCAAATATCCAAATTTAGATGTCAGAGCTGAATATTAATTATTTCTATTTCCATTCCTCTCAGAATAATCTAATCTCTCCCCACTCAAGACAGATAGATTCCTCAGAAGAATATAGATAAGGTTATGTATCTGAAAATGTAAAGGAGAAAAGAATATTAATACATTTCAAAAATATAATCTCAATTACAAGTAGAGGGAGGAAATATTTTATATCACCAAGGGCACTTATTGGAAAATCACCATAGGTATTTTCAAAGAAAATAAAAGACTTCCAAAATCATAAGAAATTAAGAAAATGAAGAAAAGACAAGCCACAGACTGGGAGAAAATATTTGAAAAACGCATATGTATTTTTTTAAGTGGTATCCAAAATGTACAAAGTACTCTTAAAATTCAACAATAAGCCAGTCATGGTGGCTCATGCCTGTAATCCCAGTACTTTGGTAGGCCAGGGTAGGCAAATCACCTGAGATTAGGAGTTTGAGACCAGCCTGGCCAACATGGCGAAACCCTGTCTGTACTAAAAATAGAAAAATTATCCAGGCATGGTGGTGGGAGCCTGTAATCCCAGCTACTCAGGAGGCTGAGGCAGGAGAATCACTTGAACCTGGGAGGTGGAGGTTGCAGTGAGCCGAGATTGGGCCATTGCACTCCAGCCTGGGCAACAGAGCAAGACTCCGTCTCAAAAAATAAATAAATAAAATAAAACCCAACAATAAGAACATTTAAAACTCAATGAAAAAAATGGGCAAATATCTGAACAGACACCTCACCAAACAAAGTATATAGATGGTAAAGAAGCACATGAAAAGATGCTTAACATCAAATATTACTAGGGACTTGCACATTAAAACAGTGACATATCACTACATGCCTATCAGAATGACTGAAATCCAAAACCCTGAAACCATCAAATTTTGGTGAGAATATGGAGCCTTATTCTCAAGGAACCCTTATTCATTGCTGGTAGGAATGCCACTTTGGAAGATAGTTTGGCAGTTACTCATAAAACTAAACATTCTCTTACCATATGATTCAGCAATCATGCTCTTTAGTTTTAACTCAAGTGAGTTGAAAACTTCTGTCCCCATAAAAATCCGCATGAAAATGTTTGAAGTAGCTTTATTTATAATTGCTAAATCTAGAAATCAACCAAGATGTCCTTCAACAGGTGAATCTATCAACAAACTATGGTACATCCATACAATGAAATATTATTCAGTGATAAAAAGACATGACCAGGCCAGGCGCAGTGGCTCACGTCTGTAATCCCAGCACTTCAGGAGGCCAAGGCGGGCAGATCACCTGCAGTCAGGAGTTCGAGATCAGCCTGGGCAATACAGTGAAACCCCGTCTCTACCAAAAATACAAAGTTAGCTGGGCGTGGTGGCACATGCCTGTAATCCTAGCTACTCAGGAGGCTGAGGCAGGAGAATCGCTTGAACCTGGGAGGTGGAGGATGTGGTGAGCCAAGATCGTGCCATTGCATTCCAGCCTGGGCAACAAGAGTAAATCTCCATCTCACCAAAAAAAAAAGACATGACCACAAAAAGACGTGGAGGAACAGTAACTCTATATTGCTAAGTGAAAGAAACCAATCTGAAAAGACTATATACTGTATCATTCCAATTATATAACATTCTGAACGAAAACAAAACTATGAGGAGAGTACACCGATCAGTGGTTGCCAAACGTTTTGCAGGGAAGATGGAAGGATGATAAGTAGAACACAGGGAATTTTTAGACCAATGAAGCCATTCTGTATAATACTATAAGAGTGGTTATGTCATTATATACTTATCAAAGCTCATATAATGTATAACACAAAGAGCAAAGTCTAATGTAAATTATGGGCTTTAGTTAATAATATGTCAATATTGGCTTATCAATTGTAACACAAGTATGACATTAATGTAAGATGTCAATAATAGGGGAAATGGGGAGGATGAGGGTTGAGGGGGTGTATAAGAGCTCTGTATTTCCACTCAGTAGTAATACATCACATGCGAGTCTTAATCTTAAAAAAGAAAATATATTCTAGTTACTGTATTTCACAATGCTATGATCATTCCTTGTCTTACTTAGTTCATTAAGGCTGCCATAACAATCATAGACTAGGTAGCTTATGAATTACAGAAATTTATTCTCAGAGTCTGGAGGCTGGGAAGCCCCAGGTCAAGACACCAGTGGATTTGGTATCTGGTAAAGGCCCATTTCCTGGCTCATAGGTGACATTTTCTCATCATGTCCTCACATAGTGGAAGGACAAGACAGCTCTCTGGAGCCTCATTTATAAAGGCACCAATCTCATTCATGAGGGCTTTGCCCTCGTGACATAGTCACCGCCCAATGGCACCACCTCCTAATATCATCAGTTTGGCAATTAGGTTTCAACATATGAATTCCAAGGGGGAAGACAAACATTAAGATTGCAGCAGTCCTTTCCTCTCTATCAAATCCTTGCTTATCCATCTAGATCCTTAGCAAATACAACTTAGACTATATAGCCCATAATGATCTGCATTGCTAATCAACTCACATACAACTTCTTGACTCTGCCATATGGGGGACTTTTTAAAACATTGACTTATATTTCTACTTAATCGTGTACAGGTTTATATGTGTCAATATTCAGAACTATGATTCACACACATAGAAACATATAAATTAAACCACCATCATCACTCCCAGTCATACACACACATGTTCATATACAGCATCCAATAAAGCATCCTATTCAAATTTGGTAATAAATAAATATTTACTACTTGAAAGATCAACTGGCTAAAGAAAATAATGTATTCCGATTCATCCACTTTCCGAAAGGAGGGTTCTTCACAACAATCACTAGTGCGTGCCTTTGGTCAGACTTTTAAGTAACAGCAAACAGTGAAAAAACAAATAGAAAATGCCAGGCTGCTCTCATTTGCACTCCTGCTTCAGATATAAATGCTTTCAATTATTCATCTAGCAAACCACATTGCAAATGCCTAAAATTTCCTTTTGCCAATTAGAGGTAAATGCAGCCCCCAATTTCTATTCATAGAAGAATTAAAGCAATTCTATTTGCATCCAATGTGACCAAAAGTTGCCTTTCTCAAAAGATACCTATGCGGCCTCAATAATCCAGACAAAAGGCTCACTCACTCAGTGTGGCTGCTGTACTTCTTGCCTCTTGTCTGTATAATCTACTGAAATTAGGTACCACAGCACTTTCTCTCCAACAAATCCATGGAAAGTAGGAAAACATGTTGAACTACTCCAGGACTCCCAAATTCAGGTTGAAATTTTCTTTCAACTTAGAAGTAGAAACTTCTGGTAAAAGATGGTAATAGCTCAGCAGGAAGTCAGCACAAACCTCTAAAGGCAAAGCAGGAGGCCCGAGTCCTCCCCTGTCTCCCTCCCTCATAAGGAGCCCTGCTCTGGAGACTTCCACGGGGACAAGAGAGGAGAAATCATTTTGTTGCTCAGATCCTAGGATTGAGTGACATAGGAATGGAGGACCCAAAAATTTGAGTAAAATTCCTAGACTTGGTTTCTGAAACTGTCCTGACTCTAAGATTAAGCAACTTCTCTTCTTCCATTTCTTCTTATAAATCTCTCCTTAGGGAACTTTCCTGGGTGGATAAAACCTATCGAAGAGGGGAAACAGAGTTGTGGAGATTAAAGTTAGAAGAAAAAAAATGTCTTTTTTTTTTGTTTAATCCTATTTTCTCTTTATTTATCTGAGGTAATCAAGATCCAGAGAAATCCCTCCCTTGCCCTACATGCAATAGCAGGGGGTTCCACAAGGATTCTGTCCTCACACTGACTCCCACCCCCAGTCTGTGTCTGCTTTTCATACCAAACACTAAATATGTTATTAAATAGGAGGGTAAAAGTTGTGAATATCACCTTGGCCTAGACGGAAACACACAATATATAAAATTAAATACTATAACAGATATTCTACTAGATATGAGAGAGCCGATACAGGCTAATGAAGAAACGAGAGGAAACGATGAAAAAAATGACATCTAGAGATATTCGTAAAATAAAAATCTAATAGGTAAATAGGCATGAGTTAAACTGATCTTTCCTCTACCCCAAATTATTTTTCTGCTCCACTGTCTAGGCTAGAATGTCTACTTCCTGCTTCTGCACCTATAGTAATCTTAGTCTTTGTCTAAGAACTTAGTCAAACCAGAACCTTTAGGTATTGTGACTCCATCAGTTAATCCCTATGGATATTTTCTTCTTAGTAATATTATGGGCTAACATTTGTAGACTGCTTTGGTTATTAACAAAACCAACAACATGGAGCTTTAATGCACTCTCTAACTTGAGTTCTTTGTCTTGTCTCTTTTACAGCTGCATTCTCTCTGTGACTCTAGGAATCAGCATTTCCATCAAATACAGCAAACTTTAAACCCCCTTTTGACAGGAGGAAACACTTTCTGCTTAATGAAGGGGAGGAAGCAGGTAACCCAGAGAGTATCTGCCACACAGGCCTCCTCTACAGTAGCTCAGAATTGCACTGTTTGATTATTTCTTACACATGGCATCTGCAAATTCAGAAAGGTGAGTGATGTCAGTTCTAAAGGTTCCTTGTTCCATCTTGGTTCATCCAAATTCAGGTCTAAGAGGAAACATTGAAGAAGCTATGTGAATTTCAACAGGACTGATACTTTCCACCAAACGCTGTAGGAGACACAGATTTAAAGAGTGACTAGGGGATTAAACATAAACATATATTGGCAGTAATTCCTGCATTGTCATCAAAGTGTGCTCATGTTTGTAGGCCAACTCTTAGTGGTATTCAGACATTGGAAAACTGTAAAACCTTCATGCATTTTTAAGATGACTTCTAAAATATTTTATTACTGGTTTAAATGTTTAAATAGCTACAAAGGTTGTAAATTCCACTGTAATATAAACATTGACATTTTCAAATAAAACTCAGAATAGCTTTTAAACATATCCAGTGAAACCTTAATACCAAAGTGATTTGATACCCATCAACACCTAGTTAAAATTCACAACAAGCTCTTCATTGACAATTGAAGACCTTATATTGCTCTTTTCTTTCCTTGGAATCATATTTCCATTCAGCTTCTCCTGCAGAACTTAATTTTAGCATATTTTTGTTTAAAGGCTTTTGTTGATCACCCAAAATGTCTGCAACAAAATCATGTATAAAATTGAAATTGCTTTTAAATTTTCTGTGACCATACTGCTCTAATTGCTAAAAATTATCTTTCTAGATTGAGTTATAAATATAATTATTGTTGATGTACCTTTGATTAAAACAACAAAAATGTATTTCAATTTTAGTACATTTTAAACTTAAAGGAGAAAATTTTTTGGAAATGCATTTCTTAAGAAAATCATTGGGGTCATATTTATGGTTAATTAAAGGAGGCTTCCTTGACACCAATAAATTGTCCCTTTGTTTAATGTTCCAGAGGTGTTTAAACTGCAGGGCAATGCTGCAAAAGGAGATTCCTTCTTGAATAAGGTTGGGGAAGAGCAATTGTGAAATTTGAGATAGGAAACGAGAACCACAGTCAAGTTCTTGAACAGATCACTTTTAGGAAAGGTTGCATACAGAAGTTGAAGATCTGGAAATTGATTCCCTTAAAATAAATAACTCTTCCCTAGTTTGAAAATCACTGCACTAGATTGCTCTCCACATTACTGATTCATTCTCAGCCAGACTTCATGAAGTGATGTGGTTTGAGGAAAATCAGCAAGAGATTTTAGTGACAGAGCCTTGAGTTTCAATAAATCTGATAAATTTCCTAAAACCTATTTGACATTTCTGGCTTGAAAGAATAGCTCCTGATGAATTAGAAAATTATGGGAGATTGAGTTCTTGCATAACACAAAGTCATTTAAACATGTATCTTTATCTTGGGAAAGACAGTTTAAATACCAGGGCCATTTATTAACAATACTGTGAAAAAAAGTTATCCCAATCCTGGAAAAAAGAAAAATGATGATTGCTAGTCTCTTTTTTCTCTATCTGCAAGAGCATTTTCAAGGAAGCACTTATCTGGCATTCTTGGGGATTGTAACTTTGTTGTCAGAGCATATTTACCTAGCAATCCATAATTGAGAAAAGGCTCACATAGTTTACATTCCTGTAGGTTGGAGGTTAACCTACAGAATGGAAGAGTTTTCAGTTCATAGCCTGGAAAAAAAAATTAACCCCAGATTATCGTGTCAACCCTAATAGCATTTTATTTTGCTATCTATACAGTTGTGTCTTTTTCCTGTAAACATTTGTGGAATTAGCTTTTTTTAGTTAATGATTAAGAATAGTAATAAAATGTGAACACAGGCTCACTCCCTATTTGTATTAGTATTTTGTTTTTTAGCACATTTAAGGCCATCCTGGCACTAAATCAGAAAACTACTTCCTGATACCTAAACTATAAAATCCTGGTTTCATATACATCTGAATTAGGCAAAAATGTAGCTGGCTATTATTTATTTAATTTGATGTCTTAACATGTAAAGATTTTCTTTTCAGAAGAAATCTAATGGACCAAGATGTCTTGAAACACTCTTAATTATTTTTCAGTAGTATGAATATACCCGTGAAGGCAAAGGAAGGTAGATGATCAATTCATGTTAAGAGTTTCAAATTCCATGGACTAATTTATATCTTTCCCCACAGCCACCTGGCACATTCTGGCTTTGAACAGATGCTTTACAAAAACATAATCTGTGGACATGGAGATCTTGCATAAAGCAAATTCTCTCTAATCCACAGCTTCACTGAGGGGTTTCAGTTTTCAAGGTCAGAGTGACTGCTGGAGATGAAGAGATTCTATCAAATGTCAGTGTAAAATTGTCTCTTACTTAAAATGCCCTCATTAATCTTATCCTGATACCCTTACTACAGAAGTTTCCATGACTTATCTAGGAGATACCAGAGAGTTCACTAGCCAATTCAAGAGCATGACTTCTCAAAATTCTCCACGTTTTCCTCCTTCCTTCCTAGCTACTCCCACTTTCTCCTGCCTTTGAAGGCTATTAGCTTCTCTGCCAATTTCTTGAATTCTGGGGTTCCTAAGCCCTCTTCTACGCTATCCACAGATTCTAGGCAATCTTACTGGCTCCTGAACCTCAAATACCATTTAACTGCTCTAGACTGACAAACCTGTATCTCTAGCCAAGACTCTCCTTGGCACAGACACACTATTGAGCTCCCTATCTCATCACCCCATAGGTCCACCTTGTCTGTGTCCCCATCCTAGTAAACGAAGCCATCAATGCCTCCAACATGTTCTCTTCAGTCTAGCCAGAGTTATTATTTAAAAATACAAGTGCAATCTGTTTGCTCTCTTGCTTAAAACTAATCAGTGACTTCCAGTTTCCCAAAGGATGGAATTCCAAATCATTACTAAGGCTCACAAAGCCTTTCTTTCTCTAGCTTATTGCTCTGGTTTCATCTTTCATCTTTATTCTTCACCCATCTTGCACTGTGTGCTTAGTATCTCCTGTTTGCTTCCAGGTCCTCTCTCCATCCTTCTACACCCTGCTCTGTGCCCCAGGTGACTGACCTATAGGGATTATATCAATAAGCTATCTTGTCTTTTGTTTTCCAGTAGGTTTTTGCCCAAGGGGAGTACCCACAGAGAACAGAAAAAACGAGGAAAGTAAGGTCAGGCTATATATTCCCCCAACTTCCTCCCTTCCCACATACTGACATTAACCCACAATCAGCTCCCTATGGTGCCCTTTCCAAATAGCCTGTCTTTCTCCAGGTTTTAGTAATCACTCCCTCCCTTCCATTCAAGGCCTGGAGTGATGCTAGTCCCAGGTTGTAGCACTATCTCTTATATGTTCCCTACTCACTGCTTATATTTTTATAACTAGTGTCATATTTCTCAAATTACACAGTTTCAGTATGCCATAAGTTTCCTACCAGAACCCTGATTGATACTGTCTGCTTTCAAATCCTAAAAGGTGTCAACTATGGCTTAAATATTACTTATTTCGGGAGGCCTTTTCTAGCCATCTTGACTTGGATGTAACCGCCTGCTAAACCTCCTACAGCACCCTGTCCATCTCCTGACAGAACATCCTTCACACTTAGCAGCAATCATTGAATGAGTATTAGTGTCGCCTTCTCTAAACAACAAACAAACTGCGTCAGAAAAATATAAAGCAAAATTTGTTGGAAATATAAAAATAACTTGATAACATATTCATTATGGGACACTTTAATATCTTTTTCTCAGAGACAGAAAGAGAGAGAGGATGATGGAAAAAACTTTATATTAAACATATAGCTACAGAATATTTACAAAAAATGAGCATATAATATGACTCAAAAAATGGGAATCATATAAGCCACATTGTCTGAACCTAATGCAATAAAGCTAGAAACTAATAATTAAAAGATAGCAAATAAATAAGTAGAAAGAGAACCACTTATAATATTCTAAAACATTTTCAGGTCAAAGAACTAAGAGTTAAAATTACACTCCACTAAAAATGAACCCTAATAATGGTACTACATAAAAAACTATATATTTGTTCAAAGCAATATTCACAAGAAAATGCATCCATCTATTAATAAAAAGTAAAACAAAGGAGCCAAATCTGGCAATTCAAGAAATAAAAAAAGAAATGAGCAAAATAAGTCAAAACAGAGAAGGAGAAAGTTTAATGATAAAAGCAGGAATTAATGTAAATGCAAAGGAATAATTAGAATGTACAAATAAAGACAATATTTCTAGGAAACATGATAATAAAAAAAGAAAACACACATGTGCAATGTTAAGAATGCAAAAGGTGCTATAACCCCACAAAAAAAGCAATTTTTCAAATCACTGGTTAATGCCTTGTATACATAGATCTTGATGAAATTGGTGGTGTTTAGAAATATATAACTTTTTAATTTAAACTTCTCTACTTTCTAAAAATTTATACTATTTCACAATTCCAAAGTCAATATCAAATTGTAAAGAAAAAAATCCTGAATTCTGCCTCTTCTTCCTTCTTCACATATGCAGCAAATAAATGCTACACATATACCAACTACTGTGTCTCGACTCTCCTATGTTTTCATCATTAAAGAAAAAAACATATTGCATTCCTACCATATGCCAATCTTTGCACTACACACTGGGAAATCAAAAATGACAATGAGAAATTCCCTGCTTTCAAGGAGCTCATAGTCTAGTGGGAGAAACAGACAGATGTGCACACTGATTATAATACTATGTGGTACCTGTGATAATGCATAATAATGATAGATGTATTGAGTTTCTGCTAAGTGTCAAGCACCTTCCATTCAGCTGAGATCTTGTCCTTTACCTCCAACTCTTACCCGGGCATTTTCACTTAATACCTCGTTATCATCTCAATTTCAAAACACTTCCCGTACTCAGATGCTTCTCCAATTTCCCAGTTTCTGTAAATGGCACCACAACCTTTCCTTATTCAGCTTGAACCTTTTGAGTTTATAATCAGGTACCAATGCTTGTCAGTTTTTCCTTTGAAGTGCTATTGAATGTATATTTTGTTTAGAATTCCCATGACTACCACCTTATTCAAGTCCTTAGATTGTTCCCACCAAGTTGAAAGGGGTGTCCTCCTTCCTCTTCATTATTGAAGTCTCTTTCTTGCCCTTCTCCCCTATCCTACCAGCTCCCAACTACCCTCTGACCCTCTGCACCACTGCTACACCCTTATTTTTAAGATTATCCTTTCATCATGTCCCTCCACTATTCACAATCTTACAACAGTTTCTATTTTCTCATAAATATAAGCCCTTTGAAGTAGCTTTCAGTGACTTCCATTATCTGCTCCTCATTTCACCAATTTATCCTCATTCCCAGACACTATTACCCAGACTCTGTTTTCTCTGTTAGCTGGACCATTCTTCACACTTTCTCAAAGACATGTCATCCTCACTCCTACCTCTCTATATTTCCTGAAATGGTCTTTAGTGCGCGCTCTCTCTCTCTATCTAAGCATTATGTGTTTTTTAGGACTCAGCTCCTCCAAAGAGATTGTACTAAATTCCTATAGCCTTTCATAATTTCCCTCTCTTTTGACCTCACATACAGCACATACAAAAAAAAATGCACCCAATTCTATGCTACTGTACAAAGCAGTGTACTGCTTTGCACTGTTAACTTTAACTCTATGTGCATTATTTTAATCTTTCTAACTAACTTACAACTCCATTAAGACCAAGACTAGATACTGTGGAATTATTTAATACCCCCACCTACCCCATCATTTATCACATTACTTGATACTTGGTGAGTACTTGCTGGGTACATTTGAACGTAATGTCTTTTATTTCTTAATGTCTTTCATTTTCTCAGGTGTTCTTAAAGGCAAAAAGCAATGTTGGATGGTTTTATCAGTTATGCAGAGTTCATGCAGGAAAAGAGATTTCAGTGGGACCTTGCTTAAGACAATAGAGAATTTAGTTTAGGATTTAACAGGTCTAGAAATTAATGTAGAAAGCTGTCCCACAAAGGTCTATTATCCAGAATACATAAGAACCTAAACAACTGAACAAGCAAAAAACAAATAACTCCATTTAAAAATGGGCAAAAGACCTGAACAGACATTTCTCAAAAGAATACACACAAGCGGCCAACCAAAATATGAAAAAATGCTCCACATCACTAATCATCAGAGAAATGCAAATCAAAACCACAATGAGATATCATCTCACACCAGTCAGAATGGCTATTATTAAAGAGTCAAAAAACAACAGATGCTTTCAAGGCTGTGGAAAGAAGAGAGCACTTACATACTGTTGATGGGAAGGTAAATTAGTTCAGCCACTGTGAAAAGTAGTTTGGAGATCTCGCAAAGAACTTAAAACACAACTACTATTCAACCCAGCAATCCCATTACGGGGTAGATATCCAAAAGAAATCAAATAGTTCTACCCCCAAAAGACACATATACTCCCATGTTTATTGCAGCACTATTTACAATAGCAAAGAAATGGAATCAACTTAGGTGCCCAGCAATGGTGAATTGGATTTTTTAAACGTGGTACATATACACCATGTCATACTATGTAGTCATAAAAAAGAACAAAACTATGTCCTTTGCAGCAGAGTGAATGCAGCTGGAGGCCATTATCCTAAGCAAATTAATGCAGGGACAGAAAAACAAATACCCTGTGTTCTCACTTAGAAGTGGGTAAATATTGGGTAAACATGGACATAAACATGGCAACAATAGAAACTGGGGACTACTAGAGGAAGAAGGAAGGGAGTGGAGCAAGGGCTGAGAAACTAACTTTTAGACACTATGCTCGCTGTGTTAGTCCCTTTTCATGCTGCTGATAAAAACATGCCAAGACTAGGTAATTTATAAAGAAAAAGAGGTTTAGTGGACTAACAGTTCCATGTGGCTGGAGAGGCCTCACAATCATGGCAGAAGGCAAAAGATACATCTTAAATGGCGGCAGGCAAGAAAGAAATGACAGCCAAGGGAAAGTGGAAGCCTCTTATAAAACCATCAGATCTCATGAGACTTATTCACTATCAGGAGAACAGTATGGGGGAAACTGCCCCTATGATTCAATTATCTCTTACTGGGTCTCTCCCACAACACATGGGAATTATAGGAGCTACAATTCAAGATATTTGGGTGGGGACACAGCCAAACCATATCACTCACTATCTGGGTGATGGGATCATTTGTGCCCCAATTGTCAGCATCATGCAATATATCCAGATAACAAACCTGCACTTTTTTACCCCCGAATCTAAAACAAAAGTTGAAGGGAAAAAAAGAAAGCTGTCCCACATTGATTGCAGTGAGTATAATGGGCGAAAAATTACTGCCCCCAACCTGTAGCCCCCAAATCCTAACAGAGATCTGTTACATACATACAGACAAGCACGGGATTGAGCATTAGCTCAGTAGACAGGTGGGTTGAATCCCAACTCCGTCCCTTTCCAGCTGCATGATCATAAACTTATTGTTTAACCTCTGTAAGCCTGTTTATTCTTCTGTAAAATACAGAACTTGTGAGAATTAAATGAGATTATGCATTCACTTAGCATAGTGCCTGGCATACAGTACAGCTCAATACATGTTAGTTATTATTACCATCTTTTGTCCTTTCTTCCACAACTTTGTATAAGAAGTGTTTGAGGAACTGAAGAAAATGTGATGTGTTCAACATGGTACAGAAAAGG
Organism: Pongo abelii; assembly: GCF_028885655.2. NCBI lineage: Eukaryota > Metazoa > Chordata > Mammalia > Primates > Hominidae > Pongo > Pongo abelii. Next base: position 25,814,097 of record NC_072000.2, read on the forward strand.
TACACCATGTGCAGACGGTCAAGGTGAGTCATAGACTAACCCAGTTCACAGGAGTAGCTACTCACGTTAGAGGAGTCCTAAAGAAATAAAAGCCTTCCTTCCCTCCCACTCTCCCTCCACAATAGTCCACAGAGTTGAGATAACACAACTGTGGTGGGCATCTACCATTTTGTTCACTTAGAATAGCAACTCATTCCTGGTAAAATATAAATTCTAACCATGTGTTATGAACGGAGACTGCTATCTTATTTATGAATGGGCTGATGAATCCACCCAGAGGTGGATGCCTGACCCAGCTGAACCAATCATATTATGTATACACCACTTTAGTCACAAATTGCCCCCCTGGAGGGGAACCTGGCTCAGACTGAAGCAATCAAAGCCTTACCTCAATATTTTTAAATCTGGGATCAGAAAGGAGCCTCAGTACTTCTTTGGTGGCCACACTGTGAGATGAATCCCAACCAGAAAATGTTTACAATCATGCCTCCTGCTTTGTGGTGGAATCTGGCCTGAGGAATGAAACTAAGACACAGAATGAAAGGAAAAGTCTTGAAGGATTAAGTTCCCTGGCACCCTGAATGCCTGAATTCCAGATACACTTCTGCTCTTGCCAAGGTTATTGGAGTCAATGCATTTCTCTTCTTGCCTAAGCTCATTTGAGTTACATTTCTGTCACTTGTAACATCGATGAGATGTTAAAGAGTTAATTCACTAGGAAATTTTTAGGAACACCTTGCTGGCTTACAAGAAGCATCAATTCTACGAATTACTTTCTCAGGAATTTCTCTAAGTATCCTGAAGAGGGCACTGTTTCCATTCATAACTTCTGTCCAAACCCACCCCCATTTTTTTTTTTAATTTTTCTTTTTCTTTCTTTTTTTTTTATGAAAGGGAGGGACTGAGTAAATTGCAGGATGTGATTCTAATTGGTTGGCACGTCTTTTGAAATCGTGTTTCTGTAGCGAAAGAAAAACTACTATATTTGGATAGCCCTGACCAACTTTCAAGGCTCCTAAATCTGAGTTTTCAGTGAACTGGACAGAAAAAAAAAAATGAAGAAGCTACTAGCAGTGATTCTGTGGCTTCAACTAGACCGTGAGCTGGGGGTTCATTGAAAAGGGAGCCATGGCAGGAAAGGAATTGTCCATACAATGTTTGGGGGTAGAGACAAGATTCAATGCAACTCATTTGGGTTCCCTTGGGAGGAACAGGATTATTGGGGTAACCAGTGAAGCCTCCTTCTGAAATGTTCTCTTTGGACAGGGTTAAGTGGAGAGCTGAAAGTGGGACAAAACCCTCTGTTCCTGAGCACGCAGGAGGGAAAAAACTATACCATCTACTGCAATTATTCAACCACTTCAGACAGACTGTACTGGTACCGGCAGGATCCTGGGAAAAGTCTGGAATCTCTGTTCGTGTTGCTGTCAAATGGAGCAGTGAAGCAGGAGGGACGATTAATGGCCTCACTTGATACCAAAGCCCGTCTCAGCACCCTCCACATCACAGCTGCCGTGCATGACCTCTCTGCCACCTACTTCTGTGCCGTGGACACACAGTGCTCCCCTGACGCCACCAGTCTGTACCCAAACCTGCAGCTGGTGGGCCCACTCCTGCTGCAGGAACTATGACTGTAAGGCTTCGTTCACTGTCTGTGCATTTCTTTCTGCAAGGAAAATTCTGAAACGGGTGAAAAAAGATGCTGTTTTATTTTCTTAACTGTGGAATATTTTTTAAAAGGAAAATGTATTCAGGCTGAGGGAAGATTCCTAAACATGTATTTCCTGAGAATATGAGGTCTCATTCTTTACTGCCTCACGGTCAGAATTTGTTAGTCTTCCATTATGGAATAATTTTACATGTAGTGCAACTGTCACAAATAATTCCTATGAAATATGGAATCATTATTTGTTTTATATGTGAATGTAATATATGGCATTTACCAATGAAAGAAAGAAAGAATAAATGCTTTATAAAAGAATGTTCTAGGTGAGGTTCCTTACCTAGTGTTTCCTGCTAAAATATTGACTACAGTAGTCAGATAATATCCGTGTGAGCTAAGTACCTGTTTATCTCAATGTGTGGAGAATCTCTGGGAAATGTATCCTTTGGCTGGATTTACTCCAAAACTATCTGAGTGTCCTTGCCAATCAGAAGAATATTATATTTTTTCATATATTATTTACCAGTTTCCTCTTCTCCTCCCTCCACTTTTTTTGTAATTGTTTTGCTACACGGTACAATTTATATTAAACTTTATTTGCCCATTGCAGACTAAATTAGAATGAATTTCACTTTCAGGGAAATTGTCTTATAAGAAATCCCCAATTTGAATGTTATACAAAAATAATTGGAAATAAGTTTTCCTGTCCCACTAATGAGATAAACAAGCCCTAGTCAGTACCTTCAGATATCAATTGCATCACCTTTTCATCCCAAACTTCTAGGAAAATAATAAACTTGATTCAGTCAGGCTTTTAAGTGACCATATTTCAGAAATTACCATTACAATGTAAAAGCTGACCTTAACATTTCAACATTTCTACCCTCCTAAGCAACAGCACCTTTAAAAACATTTTAAAACTAAAAATACTTATTTCTCTAAATTGCCTCTAGAGTCTTTACAAGCGAATCAGCTTCTGCAGCAATTTGTTGGCAGATTACGAAAAGTCAGCCACAGCAGTGTACAGACCAAAAGCTCCTGCTACCACTCAGAGCCTCCAGCAGGGACTATAATAACTTCCGTATTTAGATAAAATAGAATTTGACATGAAAAACTGACTAGTTCCATCATCCTTTGAGTCAAGCAGAGGTTTCACTCTGACAGAGTAGGCTGAAAAAACTTTGACCTTGTATTTATAAATACTCATAACGTATGGTAAATTTCAAGTTTCTTGACCTGTTACCAAAGCACATTTCCTTGTCAATGACTGATTGTCGGGAAATTTTTATTTTGCATTGATGATCTTATGTGTTGCATTGTTACGTAATCAGACAACAGGATGTTACATCAGATTTTCTATAACCTTTCTGGAGCATTTAACAGTATGTCTTCACACACTTATTTCCATACTGAAAACAATTTCACAAGGAAACTGTTCATGACAGGGAAGAAAACATTGCTCAATCCAATCTAATTAACTGAAGGAACAATATTCACTTAAGTCCCCAAATCTCTTCCTTCTTAGAGAGAACTCTTGGATTCTGAAGATGAACTTTTATATCTTCTTCAGATCAAGAATATAAACAAACCCTAAAACAAATGAATAGAACTGAGAATTTCATTAATTTGATCTTTAGAACATAAAAAACTAAGTTCTTTCCACTTCTCCTTCCCAATTTTCCTGACTCCTTCCCAACTTATGAGTATATAGATTTTTTGCTTTCTTTTCCTAGAATCACTTACTGTCACTGAAAATATATCATTAAACCTTATTCTTGAATACAGACATTCAAAATTGAACCAGTTGACTTCAAGGGTGTGATGGTGTAGTAAGAAAATGCTATCGAAGGTGACAATCTCCAACACATTAGAGCATGCTAAGCCAAATATGTTTTCCCCCAGTAGCACCTTTAGGAATGTCTCAGGCGACTCCAAGCTTCCGGCACTTGCTGTTGATGACCAGAGCTTCTACTAACAAGAAGTTCCATAAAATACTTGGATCCATCCTAATCAGATACACCAGTTGCCAAGTCCACTTACCACAGAGATTAGGAAAGGAGACATTTTTCTCAGTTGTGCTATTCATGTCCCAGAAATGGCATTTACGACAAATAATTCTTTGAGTATTTCTTCCACCCGTCTCATGTGTTTTGGTGTGAACTAGTCTCTTTTTTCATTGCTTTTAACACAGCTGGTTATTTTTTCTTTTGATAGTGTGTCTGCTTCAAGGTTTATCTAGAAGTTGTTTCTTAATAACAAAAGAGTTAACATTTTTTATTTTTACTGAATTATGATCAGAGAATGCACCTATATGAGCTGTACTTTTTAAAAACTTTCATTAAGATTTACCTGAAGGCCAAGTACATAACCATAATAATTTTATTGGAGAGCTATGAATTTATATATGTGTGTCTATGTATTCAACTTTTTTGATTATATCATTAAATCTTCCTATGTCCTTGTTTTCATTTTCTAAAATCTGTCACATTCTGAAAAAAACTATTGAAATCTTTCACTTATTTTGTCAAGTTCTTGCAAATTGCTTTCGCTTTATTTGTCTAGCTGCAATTTTTTGATGTATATGGTTTATGACTTATATCTCTTCAGAGAGTCTTTTTAGCATTAATAATGTCCAAGAAATTATCCATCTCTTCTAGATTTTCATCATTATATAAAGTCCTTCATCCTGTGTGGTGCAGCCTGATATTTTTTCCTCAATATCCATTCTGCTGTCTTCCCCTCTTTTATTCTGCCCCAGAATAAAACTGTGCTGCCCAGACCTCCTTACAGCTAAGTGTTGGCATGAACTAAATTCTGGTCAATGAAATCTAAGTGTAAATGTCAGGTGCACCTTCTAGGAATTTATCTAAGACACAGTATGCATGTTCTTCCATCTCTCCCAGCTACCTGGCCTCCCATCCCCTTTCCTGCTGGACTTGTTGATCCTCGGAGACTCAAGTACATCCTTCACTTAGTCTATGCACTATATACCTTCTTCGATGAGGTCCCCGTGGCAGGGACATGGTTCTCAGTTTCCAGCTACTTTCCATGAGCTCCCTCAAGCAAGCAAATATTTTTAGAAGATATTTTTAGAAGACAACATTTTAAAAGACCATAGTGTCCTTTCTACTCTACTGTGTCTGCAATATGTTGCAGTAGAACATTTCACAAAGCTAGATCTTCTCAGAGCTCCAGATGGGAACCAGGCAAAAAGCTCTGTTTGCAGTGGACAGTCAACCTATCTTGTGATTTCTATCATCCGCATTCCTAGCTCAGGGTTTTAGATAGGATTTGTGATTTTTTAAAACTGCCCTGAAAGCTCAGGCTCTGCTCTTGACATATAAATTCTCAAAATGAAAAATTACCAAGTACCTGGCTCTTGCAACTCAAAAAAAATGCCTTATTTCAGGATACTTTTTCCTCCTAAGTCTTTTTAAGTCCATTTTGAATACAAAATCAATAATTTGACCCTTTGATCTCACTGGATCCTTTCACAATCTCCCTTTACTGGACCAATAAGATTCATCCTCAAAATTTATGGCAAGAGATTTACAGGGGAAAAAATGAATTTTAAAGAAGGAAACTATCATATTTGAAACTGTTAGTCCACTCCATTTAGACTCAGAGATTCTAACAATACAATAGTGTGAACACCAGATTTGGTATCAGAAAGAATTCCTGAGTATTCAAACTCTTCTACCGTGAGCTCTATACCCTTAGGCAAGTTTCATAATGTATTTAAGCCTCACTTTTCTCATCAAGAAAATATGGAAAAAATAATAACCACTTTCTAAAGTTTTTATGACATTTAAAATGAGATGGTGTATATGTAAAGTAAACAGCACGCATACCGGATCTTCTAGAACAGTGTTTACTAGAGAAAATTCATAAAGACAAGAGAAAGAGCAGGTGTGTGGTTTCCCTGGGGGCAGCACACATCCTACATTCTGAAATAGCACACAGCAATCTAGCATGGCCAGTGTGAGACCCTAAGAAAGAGAACCCAGTCTTGAGCCATGGAACTTTAAGGCTGCATTACAGGGGGAAGCACCAGGCCTTACTGTAGCATGGGGGCTGGGCTCCAAACTATGTGATTATAGCAAAATCAAAGAAATCTGCAGCCTCCAGTCCTGATCTGCCACTTCATCTCTCTTACGAAATTTATTGCCTCAAGTGCTAGGCTGAGGCTCTATTAGGAGAACCAGTTCCTTCTTTGGAAGGCCACCCTGCAGGGAATCCATTACCCTTACCTCTCAGTATGTGAAATTCACTAGCACAGAGCCTGGCATGTAGTTGGTATAAATGTGGAATGAATGTGTGCAGCCATGGAGGACAACGTCTTCGGTCCCTTTGTAATGCAGAAAGTGTGCTTGTTCTCAAATCAAATAATTAACTTATTCAACAAGTATTTATGGGTATCTACTAGGTACCAGGCTGTCTTCTAGACACTTGAACTACCTTCTTTTAAAAAATGCACGAAGATATCAGATTTTATAGAAAATACATTCTAGTAAGCGTTAACCATATTATTATATGGTTTATGACTTCAGAGAGTCTCTTTAGTGTTAATATATTTTGCATTACAATATATGAGAAGATAAGTCAGACGGGCACGGTGGCTCACGCCTGTCATCCCAGCACTTTGGGAGGCCGAGGCGGGCGGATCACAAGGTCAGGAGATCAAGACCATCATGGCTAACAAGGTGAAACCCCGTCTCTACTAAAAAATATATATATATAAAAAATTAGCCGGGCACGGTGGCGGGCGCCCATAGTCCCAGCTACTCGGGAGGCTGAGGCAGGAGAATGGCGTGAACCCGGGAGGCGGAGCTTGCAGGGAGCCAAGATCACACCACTGCACTCCAGCCTGGGCGACAGAGCGAGACTCTGTCTCAAACAAAAAAAAAAAAGAAGATAAGTCTGTGGAGAAAAGAATCAGAGCAAGTTAGTGGATAGGGAATTCTGGAGGGGGCCACAGAAGGGTGGTTCCCTTGTAATTTTAGGTAAAGTGTCAGAGTAGGCTCACTGGAAGGATAACATTTGAGCAAAACTGAAGAAGATGAGAGAGTGAATCTTGCATATATTTGGAGCAGGTTTTCTAAGCAGAGGAGAGTCCAGTCCTAAATTAGGAAATGCCTAACATGTTCTAGAACTAGGTGGAATGAGAAGCCATAGGAAGGCTTTGAGAAAGGAGTGATATAATCTGACTTCCATGTAAAAGTCTCACTCTGGCTGCCGTGCTGAGAATAGACTGCAGGTTGTCAAGATGAAAGTGGGGAAGATTGTTGTATTAACATCAGAACCAAAGATATCTGGTGTTACTCTGAGCTCAGAGGCTTCTTCCACCAGAAAAGCTCATTCAAGAGCAGCTGTTGTTACTGCTCCTGCTGATGGAAAAGGGGCTAAACACTTATTTGATAGGCTTTCTGTAGATCTGTTGACTGCAGATGACCTGTGAGTTTAGGGGAAAATGACAGGAAGGAGTCTTAATTTCAGACACAAAAAGGTCTGTTGTGAAGGCATCTTCCAGAAGGCAATATTTGTGCTTTCTTCTGTTGTGTAAGACTCCCTACTCAAATTTAGGCAGTTTAAGGACCTTAGAAAATTGTGCTGTGGTGATAAAGGTAATGGAAGTCAGAGCAGAGGGAAAATAAAAATCCACATGCCTCTGTGAAAGCCTATGTAATAAAGATCTCTGCTGCCTCATCGATCTGAACAGGGTTGAATAATCAACAAATGGACAAGAATGCTCAGCCCTTGAGCTACCAGGAGACATAGGCCTTTAGCGGGACTGCCTATATAATTTACAGGACCCAGTACAAAATGAAAATGCAAAACTTCCTAAGAATTTGAAGACTGCAACAGCAGAGCATTAAAGCATGAGTTCTATGAGACTGTACAAGTTTCATACCCAGGAAGCTGGCCCTGATCACTAGTTTGGAATGCCATCACTCAAACAAATTATTCAGATATCGATGTTACAGGCAGGAGCATGGGAAAGACCTTACATTAATTTGATAACAATTCAACCTAGTGGCATACAGAATGAGGGCAAACTAACTGAGTAGTTTGGTGTAGAAAAGAAGCACCTCACCTCCTCAAATTATCTCTGAGATGGCGAGATGCCCTGTTCTTTTGACATCTACATATTTAACATAAACTCTTCACCTAGGACCACAGCAGTGGCAGAGATCCAGATGCTCGGAGAGATCTATTTGCACAGGAAAAAATATGCACAAAGAGGTTAATAGTCAAACCAAATAAGGGGCTGAGTTGTACCGTGAGCTTTTTTACAACTTCAAAGTGGGAAACATTTATTGCCCTTACTCATGGTGCTGTCTAAAGAATAACTTTGTACTCTCCTGAACATTTCAGAGTTCTACCCTCACTAGAGAAACTGTACTGTTATTATTTTATTTTTAAAATATTTTTAGAAATGGGGGTCTCACTGTGTTGTTCAAACTCTTGAGCTCCAGCCATCCTCCTGCCTCAGCCTCCAGGGGAGCTGGGACTCCAGGTACGCACCACCCCACCCGGCCACTGCGTCACTATTAAAAATCATTTAGCATAGCCAGGCCGGGTGTGGTGGCTCACGCCTGTAATCCCAGCACTTTGGGAGGCTGAGGTGGGTGGATCACCTGAGGCCAGGAGTTCAAGACCAGCCTGACCAATATGGTGAAACCCCACCTCTACTAAAAAAAAAAAAAAAAAAAAATTAGCCTGGCATGGTGGCACCCGCCTGAAATTTCAGCTACTCAGGAGGCTAGGGCAGGAGAATCGCTTGAACCCAGGAGGCAGAGGTTGCAGTGAGCCGAGATCATGCCACTGAACTCTAGCCTTGGCGACAGAATGAGACTCCGTCTCAGAAAAAAAAAAAAAAAAAAAATTTAGCATACCCAATCTGGGGCTTTCTACTGAGAGCCTTTGTTGACTTCTCTTCTAAGGCAAAGAGCAGGGATATAAAGAAGTAACACTTCGAAAGATGGATGTTCTAGTTAAATTTCTAGGCTCTGAAATAAAATACTTAATTCACTTATTGACTGATTAATTTATCCAACAAATATTAAACTTGACGACCCTTATAGTGTCTGGAGCCTAATAAATAACTATTGAATAATGTGTGAACAGACAGCCAAGTCCTGTGGACTCAGAGAATAAAGAGACAAATCAGATATTGAATCCTGGCTTCACCACTTTTGAGCAGTGTGACCTGGAGCAATTTGTTTATCCTCTCTGATCATCAATTTCCTCATCTATAAAATGGGAACAATAATATTAACACCTACTTTTCACAATCATGTGGATTAATGTATGCAAAGCCTCTGGTTCATCACTCAGCACTCAGTAAATATTAGCTATCATCATCATCATTACTAATTTCTATTGATTTAACTAGACACAGACAGGGCAGCATGTGTCTCACAAGCCAGAGCTTCCGTCTTCTAACCACTAATTCAAAAAGAATTGTAAGTAATGCTTAGAGTTCACTCCCTAGCCCAAAATAGGATGCCACTGTGTTGTGCTTTGTTTTCTTTCTTCCTCCAGTGCCAAAGCACTTGTGTGTTTTGGCTAATCTAAGATTTAAAAGATTCCTATGTGTAGTCATGCCAAGTACTTGTATATACCTCTAAGGACCTAGTAGGTCTAGTGATCCTGGAGTCTCACATCTGAAAGAGGAACCAGTACTAAAAGACAAACTTCCCAAAATCTAAAGAAGGGAGGTGCAATCAATGGTATGAGTTAGAAGCCTCAATCCTGGGAGAGACAGCCTATGCAAGCCAGGAGAAATCATGGGTTCTCCACAGTCCCCAGAACTGGAGCAGCCATGATCAGTGCCTCCACTTCAATGCTTGTGAGGCTGTTACTCTCTGGTGAGCAAAATGACAGTTTAAAATTTTGGCTGTTTTATAATTTCTCTTATTTCTCATTTTATTACTTAGATTCAATGTCGTTTCCATTCATTCTAATAAGAACCTTGGCTTTCCAGGAAGAACCACTAGAGACTCAGTGACTTAGACACAGGGCCATGGGACCCTTTCTCCAGGGGCACACCTGACGTTGAACTGTACATACAAAATGGGTAGGTACCTTCCTCTTGTGGTATGTCCAATATCCCAAAGAGGTATCAAAATGCCTTGTCTCTGAGGCATCATGATAAATGAAAAGGAAGATTACAAAGGTTTCAGGCCCATTAAGTTAAGATTAAAACCTCTTTCCACTTGCAGAAAACCTCTATCCGAGCACTAGGCACAACTGTGTACTTTTATGTTCCTAATGACACAGTAGGAGAGACTAACAGAGGAGTTGAGTGCAAATTGCAAGGGGCGTGAGAGGGGCTGGGTGTGAGCACTTTCTTTTTTCTATCCAGACAGGGCCCTGGAGTGCAGGAGTGTATGTGGGAAGTTAGACAGGCTTCTTGATTTGCTATCCCAGGTTAAGAAGCACATGAGACTGCATCTTAGAAATGGGGAAAGGAAAGATTCGTCAAAACATTGCCCATATCTGTCTTCTAATTATAGCTCACTGATCAAAACTACAAGCCTAGTAATGTAATGAAGGAAAGTTCTTTGACATCAGTTATTTAAAATATGTACAATGTGATTTTCTGAAATACCTTTGTATTTAAAATGCAATTTAAATTACCCTTAAAATTAAAATAAATCAATAACTGTTTTAGTCCATTTTGTGCTGCTATAATAGAATACCTGAGAATGTGTAATTTATGAAGAACAGAGACTTATTTCTTACAGTTTTGGAAGATGGGAAATCCAAGGTCCAGGGGCCTGCATCTGGGGAGGGCCTTCTTGCTGCACCATACTATGGCCAAAGGCAGAGGGCAAAAGAGTGCACGCAAAAGGGAGAAACGGGTAAAGTGCCAAACTCATTCTTTTATCAGGAACCCACTCCCAAGATATCTAACCCACTCCCATGATAATGTCATTAATCTATTCATGAGGACAGAGCCCTCATGACCTTTTAAAGTTCCCACCTCTCAACACTGTTGCATTGGGGATTAAATTTCCAACATATGAACTTTGGGGGACACATTCAAACCATAACAATAATAAAACATTAATATTCCTGGGGAAAATGAGCAATTCACAAAAAGTAGTACAAATGGCCACTTTATAAAGAGGTATACAAATTCTTTAGTCATCAGAGAAACATTAAAAAAAGTGATTCATTTTTTCCAGCTATCAAAATAGTGAAGGTTACTAAGACACACACACACACACACATCACGGAATTTTTTTTTCTGTTACTCCAAGAACCTCCTATGGCACCATGAGTCTTGAGCCATTTACTATGTAACCAGAAATAAAGACTGCAAATACTCAACTGTAAGCCAAGCCACTTCTAGTCTAAGTGCAAGGTTGCATATTTGAAGAGAAATATTTCCATTTCTGAGAAACCAGATAAAATTATGCCAGGACTGAGGAACAAAAAAGAAAAAAAAAAGCAGTCAGAAAAAAAAAGCAGTCCAAAAAAAAAAAAAAGAACAAAGTTAAGTAGACTTTGCAAAATGACTTCAATTGAATTGCACCATCATTATCAAATAAATCTTCAAGTCCAGATAAAAAAGGAATAAGTGTACCCTCAGCACTACCCTTTTCTAGAAGAGAGAACCAAAAATATCTTGATTCACTACCATTTTCAGTAAAGAATTTTGCAAATGTGAAAAATGGTAATAACAGGAGCAATCAAACAATAGACAGTCCTGAGAGGTTACTGCTCTTTTACTGTAATGCTAAACTTTGAAATGTGAATGCTAAGTCTTTGTTAATACAATTATAATAATAATTACATTTTAGATAGAATTTCATATTTATTCTTGTATTTTTGAAGTTAATTCTATTTTTTGATATTCAGATTCAGCTTTAGCTTCGCCCAGATATTGACTTTAACATCTCACCATTCGGCATTTGGTCACAATGTGTGTTCAGTGGACCATGTTATAAGGAAATAATTAGATGTATGAAGAGGGTTTATGTAAACATAGATTTATCACAATATTGTTCTTAAAAACTGAAAATATTGAAACAACTGTCTAAAATACTGACATGTTGTGATGTGTAAGTTCTAGTGGAGATTATTCTCCCTTAGAATAAGTGTTGTAGAGATAACAGACTTAGTGTGGTGAGTCCCCTTTGCACAAAAAGACCACCTCACACCCAACATGACTCTTAAGAATGAGGACAGTAGTGAGGACACACAGCAGAACATTGAGAGGCAGATGACGTCTTATAACCTGTTCATTAACTTGCCACGTGGGGGTGCTATTCACCAATGAAATCATAATTTATGCATGAATTCTGAGTAGAACTGTGAACCCTCACTTCAACAGTGATGCCCTCTGCTAGGCCAGAGACACTAACAATGAACTCCTCTCTGGACTGTCTAATTCTGATCTTAATGTTTGGTAAGTACGTTTTATGAAAATTTTTTGTATTATTTCAAAATAATAAAAACCTTCTCCAAAAGATACAACTCTGGCCAAACCCATAAAATCAGTACATTTTTCCCCCTACAGGAGGAACCAGCAGCAATTCAGTCAAGCAGACAGGCCAAATTACCGTCTCGGAGGGAGCATCTGTGACTATGAACTGCACGTACACATCCGCGGGGTACCCTACCCTTTTCTGGTATGTCCAATACCCCAGCAAACCTCTGCAGCTTCTTCAGAGAGAGACAATGGAAAACAGCAAAAACTTTGGAGGCAGAAATATTAAAGACAAAAACTCCCCCATTGTGAAATACTCAGTCCAGGTATCAGACTCAGCCGTGTACTACTGTCTTCTGGGAGACACTGTGCTAAAAGCACAGCAGGAGCTATACAAAAACCTCAAAGGCCCAGAGGAAATATGTAGTGAGGCTGGAAAACCCAGGTTGTAGAGCCTTGTTCTCTCTTTCACAGACAGTCCTGTTAAGACATTATTAGAAGATAAGGAAAATCAAAATCAAATATAACTGCCTCTAATTCCAGGGGCACAGGGTTTCTTTGACAGAAAATGGGGTCAGGGAAGAGGGTCTCAGATAATATCCCTGTTCTCATTTAGGTGAGTTCTCTCTTGTCCTTCAGGCTTTCTTGCATGATGTGTAGGAATTAGAATATGATGACTGGGATGTCAGTCCTGGCTCTACTACTTATTAGCTATGCAAATTTGGCCAAGTTAATTGATGTCTCAGAGCTTTAGTTTTTTTCTCTTGTGAAGTAGAAATAAAAATAATCACACAAATTTAACATGGAGATAAAGTGGATAAAAGGTAAGTTAGAAGGGACAGATTAGTACTCAAAGCATTACTGGAACTTGCAAGTCCCACCATAGCAGTTCTGCTCTCTCACGGCAATCTGTCTGCCTAGTGCTGACCATCCTAACAGGGCTTGGCACGCCCACTGCTTTGTCACACCACACCACACCCCACGCCCAGCCCCAGGCCATTATGATCAACATATCGTCTTTTTTTTCACAGGCTCATACTCACACCACACACAAAAATTAACTCAAAGTGGGTCATAGACCTAAATGTAAAAACTAACATTGTAAAACTCTTAGAAGAAAACAGAGGAGTAAATTTTCATGATCTTGAGTTAAGCAGTGATTTCTTAGATGTGACACCAAAAACACAAGCAATAAAATGGAACATTGATAAGTTGGACTTCAACAAAATTAAACTTGTTTATGCTTCAAAGGACACCATCAAGAAAATGAAATGATAACCGACAGAATGGGAGAAAACATTTGCAAATCATATGTACTATGTACCCGATGATAAGGGACTTGTATTTAGAATATATAAGGAACTTTTACAACTCAATAGTAAAAAGAAATATAAACAAGCAGTAAGCAAAATATTTAAATAGACATTTCTTCAACAAAGATACAAGAATGTCTAATACACATGTGAAAAGGTACTCATTATTAGTCATGAGACAAATGCAAATCAAAATCACAAGATACCACTTTGCACTGAGTAAAAGGCTATGACTTTTTAAAAAGGACAATAACGAGTCTTATCAAGGATGCGAGAAATTAGAACCCTCATACATTGTTGGTGGGGACGTAAAATGATGGTATCACTTTGGCAAACAGTTTGGCAGCACCTCAAAACGTGAAACATAGAATTACCATATGACCCAGCAATTCCAGCCCTATGTATCTACTCACAATACATATGTCCACACAAAAACCTGTGCATGAATGTTCATAACAGCATTGTTTACGGTAGTCAAAAGTGTAAGTAATCCAAATGGATAAACCAGGTGTGGTATCTCTATACGATGGAATATTATTCAGCCATAAAAAGGAATAAAGTACTGACACCTACTACAACATGATGAACCTTGAAAACATTATGCTAAGTGGAAAAATCCAGATACAAAATGCCCATATTGTATATTTCATTTATATGAAATTCCCAGAATAGGCAAATCCAAAGTCAGAAAGCAGGTAGGTGGCTGCCAGAAGCTGGAAGAAGTGGGGAGTGGGGAGGGACTACTTAATATATGCGTGGGGTATATATATATTTATGTATACTTATATAAATATATATAAAAAATATATATACTTATATAAATATATATAAGGGACTACTTAATATATATTTCTTTTGGGGAAAATATTCTGAACTAGAGAGTGGTGATGGTTGCACAACATTGTGAATATACTAAAAGCTACCATATTATATACTCTAAAGTGATTAAAAGTATGAATTTTATGTTGTGTGACTTTTACCTCAATAAAAAAGAAGACAACCAAAAAATCTAAATGTGATTCTTAATGGGACAAGAAGCTCTAAAAAAATTAAATTCTTACTACTCCATTGCAAACAGTTCCTAAGTATATGAAATATGGAGCCATCTGATAAAACCTATAGCAGTACGGGAAGGTATACTAACTCAGCTTTTAACTAAAAATTATAAAAATGTTGACTGACAAAAAGGCAAAGGAGAATAGCAAAGATAGCATGAGCCTTTAAGGAAATCGTTAAAAAGTGGAAACTTTTTAATGAATACAGTTAAAGCTTAAAGAAAATGTGAAGTGGAACATAAAAAACATTTTAGAACAGTTTGGAGAAATGAAGAGGGTGGGGTGGGGAGGAAGGTTAATTTACATATCGAGGAAAATAGAATAATTTTGGCAGAGAATAAAGAAGAGGTAGAGCACTTCAGCTACTGATTTCATCCTCTATTCTTCATCAAATACAATAATTTTGGGCCGGGCACAGTGGCTCATGCCCGTAATCCCAGCACTTTGGGAGGCTGAGGCAGGCAGATCACCTGAGGTCAGGAGTTCGAGACCAGCCGGGCCAATAAGGCCAAAACCCATCTCTACTAAAAATACACAAATTAGCTGGGGGTGGCAGTGGGCACCTGTAATCCCAGCTACTCTGGAGGCTGAGGCAAGAGAATTGCTTGAACCTGGGAGGTGGAGGTTGCAGTGAGCCAAGATCACGCCATTGTACTCCAGCCTGCGCAACAAGAGCAAAACTCCATCTCAAAAAAAAAAAAAAAATTGAGTAATTTTCAAACTGGAAATGAAGAAATGAAAAATGATGACAGATAAAGAGATACTAAGAGAGGACTTAGATGCTTTCAAAATGATCAAGTCTTCTGGGTCATTTAAACGAATCCCCAACATACAAAAAGAGTTTGCAGGCACGGTCGGCAAGGCATTGGGCGAACTTTTTGAAAACCTATTGGGAATGAAGGAAATCCCCAACTCATAACACAGAAATAGTGGATTGATACCCAGCAAAATTCTAGAACAGATTATTAACAGATAACGGTGTGGGCTCTTAGAAAATAATGCAGTGATCAGTACTAAGCCAGAAAGAGCTCACTAAAGACATTTTTAAAACAAGTCCTAAATTCAAAGGACTTCCATGGACTTCAAACATGTCAAATATTTGCAAGACATTTAATAATTTGTTTTTCACTATATCAATGGAAAAAAATATATATTATCATTTATTGAGTGTTGTGTTTATCACAGGCCCTGTTGTACTACATATGTAAGAAGAACTGACATGTATTTATCAAGGGCTTAATGTGCATGAAGTGTTCTTCTAAGTGCTTTGCATACATTAATTCACTTAATCTTCACTACAACCTCATGAAGTAGCTGCAATCCTTATTAAAGATAAGGAAACTATTTTTAATACAGAAGAATTAACTAACTTGCCCAAGAACACAGAGTTAGTAAGGGAAGACCTGGCATACAAATAGTTTGACAAGCCCAAAGCCTGCATTCTTAAATTCTATACTTTGTTAACTCCCAATGTTATCTGTAATCCCCACCACAAAACTACAAGTTTGGTATTATTACACCCATTTTATGAATAAGGAGACTGAGGATTGGAGTATTGAATAGAAAAATCCAGTAGAAGAATCTAGTAAGTAGTAAGACTAAGGCTCAAACCTAAGTTCATTTGGATGTAGACTGTATCCTCTATTCACTTTGTCATTCTGCATAATGCTAGACTTGGTGAATCCTCAGTTGAAAGAACGGCCATATATAAATATACAATTTAGAAAAATGTCCCTATTTGTTACACCTCATGATTTTATCCTTCACTCTGACCTGTTCACATTGATATTATGTAAATTCACACAAGTTTTGCCCATTAAATGTACAAATAGCAAATTTTGAGATTGGTATATGATGATGATGTCCTAATGATGTCCAGCTAATATGTTTATTTACAGCATAAATTAAAGATTGAAAATCATCTGAACAAACTGGAAAGATAGACTGAAACTGCCAAAATAGAATTTAGTGGAGATAACTGTATATTTATACAGTAGTTTTATAAAAATGAGTTGTAATGTCCGGAAGAAGGAATCCTGAATTTTTAGTATTTGTTGTGTAACGCACTCAAAGTAATTAAGGAAAAGATTTTCTGAAAGGATATTAGAAAGTCTCATAAAATCAAGTTGTGAAAAATACAGCTAGGACTCACAGAAAGAAGAAAATCACCAATTGGCTATGCTTTCTGAATCTACTTTTCTCTGGATGTATAATCTGTTCTCCTCCTGGTAAACCAGATTCCACTGTAAGCCTGTCATATTCTACTCCACAATAACTTCAGTTTGAACATACCCAGCTCTGTTTACTAAGAGATGAATCTGGTTTGAATCCCACAGGGCTTTAAAGCTCTAGTTACACTAACTGCTGTTTCTGTACCTCTAGTTCAAATTAATGAGCATAGTATCTACCCAGATCCAATAAGCTATTGCCAGAAAAAGGAGGTTATTTGGTACAAGCTTGACCTCTATGTCATCTCTTTAGAAAGGAATCCCAAAAGTGGAAAAGGACTACAAGCTCAAAATAATTCACCAATGTGATAAAACAACTGAAACTATCATAGATAACAATAAAAAGACTGGAAACCAGATGAGTACAGCAACACTCTGACAGGGCAACAATATTTGAATCACATTTGAAGAGACATGAACAAACTGTAGCAAGTCTAAAAATAAGAAAGATAAAACTAATAAAGTAGTCTGAAATAATACCATGTGCAGAAAGAAACAAGGACGTCACATAAAGAAACCAGAGATATTTATAAGGACACCTTTACAAAAAAGAACAGATCTGGCCTTGAGTTTTCAAAAGATATAATGTGAAATGCAGCTACTCTACTTGATCTATCATGGCTGGCTGAAGTCAAAAAATCATCAGGCATCTGTTCTCCCACATTACCCTCACCTTACTTCTAGGACTCCTAGTAGGAGGATGCTAAGTTTGGTTCTCTATCTGTATTGTGGGTGAGAGGTGCTGTTTGTTTGTTTGTTTATTTGTTTGTTTTAGAGACAGGGTCTTGCTCTGTTGCCCAGGCTAGAGCGGAGTAACATGATCATATCTCACTGTATCCTCAAACTCCTGGGCTCAAGTATTTGACCTGCATAATAAATGTGTACGCCTCATGCCACTAGGTGGAAATGTGGGTGTTACATTGAAAAGATCACAGATGGTTCAGTTTGCAGGTAAAACTGTAAATGTTCTTAAGTGTGCATTTCTGCTGCTTCTGATGGGCTGAGAATCCCCTTTGATTTCTAAAGTAAATGTAGAGACGTTTTAAAAATAAAGGACTCCTTTGTCCAACGTATATTCCGAAATCCTCCAACAGAGACCTGTGTGAGCTTCTCCTGCAGTAATAATGGTGAAGATCCGGCAATTTTTGTTGGCTATTTCGTGGCTTCAGCTAAGCTGTAAGTTGGGGAGTTTCAGGACATGAGATATTTTTCAAAATTCTGGGGAGGGGAGAGAAGGGACTCCAAGTGGCTAATCTGGAGTGCCCTCCTGAAAATGTGTAAAGAAATAATGTGTATAAATGTTGCAATAATTATAATATTCTGTATCTGATGATGTCTTTGAGAACAGGTGTAAGTGCCGCCAAAAATGAAGTGGAGCAGAGTCCTCAGGACCTGACTGCCCAGGAAGGAGAATTGATCACAATCAACTGCAGTTACTCGGTAGGAACAAACGCCTTACACTGGCTGCAACAGCATCCAGGAGGAGGCATTGTTTCCTTGTTTATGCTGAGCTCAGGGAAGAAGAAGAATGGAAGATTAATTGCCACAATAAACATACAGGAAAAGCACAGCTCCCTGCACATCACAGCCTCCCAGCCCAGAGACTCTGCCATCTACATCTGTGCTGTGAGACACAGTGCTCCCCAGGCACCTGGAGCCCGTACCTAAACTCTAAATTTGAGGCATCATTTCTTACTCCTGTCTTTCAGACTTGTCTGTCTCTATCCTTGGTCAGATGATGTAAAATATTTAAGTTTTTAAAATACAATATTTTCCCCTTCCAGACCATCTCTCTTCTCTACAACATCATCACCAAGTATGTTAACCAGACAATATGTGATTTTTACCTTGGAAGTAAAATATACGGGGTATAAAAATCCCGATTCCGCTACTTATTAACTGGATGATCTTGACCAAGTTACTTAACTTCTCTGTGCTTCAGTTTTCCCTCAGCTATAAAAAGGAACCAGTGTTAACCATAGTACCTAACCCCAATTGTGGGGATTATATGAGGTAATATACACAAAGGGCTTGACACATTTCTTGGCACATAGTGTTACATAAGGGGTATCAATTATTAGTATTAGTTGTAGATGCACCATGAGTTTGCTAATACTCACTATGGTTTAATACCACAGATCATTGAAGAAGTACGTGGAATATAAATAATAAGCACCTTATAATAATTTTAGTTTTTAGATTCTTTCCTAATGATGTCCAGCAATTGGCCTTTTTACTAGTGTTAAGAAAAACAGAGAGTAGCTGTAGAAAACATAATAGAAAGATGACTCTATGGTTTGGTTTGTGGTGTGGAAATGAAAGACTGGTAAGAGATGTTTCTGAGGAAGCTCAGCTGCTTCTTTGGAAAAAAGAACAGGTTCTAAGTTTTCATGTGGAGATCTCTAATGGAAACTTGCATTTGTGGAAATTCATGAAGCAAAATATCAAACCCAGTGTATCTAAATCAATGGTTCTTTATATCCTCCAAGGATTCTTTACATTATTATTCCCAATCCCAGTGGAATTCTTATATCAAAACAAGTTTTATGATTATAATTGTTCTTATTACTCAACAACATCAATCATATATATTAAATTATAGCTACATTCTTTTTTAAAATCAAAGGTTTTTTAAATCAAAATACTACCTGCACATATCTAAAAAGCCAGTAGTATTATAAAGGTCTGTTCCTTCCTTATCCCATCAAGAAAACAGAAATACCACGCTCTACCCCCACCTTACAATTCAAATCCATTGTAGCAATTTCTAATTAATATGTATATACTCTTGATTTATCGTTATTAAGCATGATCTATTGACTGCCTTCTATGGCAGCATGCCACTACTCTCACCTTCTCAACATAGTTATATATATCATAAGCTGGGGTTAAATAGACAGTCAGTGCATATATGATTATGACCACATGAATGTTGCCACTGTACAACCAAAATGACAACTATGAGTATATTTCCTTTCTGGTACAATGTACTTTCTTAGTGAATAATTACATTTTTTTTCATTTATTCTATGTCAGTGTGCTATTTTTTCTAAGTTCTTCAACACAGTCTTAAAAATATTTATTAATAATTTCTCTCAAATGCTTCAAGCACCTTAATTTCTTTTTTTTCCCTCAAGATTCCGTTTCCCTTGACCTCCGTTGTTTCCTTATATGAACTGATTGCTCTATAAGCATAAATGTGATTCTAGACATTTTAGCACCACTCTCCCAAGTTGGCATTCTTGCATTTTGGATCTCATATCTTCATTTCCCAAAGACAAATACTAGAGAGAAAAAAGGGAGAGGAAGAAGAAGGAGAAAGAGAAAGGAGAAAGAAACACTCTTGGGCTCACTTTTGAACAATGAGAGAAACAATTGAATAAATGGTTCCAGCCCGCCCCCATGCCCTGCAGGAGGAAAAGTCTGAGGCATATTTCAAAAGACTCTTCAGAAGGTCATGTCAGGATCAGGCACCAGTCATGCACATGGTGGCCAGCTCCATTATGCACCGTTGCATTGGCTTTCTCCACTATCCAAATTTGCTCCCTTGATCCCTTACTCCTGTTCCATGAGATCACTTCCCAAAAATGCCCTGCATGAAAACATTTATCTCAGTCTCAGCTTTTAAGGGAATATAAGCTAAGACATGCCTTTTCTCCCTATGAATAGAGAGGACACAGAACCAGAAGACACAACCCTGCCCGTCTGCTCTCAGTAGTGCCTTATCCCCTTCAAAAGCCCTAGATACTGGCCTATGTAGCTGTCCCAGTGACTACTGACCACAGCTTCTCTATCGGTAATACATGTTCCTGGCTTCCTGTTTTTAAGAAGTACTGGACACACCTGTGTCACTTTCCTGAAAGAAAGAGTGCTGAGATTGGAGGGTCCAAGTGGAATTCCAGGGTGAGACAGAGAGAAGATACAGGAGATGCTGGCCCTAACAGACAGGGAAAACAAAACAAAACAAAAAACTGTTCTTATGAAATAAAATAAAAAGTCGTCTTCATCTGAGAGTCCACTGGTCTTTCCTGAAAGCCAAGTCATTTTTCCATCTAATAAATGCACAAGTAAAAATCAAGAAAACATAAACATGGATAAAAGTTTCCTCATAGAGTTGACAAGATTATTCACAGAGACAGACTTCTTGGTCTCAATTTTCTCAGCATCCTCAGAGTTTACTGTGTGGACACCGTGATCACAGAAAGAATCTCAGGTGCCAAAGCTAGCAATTCAAGTTGTTTCTGGTGGAAGTCAATGCCCTCCTGTAGTCAAATGAATGAACTAGTAGAAACCACTGCCTTGGTCAGTTTCCCCTCTCCTGTATCTGGCCTTCAGCACCTCAGTAGGTGCTTAGAGAGCACTTACCAGGCACCAGCTCCCAGCTGATATGGGAACCATTGGAACGCTCTCCAGAGAAACTCAGTCTGGCCCAGTGTTTCTGACTTCAAGCCTCATTTCCATGAATCAGGTAGCTGATGAAATTGATAGACTGCAAACTCCATGAGGGCAGGAACCATGCCTTGGTCATTACAGTGTCCCTAGTACTTAACATAGTGCCTGGAGCCAGGAGCGTTCTCAATGATCTACGCTGCTTTGTCATCTGCTCTGATAATGAGAGTTTCTTGATGTCAAGGGCTGTGTTTTCTTCATTTTTGTATCCACAAAGGGATTAGTACTGTATTTAACAATAGTAGAAACTGAAGAAAAAAATTGTGTGGAATCACATTTCCTCTTTTTCATCAGAAGTGACTTAGTCTTGCTGACTTTCTTTCTATGCCCTTGTGTGTTGCCTCTTTGCTTACTTGATTTTTTTGCCTCACTGAGAATGTAAGGTCTGTGAGGACATCGGCTTGTGTTTCTTCATCCCTGATATTTCTTTTGCAACCAGCCCAATTCTGATATCTAGAAGGAGGTCAAGAAGTGGTTTTTGGAAGAATAAGTGAATATAATAGTTATTTCAGACTTGTGTTAAAAGGCCTCTTTGCACAATTTAGTAGAAAAAGCACTACAGTCTTAGTCCCAGTTTTGCAGTGTAACTCTGAAGTCACATCCCCACTTTCAGCTTCAGTTTATAACCTGGAAAATTAGGATAATAATACACACTCTACCTTTATCAAAAGAAATCATGATCTAATCTGAATTAGATCGTGAAAATGAATACCTTTTAAAAAGTGAAAAATTTTAAACAAACAAAAATTAATATTATTATCAAGGAATTTTATATATATATATATATATATGGAATTAAATGGACAAGAAATACTATCCTAATATACTCCAAGACAACAGTTTTCACTCCCATACTTATCCACACTGCTATGCAATTCAGTCAGCGCCAAATCACTACCCACACACCTGGTTGTCCTTATTATTGTGGCTTTGCAACCTTCCCATCACTCAGCTTATCCAAATATTCTCCTGTATCTAAAACCAGTTTTTAGAATCTCCAAAGAGCTTGCTTTCCAACATCCCCCAGAAACATGCATTTCTCACCTTACTGAGCCAAACTATTCCCCAGTGTTCATCGTCTCTCCAAGAAAAGTTTTTATTCATTTGGTCGTTGGTCAACATTTTTCTCAGCTATTTCTCAAAATGTATGTTCTATTCTACTACTTTCTTAAACTAATGCTATTTTCACCCCTGGCCAAACTTTGTATTTGAATTTGAATCTTATTTGAATTTTACATTCTAATTTGGCAATATCTTTGTAATCAGAAATACCAGTGATAGTACTCACCATTCAGTGTACGAAGTATATAAAATAGACATGCTGCATATCTATTAAGTGATGAAAATTTTCTAGGTGATTTTATTATAAAATTAAACATTTTTAGAAGAAAATGTTTCTTTAGTAGATTGAGAAGAAAATATTCCAGGGAATGACCAACCCAGTGATATCATGTTACTGTATATATAAATTTTCATACTTGATTACAACTATAATCAACTACAATGTGAACATTTCTTTTGAAGTGCTAATAAGTATGAAATATTCTCTTCAACCTCAGATTAAATATTCACCCTCAGTCCCCCTCATTTCCCCTGAAATACAATGACATTAAATTGCCTGATCTTTGCATTTTCTGATTTATTTTATTTTTATTTATTTTCCTTTGAGGTGGGCTGGGTACTTGCAATGGCTAATAGTGCAGAGCTGCAATTCTAGGCACTATCAGCAGGTGTTTAAACACATTATGTGGATTATTTAAAAACTTAATTTAAGGTATATGATAATATAGTACTGCTTTGTATTTTTACAAACTCATATTTTAAAGCTCCATTCTTAGCTCAGAGCTCAGCCATTAAAGTTCAATAATGTAAGACAGCAAGAATGCTAAAGCTTGATACTAAACCTATTCAGTAATATGGAACAGAATTTGAGATCAGGAAAGAGGTGGTCCCACAACTGGGAATTAAAATCAAAATAGATTTGAGCAGATAAAGCTGCATGTCCAAAGGAAGTTGATGGGAAAACTTGAATCTGCCAGGAATTTTCTGCTAGATTTACCGCAGATCCTGCCAGATTCAAGCCAAGCATAGAAAAATCAGCAGAAAACCTCCTTCATCACTGCCTGTGAAAGAATGTTGAGTCCAAGAGACGAGTAGAGAAAGACCCCTATAGATTAGGACCCATTAATATACACTGACTTGGCAAACCAAGACCTAGAGGCAAGCACAGACCACAGGACCACCAGATGATTTACTCCCTTGGATTCTACTGGTGGCAAAAGCTGCTCCCAGGGTCCACTTCCCTGTACAGAAAACTACTCCATAAGAACTGAAAATTATATGGCAATACACATCAAAGAGTCCTTGCACTCTGACCCTGTAATTTCACTTCTAGAAATTTCTTCTTTCTTAAAAAACAATCAAGTATGTACAAAGATTCCTTTTTTAAATGTTGGTGAGAGCTTTATTTAAATGAGTGGAGAAGGAAAAGAAATCCCAATGTCTAACAAAGGAGTTGATTTAAAAACTGGGGGCACATTTGTCTAATGGATATAACCAATAAAAATCATTTTATCTAAACTTGTGCTTCCAGCCACGCTGAAATAACAGGGACCAGATTTACCCTTCCACTTGAAACAACAGCAACTGAGAAGGCTCCAGACAAATGACATAAATCAACAATTTCCAAAACACGGTACACCAAGCAATAAATGACCATGATCCTGAGAGATGGGAAACAAATGAGGCGAGCCCTAACATTGCAATAGCTTATTGCCTTGAGAGAGTTTCTAGGCCACAGCACAAAGAGGGGAAACTGAGGCAGAACCTGGTAGGCTCCCTGAGTTGAGGCAACAGAGCTGAGACAGAGAAGACTAAGGCAGCTAAAGTTCATAAGACAGAATACGCGAGAGGAGAGAGGGGCACAGAGAGGACCTAGAGATCTGCCGAGGGTGCCCTCAAGTATTCAGCAGAACACTCATCTGCGCACGCGTGTGGAATCTACCCGAGGGCGGGTGGCGGCAGCAGGGAATAACCATCCAAAAAGATTAAAGGAAAGAGGACCTCTTCAAGTATGTCTAGAATTCAGAAAAGAGTTTATTGCTTAGCCATATATTTCTTAATTCTTTAATTAATGTTTCATACATTTCATTTTCTCTGGCTCTAGTCACTTATCATTGTTGTCCATTTTCAAACAAAGAATCATTTCACATATTGAGGAAACAATATATGAATAGCCTGTCTGGCTTAGGTAAAGAGTAAAGGCAGGAGACCAGGTGTGGTGGCTCACGTCTGTAATTCTGGTACTTTAGGAGGCAGAGGCGGGCAGATTACCTGAGGTCAGGAGTTCGAGACCAGCTTGACCAACATGACAAAACCCTGTCCCTACTAAAAATACAAAAAAGTAGTTGGGTGTGGTGGCACATGCCTGTAATTGCAGCTATTCCAGAGGCTGAGGCAGGAGAATCACTTGAAGGTGGGAGGCGGAAGTTGCAGTGAGTGGAGATCACGTCATTGCACTCCAGCCTGAGCAACAGAGCAAGACTTCATCTCAAAAAAAAAAAGTAAAGACAAGAATAAGTATCACCCATATGGCATGACCAAAGTTTCTGGTAAACCTAGGGTTTTTTCTGTTGTCAGTAATACAATTACCCTTAAAAACTAGTTTTTATTTCTCATTCCTGAACTCATTTACATATAATGTCAAAGTATGATAAATTCAAACTATGCTGACACCTGTACGAATGTGGCTTTGTATGATATAAAGTCTTTATACTTTCACCAACTTCAAACCTCAGTTTCTACTGTTATAAAGTTCATTTCACTATCTCTTGTGACCATTTAAATACTTTCACATATTTCATCGCATTTTTCATCTTCTAGGGCTGAGGACTCCCAATTCTTAAGAATATTTCTGTTATCCCTATAATTACTGTTGTGTCTCTCCAGGCATTCTTTTTTAGTGAACAGGTGTCATTAATGACTTCCAGAAAGGATTCAAACACCATCTCTACATTTATCCTTCCAAGTGCTGTGACTACTGCCTTGCTAACTACATTTTCCAGGCTCCCTTGCAGCTAAGGTGCAGACCTGTATTCAGCCAAGTATTTGATTGGGAGATGAGCCATCTGAGGAACAGGCTAGGCGGGGCATCCTTTTTCTTGGTTTAGGGGCAGTGGAGGCCACATGGTCTGGGTTAGGCAGCAGCAGCATCTTCTTGATTGGGCCAGGAGCAGTAACTTCCTGTTTGGGCCCGTTTGGCTGCATATTCTGTTGCTGGCAGCACTGGAGGCAGCTGGCATAGGGATAGGACTGCAGCCTTCTTACGACGCTGATGGACGGGTGGTTCTGGGCATCACTCCTGGAAGTCAAGCCTAGAATCTTTTTCTCCAGTCTGCCCAATGATTCTATGAGCCTTCTGCCTCCCCAAATCCTGATCTGCTTACACTAGGTAAAGCGATTTCCTTTCTTTCTTGTCCCTTAGCACACAGACATCTCACAGTGTTTAGTCTGAGACCCACCACAGCTTTCATTCCAGCATCCTTTAAGCTGAGTATCAGACCTGGTTAACTTTTTCACTGCAGTACACTTGGCTCATTTCAATGAGGATGAGTTCATGTTTATAGTGATTTCTGGTTCCTTTGCTTGGAAATCCTAAAAGATAGAAAAGAGCCTCCAGTTGCTGCAGACACAGGCATGAGATATACTGAAAACTGTCCAAAAGTGTCTCTTGGAATGTTTCTTCATTACTTCACTAGGTTTCTTTCTAACCTTCAGAGCTAGTAAGGACCTTGGATTAAAAGGGCCATTGAATTTCTAGTTTAGTTAAGAAATACTTTCCTCATTTCATGGGAGTGGGGAAGCAGTGCAGACTAAACTCAGAGCTCACATCATGTTGTTCTTACCAGTTCAAATCAAATCACGGTTTCCAGTCGCTTGGCTAATATTTATCCTTCTTTAAATCTTGATGAAATGTCTCTTCCTCAATGAACACTTCTCTGCCCCTCAATCTAAATTTGTTCCCCTCGTGTAAACCCTGTAATTTCTATGTATTTCTGTGTGATTATTTGTATAATATCTGTCCTTCCTATTAACCTCTAAGTTCCACTAAATGCTCTGTGTTCAGAATAGTGCCTGGCACAAATGAGTATGACAAATAGTGATGAATGAATGAATCTGAGCCATCAGACATGTATCTTACTTTGTGTTTGGCTGTCCCTCAAGTGTAGATGTTCCTAGTGACAATCCCATTAATTCAAACACTGACTGGAGGGGATTGAAAACATATGAAGCAGTGCTTTTGGAACTGAGGCTGTAGTCCAATATGAGTGGAGATAAAAAATGAAGACTTTAAAAAAGGAATTCACATAAAAGCAGGTATCAACATGGAAAACTGCAGAGGATGCTTGTATACACAGTGGGCACAGCAGCAGCATTAGACCAATCACCTCCAAACTTGAGGTTCCAGGCTTAGGTGACAGATCAGAGTGAGCCAGGCACCGTGGGACAATGGGAACACTTAGATTCCTGACATTGGAATTTGCTGATTCTTCTACTAACGTGTAGCAAGAAATTTAGCCTTACCCAAAGTCAGGTCTGGTCTTTGTCCCAGTTCCTGGGAGATAACCTCTGAAGGCTCGGAATTTCCTGAATTGTTGGCATGTCTTTATAATTGATGGTGGGGTCTTTGGCCCACACTTAATAGTTTCTGCTATCAAGATGACTCATTGTGAGCCTGGCCACACTTAATGGTCTCAGGATGGGGGCTGGCCATGCCAGAAAGACCAACCATATAACTTAGGGTGGAGGGTTTGGGTCACAACCTAGAGACTGAGTTCAACCGCACAGGCTATCAGTCATCCAATATAATGAAGCCCCAATAAAAACTCTGGACATCAAAGCTCAGCTGAGTTTTCCAGACTGGCAATATTCCATGGGTGTTGTCATGCCTTGATGCTGGGAGGGTAACTCATCCCTGAGGACAGTGGAAGTTTCACATTTGGAACCCTACCAGACTCTGCCCTATGCATCTCATCCCTTGGCTGCTTTTAATGTATGCTTTCTCTGTAATAAACGAATCACAAGTATACTAGGTTTCAATGAGCTCTATGAGTCATTCTAGTGAATTATGAAACCCGATTCAGGAAATACCCAACCTTGCCATTGGTGCCAGTAGTGAGAGTGGTCTTGCATGAACTTATCTCCCCTTTGTAGTTGAGTCCTACCTGCTTACAGTTGGGGGCAGAGGTCTTATTTAGATTTAGTCTGGAGGTCTATGCCCTTAACCTTGCAGTTTGGCTAACTCTGGGTAGCTACATTTTGTACTGAGCAACTCTATATGAATAAAAGAAGTTTTTTTCATATAATGCCTAAACAGAGAATCAAGTATATCAAGAAAGTTTTTTAAAAGTTAAAAGTAGGCAAGTCAACTGGTAATAAAGTAGGCAAGTCACAAGGTAATTAAATGCCTACGTTTCAATGATTACACGTGTTGCTTAGAACATATGCATATATGAGATCATCACATTAAAATATTTCTAACACATGGGCTGGCAACACCTAACAATAATAATAATTAGTAATTGTCTAGTTCTTACTACTAACTGGTTTCTGTTCTGAGTGTTCTACGTATATTAACAAATTTAATTCTCATAACAACTCTGGTTATTAGCCAGGTTTGTAGAAGCTGAGGCACAAGGAGGTTAAATAATTTGCCCTATGGCACACTCCCAAAATTTGAATCCAAACCATGTAACTCCATAGCTCATGCTCTTAACCAATGCCCCATATAGCTTCTCAGAAGGCAATCACTTGAAATTTCTCTCTGATCTTATAGAAAGGTGTTAGTAGACTGGTTATCTTAACATCCAATCCTAATCATCTTTGTAGCAAAGTAATATTTTTATATGAACATGTCAGAGACATTTGAACCAGAGCAACTCCATCTGGAATATGGGCTGGGTAAGATGAGGCTGAGGCCTACTGGGCTGCATTCCCAGGAGGCTAATGCATTCTTGGTCACAGGATGAGATAGGAGGTTGACACAAGACACAGGTAACAAAGACCTTGCTGATAAAACCAGTTGCAGTAAAGAAGCCTGCTAAAATCCACCAAAACCAAGATGGCAACAAGAGTGACCTCTGGTCGTCCTTATTGCTACACTCCCACCAGTGCCACAACAGTTTACAAATGCCATGGCAATGTCAGGAAGTTACCCTATCTAAAAAGGGGAGGCATGAATAATCTACCCCTTGTTTAGCATATAATCAAGAAATAACCATAAAAATGGGCAATCAGCAGCCCTCAAGGATGCTCTGTCCATGGAGTAGCCATACTTTTATTCCTCTACTTTCTTAATAATCTTTCTTTCACTTTACTCTGTGGACTCAACCTGAATTCTTTCCTGTGTGAGATCCAAGAACCCTCTCTTGGGGTCTTGATTGGGACCTCTTTCCAGCAACAAAGAGATGTGTATTTTATTTCTGAAAATACTTTTTTGCTTTGTTATCGTTCTCATGTTAGGCCAGCAGCTCAAGAAGTCCTGGTCTCCTTCCTGTATTGGAAAAGGGAGTTCACAATGAACACAAAAGACGAAAGGAGAAATTTGAAAATTCCTCTGGAGACAATAGAATGGAAAAAAAGGGTTTTGAGTTTGGGTTATGACTTTTGAGTTTAAAAATAAATCTATGCCTCAAAAAGTTCTCTTAGAATATATGTAAATACAAAAACCAATTACGCAACCCTAGATTTAATGCAAATTTCTTAGTTTCTGGGAATTTCTGGGGTGATGGAGACAAAAGCAAGAAAGTAAGACATCAGTGAAGATCTGTGTGCCCATTTCCATATACCCTCCCAGCAGTGGGGTAGGAGGAGGCAATTTTTAGCCCCCAAATAGGATGTTAAGAATCTGAAACTAGAGGAGATTGACAACTAATTCCTCTCAGAAAGCCTGAGTGACAATATCCTGCAAATTTCCATCAGGGCAGAGACAGCTGTGCAGTACTGCCAATAGGCCCAGAGAGCCCAAGACAGCCCCATTCTGCCAGATTGGAATTAGAGTAGTTGAATTTTTACATGCACACAAAAAGCATAGAAGTTAACAGAGAGAGACTTAGTGGACCTGGATGGGTGTCAATATTATAATAAAAATGATGCAGAGCATGTAGATTAACAGCCAGAGACCTACAGGGACTCAGACATCAGGACATTAGAAACAATAATGTCCCAGACTGGACCCTAAGCACTGCACTCCAACAGATGCTAGTATGGGCCAGGTGTCCCAACCAATGCCAGACCACCATTTAAGGCCTCTACATGCCACCCCAAGGATGGCGAGGAGGAAACCTGACCTGATGGAAGACATCCTGAATTGACTTAGAAAGTCATGATTTTACTGAGAAAACCCTGTATTTACTTAAAGCAAGCTTTCTGACACCAGGTAAAGTGGTTACCAGAGTTAGAAATTAGGCTGTTATAGAAAATAAAGATGTCCTGGATTGAACATCTGAGTAAATTACAAAACATTTACCCGCTACATCTCTATTCACCAGATAGCGAATCTCAAGCATTCCTCTGCCCCTACATAAATGACAAATGACATTCACGTGTATCACATATCCCCTCAGGCCTAACTAGGGCTGTGTGCTGTTTCCAAGCACAAAATGTCACAACTGAAAACCACTCACCTGGATACTTGCTATAAGAAAAAGCTTGGATTAGTATGGAACTTGGTGTAACCCTCAAATATGGGAGTTTGTCACTAGAGGTACCAGAGGACCACATTCTCTGTTAGGGGACCTTGATGACAGTATATTACAATGAAGGCAGTGACTGGCAAACAGCGGCTTCAAATAGGCATGCAAACAAACATTGAGAAACAGTAAGCACATAAGATAACTCATTTACACACTTTTATATGCAGCATGTATAGGATTTAAAATAACATTCCCAAGTTAAACTGAAACCATTACTATGTAAATGTCACAGCCAAGTCAAATGAAATAGTAAATACCAGCCTTGCAAATTGGTCTCCCTCAAGGGCACTCAAAAGAGTTAGACTGCATGCTGCTGTCTTAGGAAATGTCCTCCTCTCTATCAATCATTTCTGTTTTGACATCAAACCCATTGACCAGCATATGTTTTGGAATTTCTAAACAATTGACTTTCAAGGACTCACATTCATTCTGCACTTTCTTAGAAACCTCATAGGAGCCACTGTTGCCAATAAAATAAAATAAAATAACACAAACATTATAAATCTAACCCCAAAATGGGGTTGCTTCAAAAGAGAATGGACACCCCACTCCCTACACTGCTTGTACACATCTGTGTTGATTCTCTCGGTGAACTGGCCCATGCAAGCAGGAGATCATCAATCAGCAGGTGTCACCAACTGCGAGTCAGAATTGCTCAACAGAAAAATTGAGTCTTTTTTTATTCCCTATTGTCACCTACTAAAATGTAAGTTGCTTGTTGATCTCTTCACACTGAGCTATGTTTCAGTGAAGTGTTGAAAAGGCCCAGCCTGCACATATTCTTGAAATTTTGAAATAATGGCTCAGTGAACAGATGTATACTTTCTCCCAACAGCTCTTTGTGGAAATGAATTTTTTATGAGCCCAAAGTATCTTTGATTCATCCCTGATTAAAAGTCAAATTAAAACTAAATACCATATACTTTTTGAAAGACATTTTAGGAAGTTATTGACACAAGGACTTTTGAGACTGAAAATCATGGGTTAACAATAAACCTTTGTTTGGTGAAACAAAAGAACAGTACAGGACAGAGGTGAAAAGCACAGGCTCCAGGGCCAGAGTCCCTGGGTTCAGATTCTTCACATTTCAGCTCTGTGACCTTGAACAAACTACTCCAGTTAATCATAACTTCAGTCTTTTTTAAAAAATGAGATATTAAATAATGGGTATAAAATAATAGGGTTGCCATAGAGGAAAATATAAGGTAATATTTATATGCACATAAAACAGTGCCTGGCACAGAGCCAGTATTCAATTAGTACTAGCTATTTTTTGGGTACAGGTAGATAAAAGAAGCATTTAATGAATAGTTACATGCCCATTAACATAAAATGTAAGCCACATCCATATTCTGTAGCTTATGGTGACAAAGTTTTCTGCTCGCGTATTAACTAAAAGGAGCGAAGAGCTTCCCTATAATATTGAAAATTTTATCCTAATGGTTCCAAAGGACTGTTTTCTAGGAATGTTTGCTACAGAAACCTCACTGGTTAGATGTTTGTTGGAGCACACTGTGATTATTCATTGTCATTGTGAACTGTGTTTACCATGGGAGGCTGTTCTGACTCACCACTTTGTGACTCACCAATTAGTAAACAGCTAAATGTCGCATTGCTGATTTAGGTGTAATTTACTGCGTCAATATAAAAGGACTCTGCAGATTCTACTAAAATCGAGAACATAGCTAAAGGCATTCTTCATTGTAAAAATGAATTTTAGAAAACCAGATGACTCTAACAGAGTTACTTTAAAATACAATGCAATATGTCTATTTTAAATGACAACAATATCTCCTGTCTGACAGCATTCAACTTACTTTCAGATTTATTCGGTGTTTTCTCAACTTCGCGAGCACTTGAAAATCCATAAAGGAGGGAAATACGTCTTGTTTCATTTTCAATAGTTTTATCCAGGACACTTTTCAGAAGTATTTCATATTTACCATGTTTTCAACAAGTAACTCTTAACAATACTCTGAGAGTACGATCGTGATGATAGGTAAAAATCAGGATCACTCCCTTTTCATCTTTACCTGTGTAGAGCAATGTAATGTGCCCTTTTCCCAAACCCTCTGACTCCATGAGGGATGAGACACAGAGGGTGTGGCTGAGGGCTCCTAGGCCCGGGACTCCTTGGCTGGTGTCCTGTAGCCTGCAGTCCAGGGCTTGCAGGTGATCAAACAGGGAAGGAGAAATGAGGGAGGCACAGTGCTATGAGCAGGCCTGTGTTTTCACTGGGAATGGTGGTTAGCAGATGCTCAGATGTGTCTCTTCTCCCTCACACTCACCTTTGGCTTGGTTCTTAACTCCTGCCCACCCCCCCCAAACCCTCTGTGGAGGTCCGGAAGAACTCACAAAGAACTAAACGAGTCACAGACACCCAGCAAACAGTCTCCAGAGAGGCCTCTGTGCATGAAGACTTCCCCAGAAGGATGACCACTCTTCCTACCTGGCCTGGGAACTCAAAATGGGCACAAAAACTGAAGACTGTGAGGGAGGGTCAGGTTACAGGCCAGAAACTGACAATAAGATTGATGATCAAATAGCTGAATTATTGATTCTTATCCTGAGACCCACTCCTCATTTTCAGTCTTGCGTTAAACCTCAGTGAGGGGTGTTTTGTCTTGTGTTCTATCTATTGGGGGATGGATCCCAACTTTTCTGAATATGGGGACGTACTTTTTAAAGCCAAAAATTTTGCAGATAGTAGTGGATTTTTAACATCCATTGATTAACAAAGTACCATGAATACAGTAACATTTTTAAATAAATTTGCTTTCAGTTTTTTTAACTAAACATAATACATGCACGTATATATTTAAACTTATCACAGTGCCTGGCACAGTGGAAGCACTCAACAAATATTAGCTATAATTACTGCTATTGCTGTTGTTTCCTCAATCTATAGGTAATGCCTGGTATACATGTGGATTCTTAGAGTCCTTATAGAACACAGCAACACATGAACTGTACTAGGCTCTAAATCTTCTCTCCCAGGAACTTCATCCGATGCATATTTCACCAGCAACAGCAGCATTTAGCACTGTCTTGCTGTAGAAAAATTCTTGATAAATTAATTGAATTAAATTTATGTCACATAAAATGTCATGAAGAGATGGAAGTGTCTTGGTCCTGTATCTTAGCATTTTCAAATCTCTCCAGTGTTTTTTTTAATGTATAGATTTCACCTGTGTAAAAATTAAAAATAAGAAAACTGATTCTAATGCTCTTCATGAAAGACAAGAAAAGCCTTCTTGGAAAGCAATAGTTATGGGAGAGTTCTGCCAGAATTTGTTCTCAGTATGACATGAGAGCAATTTTATTCTAGGAACTAGAGGTGCTGAGGACTCAGCTTCTGACCTATCCTAGATCATAAACATCACTGGACTAATGGCCAATTGAGAATAATCTAAGCTCTTGTCCTTTTATAACAGACCTGGTTATGTCCTAAAAAGTAGGAGCATTTATAAATAAATAAGAAAGTTTAACAGTTCAATAGAGCAACGTGACTTTCCAGCACCTCTCTGAACAGGTGACATCTATTTCCCCATCCCTTGAATCTCAGTTGGCCTTGTAACTTATGTGGATCAACAGAATGTGGCAGAAGTGACAGCTGTGCAAGTTCTGAGCCCTCACCTCAAGAGCCTTTGCACTCTGTCACCTGCTCTCTTGGACCTCGGCTTTTTTCCACGTGAATAAACCGAGGCTAACCTTCTGGAAGAAAAGAGACCATATGAAACAGAACCACATCAGCCTGAGGCCCTGGACATGTGAGAAAGCTGAAGATCAGCAAAGCTGACCTAAAACTGAGTCACAGTTGACCTCAGATGCATGAGAATCTAGCCAAGGCTGAAAACATTTGGTTGAATCCCACCTCAATTTCTGACCCAAAGATAGCAACTAATGTACAATATCATGATTATTATGCAGTCGTTAGAAAGAATATATTAGATAAATGTGTATTGGCCTG
The DNA here is from genome assembly GCF_028885655.2 of Pongo abelii. Classification (NCBI taxonomy): domain Eukaryota; kingdom Metazoa; phylum Chordata; class Mammalia; order Primates; family Hominidae; genus Pongo; species Pongo abelii. Next base: position 25,847,969 of record NC_072000.2, read on the forward strand.
GAAAAGGTATCATCTAAGTATGCCTAATGATTATCCATCTTTAAAAAAAATACAGAAATAGGGTTGTAGAACAAGGGTCCTGGACATATTGAGCTTACATTTCTGTTGGTGAAATAAAACACATATAAGATGATGAGGAAATAATTCAACCAACAAGAAAATGCTTTACAACCAAGAGACTTATTAAATAAAATGGGTGCACCTTTTATGATACCAATAAGTATAATAGTACCCTAACACAGTAGATACATTTCTGTTGTCTGTAGTTATCCTTCAGAAAGCCATCATGGCAGAACCTTTAAATGACCTCAGAGAGCGAGGGTTTATGTAAATAAAGAATTAAGTCAATGTGGGTAGAGGTTCAGCACCAGGGTGCAGGAAGTTATGTGAAGATTGTGGTATGGGGCTCATATCTAGAAACAAAGAGTGGCCCCACGTCAGCCTATGAGGGAGGAGCCAGGCCCCACCTCAAGAGTCTCCTTCAGGAAGATCTCTGTGGGAAAGGAGCAGGGGTTCCAGGTTTTTGGCAAAGCCTGTGCTTGGGCAATCCATCAACACAGTTAGTCCAGGGCCCACAGATAACCTCTGACCCTTCTCACATTTATTTTCTCTGCCTGGTACTTCCTCTAAGGAGCATCCTGCCACTCACCAGCCCCTACCAAACACACACACACACACACTCATACTCTATTTGCTCATAATCATCCATCAGGTTTTAACTTAGATAGCACTTCTTCTGGGAACTTTCTCTGGTGAGAGATACTCTTATGTGGCTCTTGACCTACCAAACCAGAAGCAGTTGTGCAATTAGTGATCATTATTCTCTTATTTATTATAGTATCTCCAGCACTTAGCACAATATCTGCAGACAGTGGGCATGCACTAAAAAAAAACACTTTTTGAATCAATGAATTAAATAGCTAGTTTTCATTCACCCTGAGAAAATACCAAGCATTGGTCTTAAGAATGTCAGTGTCACAGGCCTGAAGGTATAAAGGAGGAAGCAAGGAAACAAAATCAACAGACAGAGCTTTGGTAAAATCTGCTGTTCGCCAGTCCTCCCAGAAACTCCATTTCCTGTTCTGGGGAAGCAATGCCAAACAGCTCCAGGAACTCTGTATATGGTCTGTCAAGTATCCAATACAGAAGGGAGACTTTTCAAGAGTGGAAGCCCAGCCTGCTTGCTCCAGTCCGGACTGTGCTGGTCTCTATTTTCCTAGTCAGGGATGGCCCCAACCTGGGACTGTGCCTCCTCTCAGGCTCTGAGGCCTTGGGAATGGAGGAATGTCATATATGCCAGTGGTTTAGGTCTGTATTGTGAAGAATTAACTTTCCCAAACAGAGATCTGGCCTTCGCCCTCAGCTACTGGGTGGTGATTCCTAGGCTCCTGGAGCGTCCTGCCAGATAGGAGCATCTTTGTTTGCCTGAGGGCTTTGGCCACCAGTCGGTCTAATAACGTGATATATGATGGGGCTTTGGAACATGCCATGTGAGTTCTGACCTCTGGAGGAACAAGAGATCATTAGCTAGAACCTCCAGGAGGGGCTGGAGGTTAAAGGTCAGCCACGTGGGCAGTGTGTGATAAAGCTCCAGGAAAAACTCTGGACACCAAAGGCTCAGTTGAGCTCCTATGCTCCGCAACACTCTGTGAGTTGTGTCACACAACATGGCTGGGAGGAGGTAACACACCCAGGTCTCCCTGGGAGAAGACAACCAGAAGCTTCACGTTTAGAACCCTCCCAGATTTCACCCAATGCTTCTCTCCCTTTGGTTGGTTCTGATTTGTACCCTTTTGCTCTAATAAACTATGATCATGATCACTTTCCTGAGTTTTGTGTGTTGTTTTATGGAACTATCAAGCCTGAGGGAGCAAGGGAACTCCTAGATTTGTAGCCAGCTAGTCAGGAGTAAAGGCAGCCTGGGGACCCGGAACTTGTGGCTGATGTTTGCAGTAAGAGCAGTCCTGTGGAGGACTGTGCCCTTAACCTGTGAAGTATGGCCACCTCCCGGCAGTGGCTGTCAGAACTCATTGCAGGGCCACTCAGGGAAGTGTGGGAAATTGAACCAATGATGCCTGACACCAGGGCTTCCTGACTATCCTCTAGGAAGTCTAACAGGAGATGCCCCTGTTCACTTCCCTGTAGGTTCCAGCAAGGCTCAGAGGGTCATCAGTTCTACCAACAATATCTGTGCAGAAGAGAGTAGCTGTGATTTTATTTTAGTCTGAAAGAACACTGTTTGTTGTTGATTAACACCTAAATATTACAAACAGTCTCTCAGTGTGAGAAGATTCATCTTATTCTCCTGTGTAATTAGAATGATTATTCAACAAATGGATGTTATCTAGTGAATTTCCAGAAAGAAGCCAAATTTATCAACCTCATCAATTCACACTTACAGCCAGGGATCTATATTCCTGTGCTCTCAGAGAAGGCATGGAGCATGGACTGATAGCAAAAGATCAACAAAAAACCCAGAAGCCAGTCAAAAATGGCCCAGGCTGCAGGATCCTGGAAAGACCTGAAAAGACATGAGGAAAAGGCTGGGAAATAGGAATGGTGAGTGGACCTCTGCGGTCTGGAGAGGAAACTACTGGTTATTTTAGGAAAAACATTCCCATAACGGGGCTCAGGGAAAAAAGAAAGTAATGGTATCCAAGGCCTTATTCTCAGAAGCATTCTCCTCCCTGAATCCAGTACCTGAGGTAACTGAGCAGCAGATAAAAATAGCATTTTCTCGAAACAAAGCAAAACATTAAAAAAAAAAATAGCCTACTGCCTAAGCTTTGTCTCCCAGTGGAACTCAGGAACCAAGCCAGCTTCTCCAGCTGTGCACTTTGGCTGTGTGTCTCAGATGGAACATTTCTGACTTCATTCCCTCCTCCTCCCACGTCACTCGGTAAGAAGGGTGGGCCAGGACAAGCAGCTCAGACAGCTGTTCCTATAGCTCGCCTTACTACAATCCCCCAGGCCTCACATACATGCACCTCTGGACCCTGCCTGCCTGCACTAAACCATCCGGCCCAGTGCAACAGACCATTCTTTCAAGCTGTCTCTCTCCTACTCACAACCATTCCAGGAGGCCTCTTGAAACTATTTTTTCTGAGAACACATTGTGCTTTGCCACACTGTTCCATTTATCTCTTGGTGGCCGTTCCATTTGCCTCAGCAACCCTCTATCCCATTTTTTAGTACTACCCCTGAACGAGAAGGCAATCTTGTTCACCTTGCCAACATTAAGTCCTTATCACAATCATGTTGCTTTAGATTGCATTTATGTGTGGATAGGTGTGGATAGGTGTTTGGTACTGTGTTAGATGCCAAAGATACAGTGCTAAGGAAAAAACATACCTGACAACAGATTTTATTATATTCTAATGGGAAAGATAGGATAAACAGATACATAAACAATGTATATGCAGATTAGTACAAGTATCATGAAAGCAATAAATAAGAGGCTGAAGGGTTCAATTTAAGTGGGGTGGCCAGAAAATGCTTTTCCTTCTTCTGAGAGAAGTGAGCAAGGGGCACAGAGAAGTCCTAATTGTTACACTAATGAATATTTCTGTGCTTGAAAACACAAAACAAGGGAAGATGAGGTTCCACTCAACAGAGGTATATACACATCAATTACATGACCCAGAAAATCTGATTCAGACACACCTTGCTGACCCTACTCCATAAGGAATGTCATTTTTAGTTGTGCACATCTACCACACCTCCATTTTCACTCTCCCTGAGATAAGAGGTTGTGCATTTGCACTGTGTCTGCCTAGCAAAATCATACTCTCTGCTGAATAAAGCACAGTTAGTTGATATTCACGAACACCAAGCCTCTCTTTATAATGATACTTTAGAGAGCTGTGTTAACTGACCAGCACTCTGGATACTTATGAGCAGATGTCTGGTAGCAATGGAACCTCTCATGACCACCCAGGCTCTAAATTACTGTTCAGCTCAGCAGCTCATTATCACCTTCCTGGAGTTTGAGCTCCAACATAAGAGTAAATATCTCCATCTAGAATTATCACTTTTTAAATCAAAACCTATATTCAGCTTGAGAGCATAAATATCAAAATTCCAGGGCATTTTTTCTAACTTTTCTTGGGAGATTTTAGTAAAATTCCACGGCTGATTGCTGAAAGTACAATCTGGGAACAGAAACTAATATAGTGTCACATCATATGAAGTTAACCTTTTTTTCTTATGCAATTCTATCAAACTTCAAGGAAATTCTTTGGAAATCTGTGCACCACTACATCTAAAACAAAATAGGACTATCATTAAATGCCTAATAAAGGTTGATCTTACAGTGTGATCGAGGTGCTATGCAGACCTGAGACAGATGGATTATTCCAGAATGAGAAAGAAACACAGGATGAATAAGTCGCACTAATGGCAATAGCAACTTCTGGGAAACACCATTTTCTGGCAGCTGTTCCTTTCGTCAACACATTCTCAGCAGAATTGCCACAGCCATTTCTGAGAGCTTAGAAGCACTGCTGGGAATCTCTAATACGAGTTTGTATAATGGGAATTCCTATTGACTAGAGCTGCCTTTGCATATAGGAGATAATGTTGAGCGAAGGGAATCTTTCGATGATTCATTCAAAACATGTTTATCTGCCATGTGATAAACATTATAGTCAGTGCCATAGTATAAACTTGAATAAGGCATAATCCCTGCCCCCAGTGAACTCACATCCTTCTCGACATGCCTAGCACAAAAACACAGAATTATAATAAAAGTTGTCAAGAAGAAGATATGGGGGCCCATTATGCAAGCGGAGAAAAAGGGACTGCCTTTTTCATTTAGAAGCTACTGACCCTCTCTAGAGATTGTTGGTCTTCCAGTACATCTAAATATTCTTCAATCATAAAATGCCATGAAGCTAGAAGTACAAAATGCTGTGTTATCAATTAAGCCCCCTTTTTTTCCTTTTTTTTTTTTTTTTTTTTTTGAGACAGAGTCTCACTCTGTCACCCAGGCTGGAGTGCAGTGGCACGATCTCAGCTCACTGAAACCTCCACCTCCCAGGTTCAAGCAATTCTCCTGTCTTAGCCTCCTGAGTAGCTGGGATTACAGATGCATGCCACCATACCCAGTTAATTTTTGTATTTTTAGTAGACACTGGGTTTCACCATGTTGGCCAGGCTGGTCTTGAAGTCTTGAACTCCTGACCTCAGGTGATCCACCAGCCTTGGCCTCCCAAAGTGCTGGGATTATGGGATTACAGGTGTGAGCGAGCCACCATGCCCAGCCAGTTAAGCCTCTTAAAAAATGTCTTGAATTATAACAAACACATGATGCCTATCTTCCCCCATATCTTTATACTGACAAAATTAGGTTCAAAATCAAGGCATTGTCACCAGAAATCAGGTCAGAGGGATCAAGATAACATGGACAGTGAAGTGCTTTCACTTCCATACAGGTGATAAATATTTCCTAAAATACAGGTAGATGTGTCGCACAAAACCTCCAGACTCTGAGCATCAAAGTCCCTCCTAATACCAGAAAGGAAGGAATGAGCATCTGTCATCTCAATCTCAGATAAACACATACTCAGAGGGCCTCAGGAACATATGTAAACTAAACAAAAAGCATGAGAAATTGAGCAGGAGCCCGAGTTTGGGCTTCCTTGGGTGGGTACTGTATTAATTTCCCATAACAAAATACTATAGAATATTACACAGATGTTTCTTTCCTCACATTTTTGGAGGCCGGAAGTCCATGATCGAGGTGTCAGCAGGCTTGGATTCTCCTGAGGCTTCTCCCCTTGGCTTGTGAATGGTCATCTTCTCTCTGTCCCTCTTCACTTGGTCTTTTCTCTGTGTGCAGGCATACTTTGTATCTCTCCCTCTTCTTATAAGGACATAAATCCTACTGGATTAAGACCTTACCCTTATGACCTCATTTAACCTCAGTTATCTCTTTAAAAGCCATATCTTCAATTACAGTCACATTGGGGGCTAGGGCTTCAGCATATGAATTTTAGGAGGACACAATTCAATCCATAATAGATGGGGACGGGGCAATTCTCTTCCTAGAGTAAGCCTTCCCTTAGGGCCAATTACAGGGAGATAAACAAACCCTAATTTCTACTGAGCAAAAGCTCAGAGACCCTGAAGTAACTGTAGTTAGTAAATGAGAAAGACAGAATATTTTCAAAACCTTCAAGTCTAATACCTAGAAGTGATAGAGGCTTATTCACATTTTCTCCCAGTCATTTTCTTACTCTGTGTTTATACAGCATTTCTGTGAATGACACCATTATTTTCAGAAATAAAAATGAAATCTTAACGTCATCGTTGACTCTCCCCCCTTCCTTGCCTTCACTTCAATCATAATTTTCCATGTCTATGTAAGTATTCTTTTGACTATTTACATATTCATCAGAAACCTATTTCAGCTCTTATTACTTTTCATGAAGATCACTAAAAGAAGCCACCTATTATTCATGCTTCTAGTTCAGGTGCTCCTAATATGGAAACTGTATAGTTTCAGTTGATCTATAACCCTTCACCCCCAGGTTTTGTGGTTGTTTTTATATACACTTTCACACATATAAGTAGAAATGTGTTCATTGCTATTATCAGTTGTTCAAAACGGGTCCCTCACCCATGAACAGGTTAAAAGCCAGAGCTCTCGTCTCTCCTACTGCACTTGCTCCTTGTAAAAAAAAAATTTAATATTTGTGGTTAACACGATTGTTTATATTCTTCCACCTACTCAAATACTCCCAGTTACAAACATTTTAACTTGTAGTTTAAAATGGTTCCTGGTCAGCAATTCCTTCTGTAGACTCTTCCAAAAATTACCATGGAATACTTCTTGTAATCAATCTCACACCCAAGAGAAGAGATTTTAGAAAGGCATAGACACCAGAAGGCAGGGATATATCTGTCTACCACAGTCCACCGTCTGGCCACCAATGACTCACATTACCCTCACTTGCAAAAATACATTCACATACATCCCTGAAGGTCTCAAGAATCTTATCCCACAGAGCTTCAGCTCAAAGTCAAACTTTTATGATTTAAATATGGCTAAGTTCAAACACAGCTCCTGGGCATAATATGTGAAGTACAGCTCCTGGGGTATAACTTCTCTCCTTCTGTCAACCTGTAAAACTAAAGAGGCAAGTGATCTGCCCCCAATACAATGTTGAAACAGGCATAACTGGTAGGCATGGGATAACAGCTATAGACATATTGGTTCGAAGGGAGGAGGGGAAAAAGATAACAAAGAGTCGTTGGTCCATAGCAGTCCTAAAATCTAGCTGGGCAAATGCTGGGAGTTCAATGATTAGGTTTTAGAGCCTAAGATTAATCTCAGCTATCGGGGAAACCAGCCCCCAATACTTCAACATAGGTTCTTTTCTATTTTCCCTAAGTGTCGGCCAGTCTGAGAAATAAAGAGAAAGAGTACAAAAGAAAGAAATTTTACAGCTGGGTCTCCGGGGGTGACATCACATGTCGGCAGATTCTGTGATGCCTCATGAGCCTCAAAACCAGCAAGTTTTTATTATGGATTTCAAAAGGAGGGGGGTGTATGAATAGGGTGTGTGTCACAGAGATCACATATGATCACATGCTTCAAGGGCAATAAAATATCTATCACAAGGCAAATGGGCAGGGCAAGGTCACAAGGCCAGGGCAAAATTAGAATTACAGATGAGATTCCCTGTCCCACTGTGCACGTATTGTCATTGATAAACATCTTAACAGGAAACAGGGTTCAAGAGCATAGAACCGGTCTGACTAGAATTTTGCCAGGCTGGAATTTCCCAATCCTAACAAGCCTAGGGGTGCTGCAGGAGACCAGGGCGTATTTCATCCCTTATCTACAACTGCATAAGACAGACACTCCCAGAGCAGCCATTTTAGAGGTCTGCCCCTGGGAGTGCATTCTTTTCCCAGGGCTGTTCCTTGCTAAGAAAAAGAATTCAGCAATATTTCTCTTATTTGCTTTTGCAAGAAGAGAAATATGACTCTGTTCCACCTGGCCTCTCAGGCAGTCAAACTTTATGGTTATCTCCCTTGTTCCCTGAAAATCGCTGTTACCCTGTTCCTTTTCTAGGTGCCCAGATTTCATATTGTTCAAACACACATGCTCTACAAACAAGCTGTGCAGATAACACAATCATTACAGGATCCTGAGGCGACATACATCCTCAGTTTACGAAGATGATGGGATTAAGAGATTAAAGTAAAGACAGGCATAGGAAATTATAAGAGTATTGATTGGGGAAGTGAAAAATGTCCACGAAATCTTCACAATTTATGTTCTTCTGTCATGGCTTCAGCCGGTCCCTCCGTCCAGAGTCCCTGAATTCCCGCAACACTCGGCTCTACCCTCTTGCCTCTTAGCACCACCCTCTATCATCCTTCTTCTTTAATGTTTGCAGTTGAGTAGTTTTATCAGCCTGCTTCCTGCCAGTAGAAACGTTGGGGTCTGACAGCCTCCTTTCATTTTGTACTCTTTCTATCCCTTTCAGTCCAAGCCAGTAGTGTTTCTGCTGAAATAATTTTCTCCAGATCTTTGTGCATCTACCATGGATTTCAATGATGTTCTGACCATCAGAAAAAAACACACCCACAGATCTTTTCCAGACAGCATATATTTTTGGCTCCTGCTCAGATGGCTGAGGGGCAACACTCTTAAGCTTTCTACAGGTCCTACAGTTTGATTGAGTGGATCTAAAAGGCACATTCTTAATCTCCTTAAGGAGTCCTTTGTGCCCTTGAATATTCTCACCTTTTAATCTTTGAGGTTTTTTTAACTTTTATTTTGAGTTCAGGAGTACATGTGTAGGTTTGTTATAAAGGTAACTTGTGTCATGGGGTTTGTTGTTCAGATTATTTCATCACCCACCCAGGTATTAAGCCTGGATGTACACATTAGTTATTTTTCATGATCGTCTCCCTCCTCTCACCCTCCACCCTCAAGTAGGCTCCAGTGTCTGTTGTTCCCCTCTATGTGTCCATGTGTTCTGTGTTCTCATCATTTTACTCCCACCTATAAGTGAGAAAATGCTGTATTTGGTTTTCTCTTTCTGTGTTAATTTGCTAAGTATAATGGCCTCCAGCTTCATCCATGCCCCTGCAAAGAGCATGATCTCATTATTTCTTATGGCCGCATAGTATTTCATGGTTTATATCTATTACATTTTCTTTATCCAATCTGCCATTCCTGGCCATTTAGGTTGATTCCATGTCTTTGCTATTGTGAATAGTGCTGCAATGAACATATGCATACATGTGTCTTTATGATAGAACGATTATTATTCCTTTGGGTATATACCCAGTAATGGGATTGCTAAGTCAAACAGTAGTTCTGTTTTTAGGTCTTTGAGGAATTGCCATGCTGTTGCTCCTAATGGTTGAACTAACTTACACTCCCACCAACAGTGTATAAGTGTTCCTTTTTCTCCACAACCTCACCAGCACATTATTTTTTGACTTTTTAACAATAGCCATTCTGACTGGTGTGAGATGGTAGCTCGCTGTGGTATTTATTTGCATTTTTCTAATAATCAGGAATGTTGAGCTTTTTTCATATGCTTGGTGGCCGTATGTGTGTCTTCTTTTGAAAAGTGTCCGTTCGTGTCCTTTGCCCACTTTTTAATGGATTTTTTTTCTTGTAAATTTGTTTAAGTTTCTTATAGATGCTGGATATTAGACCTTTGTCGGATGCATAGTTTGCAAATATTTTCTCCCATTCTGTAAGTTGTCTTTTTAGTCTACTGATAGTTTCTTTTGCTGTGCAGAAGTTCTTTAGTTTAATTAGATCCCATTTGTCAAATTTTGCTTTTGTTGCAATTGCTTTTGATGTCTTTGCCATAAAATCTTTGCCTATTCCTATGTACAGAGTGGTATTGCCTAGGTTGTCTTCCAGGGTTTTTTATAATTTTGGGTCTTTAATCCAGCTTGAGTTGATTTTTTTTGTACATGATGTAAGGAAGGAGTCCAGTTTCAATCTTCTGCATATGGCTAGCCAGTTATCCCAGCACCATTTATTGAATAAAGAGTCTTCCCCATTGCTTGTTTTTGCCAGCTTTGTTGAAGATCAGGTAGTTGTAGCCTTATTTCTGGGCTCTCTATTCTGTTTAATTGGTCTATGTGTCTGTTTCTGTACCAGTACCACACTGTTTTTGTTAGTGTAGCCCTGCAGTATAGTTTGAAGTCAGGTAGCATGATGCCTCCAGCTTTGTTCTTTTTGCTTAGGATTGCCTTGGCTATTTGGGCTCTTTTTTTGTTCCATATCAGTTTTAAAATAGTTTTTCTCTAATTCTGTGAAGAGTGTCATTGGTAGTTTGATAGGAATAGCACTGAATCTATAAATTGCTTTGGGCAGTATGGCCATTTTAACAATATTGATTCTTCCTGTCCCTGAGCATGGGATATTTTTCCATTTGTCTGTGTCATCTCTCGTTTCTTTGAGCAGTGTTTTGCAGTTCTGCTTGTAGAGATCTTTCACCTCCCTGGTTAGTTGTATTCCTAGGTATTTTATTCTTTTTGTGGCCATTGTGAATGGGATTGGATTCCTGATTTGGCTCTCGGCTTGACTGTTATTGCTGTTAGGAATGGTAGTGATTTTTGTATGTTGATTTTGTATCCTGAGATTTTGCTGAAGTTATCAGTTGAAGGAGCATTGGGGCCAAGTCTATGAGTTTTTCTAGATATAGAATCATGTCATCTGCAAAGAAGGATAATTTGACTTTCTCTCTTCCTATTTGGATGCAATTTAATACTTTCTCTTGCTTGATTGCTCTAGCTAGGGTGTCCAATACTATGTTGAATAGGAGTAGTGAGGGAGGGCATCCTTGTCTTGTGCTGGTTTTCAAGGGGAATGCTTCCAGCTTTTGCCCATTCAGCATGATATGGGTTTGTCATAGAAAGCTCTTATTATTTTGAGGTATGTTCCTTCAATACCTAGATTATCCAGAGTTTATAACATGATGGAGTGTTGAATTTTATTGAAAGCGTTTTCTGCATTTGTTGAGATAATCATGTGGTTTTTGTCTTTAGTTCTGTTTATGTAATGAATCACATTGATTGATTTGTGTACACTGAACCAACCTTTCATCCAGGGGCTAAACCTTACTTGATCATGGTGGATAAGCATTTTGATGTGCTGCTGGATTTGGCTTGCTGGTATTTTGTTGAAGATTTTCGCATCAATATTTATCAAGGATATTGGCCTGAAGTTTTCTTTTTTGTTGTGTCTCTGCCAGGTTTGGGTTATCAGGATGATGCTGGCCTCATAGAATGAGTCAGAGAGGAGTCCCTCCTCCTCAATTTTTTGGAATAGTTTCAGTAGGATTGATACCAGATCTTCTTTGTACGTCTGGTAGAATTTGGTTTTGAATCCATCTGGTCCTGTGCTTTTTTCAGTTGGTAGGCTATTTATTATGAATTCAATTTCAGAGTTCATTACTGGTCTGTTCTGAGATTTCATTTCTTTCTGGCTCAGTCTTGGGAGGGTGACCAGGAATTTATTCATTTCTTCTATATTTTCTAGTTTATGTGCATAGTGTTTGTTCATAATATTCTCTGAAGGTTATTTATATTTCCTAGAAGAGATGGACAAATTCCTAGAAGCACATAATATGCCAAGACTAAATCGGGAAGAAATAGAAAATTGAAACAGAAAATAAAAACAGACCAATAACAAGTAAGAGGATTTAATCAACAATTTAAGAAACAAACAAAAGCCCAGGACCTGATGGCTCCACTGGCAAATTCTACCAAATATTTGAAAAAGAATTAATGCCAATCCTTGTCAAAGTCTTCCAAAAAAAATGAAGAGGAAAGATCACTTCCAAACTCATTTTATAGGAGCATAAGTACCCTGACACTAAAGCCAGACAAGGACACTACAAGAAAAGAAAATTGCAGGCCAATATCACTAATGAACAAAAATACTCAACAAAATACTAGCAAACTGAATTCAACAGCACATTAAAAGGATCATAGCATCATGATCAAATGGGATTTATTTCTGGAAAACAAGGATGGTTCAACGTATACCAATTAATAATGTGATATCCTACATTAACAGAATGAAGGATAAAAATCATATGACCATCTCAACAGATGCAGAAAAAGTATTTCACAAAATTTAACATCCTTTCATGATAAAAACTCTCTACAAATTAGGTATAAAAGGAATGTACCTTAACATAATAAAGATCATATATGACAAGACCACAGTTAACATAACAGTAAAATTGCAAAATACAAGATCAACATAAAAACCAACAGTTGTATTTCTATGCACTAACAATAAACAATCTGAAGAAGAAATAAAGAAAACAAATCAATTTACCATAGTATCAAAAAAGTACACTGAAAACTGCAAAACATTGATGGATTGAATTTTAAAAGACACAAACAAATAGAAAGACATCCTATGTTCATGGATTGGGAGATTTAATGTGTTAAAATGTCCACATGTCCCAAAGCATCCTAAATATTCAATGCAATTCCTATCAAAATCCCAATAGAAATGTACAGGAATAGAAAAGACAATTCTAAACTGCATATAAAACCACAAAATAGCATGAAAAGCCAAATCAATCTTGAGGAAGAAAACAAAGCTGGGGATATCACACTTCCTAATTTCAATATATACTGCAAAACTACAGTAATCAAAACAGTATAGTACCGGAACAAAGACCAATATATAGACCATGGAACAGAATAGAGAGCTCACAAATAAATCCATGTATATACAGTCAACTGATCTTTTACAAGGGTGCCAGGAATACATAATGGGGAAAGGACAGTCTCTTCAATAAAGGGTTTCTTAGAAGACTGGATATCCACATGCAGAAGGGCGAAATTGGACTTTTATCTCACATAATGTACAAAAATCAACTCAAAATGGATTAAAGATACAAATAAGACCTGAAACTGAAAAACTACTAGAAGAAAAACACAGGGAAAAAGCTTCTTAACATTGGTCTGGACAATGATTTCATGGTTATGATACTGAAAGCACAGGCAACAAATACAAAAATAAGTGAGTCTACATCAAATGTAAAAGTTTCTGCACAGCATAGAAAAAAAACATGGTAAAAAGGCAACCTACAGAATAGGACAAAATATTTATAAACCCTGTCTCTGATAAAGTTTACAAAGTTTCTCTACCACTTCAATCTAATGAGACAGAACATGTGCACAATTCAGGCAAAGTAGATTTATTATTTACAGATAAGCAGCAAAAATAAGCAGAAGCCTAAGATTCATTATCAGGGGAACCAGCCCCCAGTATTTCAACATAGGTTCTTTCTATTTTCCCTAAGTGTTGGCTGGTCTGAGAAATAAAGAGAAAGAGTACAAAGAGAGAAATTTTACAGCTGGGCCTCCGGGGATGTCATCACATATTGGTAGGACCGTGATGGTGACCCCGAGCTGCAAAACCAGCAAGGTTTTATTAGGGATTTTAAAAGGGGAGGGGGTGTACAAACAGGGAGTAGGTCACAAGGATCACATGCTTCCAAGGGCCATAAAGATCACAAGGCAAAGGCAAAATTAGAATTACTGATGAGGGTCTATGTCCCGCTGTGCATGCATTGTCTTGATAAATGTATTAACAGGAAACAGGGTTTGAGAGCAGACAACAAGTCTGACTAGAATTTACCAGGCTGGAAGTTCCCAATTCTAGTAAGCCTGAGGGTACCGCAGGAGACCGGGGCATATTTTAGTCCTTGTCTCAACCACATAAGACAGACACTCCCAGAGCAGCCATCTATAGACCTAACCCCAGGAATGCATTCCCTCCCCAGGGTTGTTCCTTGCTGTGAAAAGAATTCAGCGATATTTCTCCCACTTGCACATCCATCTATAGGCTTTCTGCGAGAAGAAAAATATAGCTCTATTCTGCCTGACCCCACAGGCAGTGAGACCTTACTGCTATCTTCCCTTCTTCCCTGAAAATCACTGTTATTCTGTTCTTTTTCAGGATACACTGATTTCATGTTGTTCAAACACATATGTTTTACAATCCATTTGTACAATAGTGGTCCTGAGGTGACGTACATTTTCAGCTTACGAAGATAACGTGATTAAGAGATTAAAGACAGGCATAAGAAATTATAAGAGTATTGATTGGGGAAGTGATAAATGTCCATGAAATCGTCACAATTTATGTTCTTCTGCCTCAGTTCCAGCCGGTCTCTCCATTTGGGGTCCCTAACTTCCCACAAGAATTCATGGCAGGAGCCTAGGGCAGATGGAGTCTCATCTGCATGCACTTGACTCCATATTTTTAATGGAGTTGTTTGATTTTTGCTTGTTAAGTTCCTTACAGATTCTGGATATTAGACCTTTGTCAGATGTATAGTTTGTGAATATTTTCTCCTATTCTGTAGGCTGTTTACTCTGTTGATAGTTTCTTTTGCTGTGCAGAAGCTCTTTAGTTTTATTAGATCTCACTTGTCAATTTTTTTGTTGCAATTGCTTTTGAGAAGTTAGTCATAAATTCTTCCCCAAGGCTGAAGTCCAGAATGGTGTTTCCTAGGTTTTTGTCTATGAGTCTTATAGTTTGAGGTGTTACATTTAAATCTTTACTCCATCTTGAGTTAATTTTTGTATCTGATAGAAGGTAGGGGTCCAATTTCATTCTTTTGCATTTGGCCAGCCAGTTATCCCAGCACTATTTATCGAATAAAGAGTCCTTTCTCCATTGCTTGTTATTGTTAACTTTGTCAAAGATAAGATGGCTGTAGGTGTGTGGCTTTATTTCCGTGTTCTCTATTCTGTTCCATTTTTCTATGTGTTGGTTTTTGTACAAGTACCATGCTGTTTTGATTACTGTAGCTTTATAATATCCCTAATGAACATAGACTCTAAAATCCTAGACAAAATACTAGCAAACTAAAACCAGCAGCACATCAAAAAGGTAATTCACCATAATCAAATAAGCTTCATTCCTGGGATACAAGGTTGGTTCAACATCACATAAACAGAATTCAAAAACAAAAACCACATGATTATCTCAATTGATGTTTAGAAAACTTTTGATAAAATTCAACATTGCTTTAGATAAAAGTCCTCAAGAAACTAGGCATCAAAGAACATACCTCAAAATAATAAGTGCCTTCTATAAAAAACCCACAGCCAACATTATGCTGCATGGGCTAAATCTGAAAGCATTCCCCTTGAGAACTGGAACAAGACAAGGATGCCCACTCTCATCATTCTTACTCAACATAGTACTGAATGTCTTTCCCAAAGCAATCAGGCAAGAGAAAGAAATAAAAGGCATCCAAATAGGAAAAGAAGTCAAACTATCTATCTTCACTGACAATATAATTCTACCATAGAATACCCCAAAGACATCACCAAAAGGATCCCAGAACTGATAAATTACTTCAATAAAGTTTAAGGATACAAAATCAGTGTACAAAAATCTGTAGCATTTTATACAATAGTAACATTCTAGCTGACAGCCAAATCAAGAATGTATCCAATTTACAATAGCTGCAAAAATAAAAATAAAATACCTAGAAATACATCTAACCAAGAGGGTGAAAGATCTCTACAAGGAGAACTGCAAAACACTGCTGAAAGAAATCATAGATGACACAAACAAATGAAAAAAAAATTTCATGTTCATGGACTGGAATAATCAATTTCATTAAAATAGCCATACTGCCCAAAGCAATATACACATTCAATGCTACTCCTGTTAAGCTACAAACATCATTTTTCACAGAATTAGAAAAACTATTCTAAAATTCATATGGAACCAAAAAAGAGCCCAAATAGACAAAGCAATCCTAAGCAAAAAGAACAAAGCCAGAGGCAGCACAGTTTTCCTTATTATGGGATATACCAGTGTCAAGCCATCCAGTGGAGCAATTACTTACATCATTTATCTGTATTCTGAAAATGAAAACTCAAGGGAAGGATGCTATTCTGTGGCATTTTAGAAATTAGACAAAGTCCTAAAGCTCACCATCTCAGCCTTGACGCCTAGAGACTCAGCTGTCCATTTCTGTGCTATCAGAGATTCCATGATGAGAGCAGTAACAGAGACAACCCTACAAAAACATCCAGGGCTCAGCAAGAGTCAGCCCCTGCTCCAGGAGCATAGGAGAGAACAACCCAGAGGACGGGAAGAGGGGAGACATGAGGCACAGTGAGTGGAACCATTGAGTCTAGAGAGGGAGTTAATAGATGTTTCAGAAACAATCTTTCCACGCTTGGTACCAAAGAAAGAGTTGTAGTTACAAGACCCCAGCCTCAAGAATATTTTCATCTCTGAATCTAGTGCCTAAGGCTGATAGGGAAGCTGACAGAGTTGTGCATGTGTTGTTTCTACCTGCTCAATATCCATTCTCCCGTTTCTGGTGACAAAATCTTGATTGATTTTCCCTGGATGAACCAAGGCTTCCCTCCTCTTACCTATGTGTGGGTGTGGATGTGGCCTGCCCCACCCTTGGACACCCTGACCAATTAACATAGCTCATCTACCTGACCACAATGATTGATCAAGGATGAGCACGTGACCCAGGCCCACATTCCAAAACTTTGTATGAAACTATTCTTAGAAATGATTTTGGGAAGGTGAGAGGCTGGTATGTAAAAAGTTGGGAGGTGATTCTAGGAAGCATAGGAAGAGAGACCGGAAGGGAAGTAGGCCAATAAAAAGGTCTTATCAAGCTAGCTGCCACCGTGGGCAAGTGGAGCTTAATCCTGTCATGGAAACTCAGGAACCAGTGTGAAACATCTGCCTCGAGTTATCCCACCTGAGGGCACAAGGAGCTAAGGTATTGATATCCCAAATCCTACATTTTTACTTAAGGGAAGCTCCTGGAGATAGGAGCGTTAATTCCCAGCACTTAGGTCTGCCAAGCAGGCTGTGGCAGTAAAAGAAAACCCAAAGGCAAAGAAACTCAGATGCTTGCAGGAAAAAGCTGGGCAACGTGCACTAAAGTCATAAGCACAAGAAGGTGTAGGTGGACACAACAATGTAACATAATAAATGTTTTTCTTAAGCTATTCTGAGTTGAATTTTCTATCACTTGCAATTAACAGAGATCTAATTAAACATACCAGTAAAGATAATATTGTGTAAAATAAATTAATCAAACAAAATATTTTTAAATTATCTTTTTTTGGCTTGTTTCATTTCAAAAAGTAAACAACTCCTCCAACTTTTCAGATTAGATAAGCAGTTCAGCTCTTTTCTCCCACATAAGCTGGTGTGGCAAGGAGGAGGAACAAATTTAATACCTTTATCTATATGATTACACTGGACATTCAGCTGTTGTCTCCCCTTTTAGACTCTTCTTGCTCAGAATTGCTCTCCTTAGTGCTGCCAGATTAATGTCCCTAAAGTGTCCCTCCAAAGAACCTTGAATGCTCAAAACCCAGATGCACCATGAGACTGTGTTTTTCCCAACTCCAAACTTTTCCTCCATCTATTTCATGCAATATGTCCACTCTCTATTTCTCCCTTTCGAAAATCTCTCCCATGGTGCTTTGGGGATGATCCCTGTTAAAACTCTTTCCTCTCTCCATTGGTTTGCTGGGCCAGCTGGTACTTGCTGGGGAGCTGAATGTGCATATGTTTTCCCAGTTCCACCTTCAGTGATGTTATGTTAGCAGCATAAAAATGGCCATGCTGAAAATATTTACACCAGGGAAATCAGCAGACATTATAAATCAGGACTTTAACCCCGTGGAGAGCTGACTTGCCAGCACACCACTACCTCTCCCTCTGCAATGCACCTTTACTGCCTCCCAGTTATGTTAGCTAACACTGTGTGCCTTGCATTGCATTTCTGCCTATACCTGTCTTATCTTCCCTTTGGCCTGAAAGCCCCCTGAGGACAAATACATCAGTCAACTGTTTCTTTGTTTGTTGTTTCTTTTAAATTATTCTCATTACTTAGCACAGATCATGTACACCATGAGTGTTTAATAATATCAATAGAATATTTGGGAGCAGGAGGTTGTTTTGCTTAGTTTTATGCTTTCACTGTTGTTGTAGAACAACTTGGTTAGAAGACATTATTAAACATAAATACAACTGGTAAAATATCCCAGCAGAAGAAATGCTTTAAAAATATCTCCAATCACTGCAGGAATTCAGAGAGGCAACAACTCCTCCAGCTTTTGTACATCAAATAATTGGTTTAGTTCACTCCTTCCACATCACTTGGAGCAGTGGGGAGGGTGGGGAAAGCTTAATGACCAGGAAAGCCTTTCATAAAGTCATCATCAATGTTCTTTATAACCTAATGTCACTTCAATAGTCCATGGTTTTCAAATAAATGTTCTACCTGCCCACAGACTGAACTTTTGGCCAAATAAATCCATAAATTTAAACATATTGACAATCAAAATGGTAAAAAGAACTTTTATTTTTAACTTGTAAAAATGGTTTTAGAGGTTATCAGGAAGAATAAATGAGATACATAGCCAAAAAAAATTTAAATACTTGCCACATCAGATATTAGAATGTGTTCTAAAGGTACACTAATTAAAATAATGAGGTACCAATACAGGAATAGGTAGGTAGAGCAATAGAAGCATTAAGTATAAACTTATAAGAGACTCAAGTTATAAGTTATAAGAATTTGACATATGTTAAAGTTAGCATCTCAAGCCAGAACAGCATGTCAATAAATTGTTGAAAGACACCTGGATAACCATCAGGAAAACAATTAAATTAGATCCTTACCTCAACAAATAAATTCCAAAGGAAAAAGACTTATAACATTTTTAATTAAAAAGCATGGGAAGAATATATAGATGACCATTTATATAACTTTGAAAAAGTAGAAGTATGTTATAAAAATCACAACAAAGGCAGAAATTATAAAAGATAAAATTGACAGATTTGACTAAATACATCTTTAAACATGTGAATATTAAAACACCATAAAAAATTAAAAGACAAAGTAGAAATTATCTAAAATATATATCAAAGCAAAAACTACATTTCTATAACCACTGGTATATAAAAATACTTCCAAATCAATAAATACAAATTGCACACAAATAGAAAATGATAGAAGACGCTAACAGGCATTTCACAAAAGAAGACTATAAATGACTGATAAACATATCAAAATGTCTATTACTACATAATTAAAGTAATTGTGAAACGAATAACATACATTTTTCTGCGTAATTCTAGGGATTTATGCTTAGGAAAGAATTTGTAATAAAGATCCACACACAAGGATATCTACCAGAATGTAGGATATAACACCACAAATCATAAATGAGTCAGGCACGGTGGCTCATGCCTGTAATCCTAGCACTTTGGGAGGCCGAGGTGGGAGGATCACTTGCAGACAGGAGTGCAAGACCAGCCTGGGCAACATAATGAGATACTGTCTCAAAAAATTTTTAAAAAGAAACAATTTAGGGGGGCAGTTCCAAGATGGCCGAATAGGAACAGCTCCAGTCTATAGCTCCCAGCATGAGTGATGCAGAAGACAGGTGATTTCTGCATTTCCAACTGAGGTATCAGGTTCATCTCACTGTGGCTTGTAGGACACTGGGTGCAGGAGAGTAGGTGCAGCCTACTGAGCATGAGCCAAAGAAGGGCAAGGCATCACCTCACCCAGGAAGTGCAAGGGGTCAGGGAATTCCCTTTCCTAGCCAAGGGAAGATGTGACAGATGGCACCTGGAAAATTGAGTCACTCCCACCCTAATACTGTGCTTTTCCAACGGTCTTAGCAAAGGGCACACCAGGAGATTATATCCCATGCCTGGCTTGGAGGGTCCTACGCCCACGGAGCCTCACTCATTGCTAGCACAGCAGTCTGAGATCAAACTGTAAGGCCGCAGCAAGGCTGTGGGAGGGGTGCCTGCAATTGCTGAGGCTTGAGTAGGTAAACAAAGCAGCCAGAAAGCTTGAACTGGGTGGAGCCCACCCCAGCTCAAGGAGGCCTGCCTGCCTCTGTAGACTCCACCTTGGGGGGCAGGGCATAGCCAAACAAAAGGCAGCAGAAACCTCTGCAGACTTAAATGTCCCTGTCTGACAGCTTTGAAGAGAATAGTGGTTTTCCCAGCAAGGAGTTTCAGATCTGAGATTGGACAGACTGCCTCCTCAAGTGGGTCCCTGACCCCCGAGTAGCCTAACTGGGAGGCACCCCAAAGTAGGGGCAGATTGACACCTCGCATGGCTGGGTACCCCTCTGAGATGAAGCTTCCAGAGGAACGAGAAGGCAAGCAACATTTGCTGTTCAGCAATATTCACTGTTCTGCAGCCTCTGCTGCTGATACCCAGGCAAACAGGGTATGGAGTGGACCTCCAGCAAACTCCAACAGACTTACAGCTGAGGGTCCTGACTGTTAGAAGGAAAACTAACAAAGAGAAAGGACATCCACACCAAAACCCCATCTGTACGTCACCATCATCAAAGACCAATGGTAGATAAAACCACAAAGATGGGGAAAAAAACAGAGTAGAAAAGCTGAAAATTCTAAAAATCAGAGCACCTCTCCCCCTCCAAAGGAATGCAGTTCCTTGCCAGCAACAGAGCAAAGCTGGATGGAGAATGACTTTGACGAGAGAAGAAGGTTTCAGACGATCAAACTTCTCCGAGCTAAAGGAGGAAGTTCGAACCCATTGCAAAGAAGCTAAAAACCTTGAAAAAAGATTAGATGAATGGCTAACTAGAAAAACCAGTGTAGAGAAGTCCTTAAATGACCTGATGGAGCTGAAAACCATAGCACGAGAACTACATGACGAATGCACAAGCTTCAGTAACCAATTTGATCAAGTGGAAGAAAGGGTATCAGTGATTGAACATCATGAAATGAAGTGAGAAGAGAAGTTTAGAGAAAAAAGAGTAAAAGGAAATGAACAAAGCCTCCAAGAAATATGGGACATATGAAAAGACCAAATCTACGTCTGACTGGTGTACCTGAAGTGACAGGGAGAATGGAAACAAGTTGGAAAACACTCTGCAGGATACTATCCAGGAGAACTTCCCCAACCTAGCAAGGCAGGCCAACATTCAAATTCAGGAAATACAGAGAATGCCACAGAGATACTCCTCAAGAAGAGCAACTCCAAGACACATAATTGTCAGATTCACCAAAGTTGAAATGAAGGAAAAAATGTTAAGGGCAGCCGGAGAGAAACATCAGGTTACCCACAAAGGGAAGCCCATCAGACTAACAGAAGATCTCTCGGCAGAAACTCTACAAGCCAGAAGAGAGTGGGGGCCAATATCCAACATTCTCAAAGAAAAGAATTTTCAACACAGAGTTTCATATCCAGCCAAACTAAGCTTCATAAGTGAAGGAGAAATAAAATCCTTTACAGACAAGCAAATGCTGAGAGATTTTGTCACCACCAGGCCTGCCTTACAAGAGCTCCTGAAGGAAGCACTAACCACGGAAAGTTACAACCAGTACCAGCCACTACAAAAACATGCCAAATTGTAAAGACCATCGATGCTAGGAAGAAAGTGCATCCACTAATGAGAAAAATAACCAGCTAAAATCATGACAGGATCAAATTCACACAATATTAACCTTAAATGTAAATGGGCTAAATGCTCCAATTAAAAGACACAGACTGTATTCAGGAGACCCATGTCATGTGCAGAGACACACATAGGCTCAAAATAAAGGGATGGAGGAAGATCTACCAAGCAAATGGAAAACAAAAAAAGGCAGGGGTTGCAATCCTGGTCTCTGATAAAACAGACTTTAAACCAACAAAGATCAAAAGAGACAAAGAAGGCCATTACATGATGGTAAAGGGATCAATTCAACAAGAAGAGCTAACTATCCTAAATATATATGCACCCAATACAGGAGCACCCAGATTCATAAAGCAAATCCTTAGAGACCTACAAAGAGACTTAGACTCCCACACAATAATAATGGGAGACTTTAACACCCCACTGTCAACATTAGACAGATCAATGAGACAGAAAGTTAACAAGGATATCCAGGAATTGAGATCAGCTCTGCACCAAGTGGACCTAATAGACATCTACAGAACTCTCCACCCCAAATCAACAGAATATACATTCTTCTCAGCACCACATTGCATTTATTCCAAAATTGACCACATAGTTGGAAGTAAAGCACTCCTCAGCAAATGTAAAAGAATAGGAATTATAACAAACTGTCTCTCAGACCACAGTGTAATCAAACTAGAACTCAGGATTAAGAAACTCACTCAAAACCGTGCAACTACATGGAAACTGAACAACCTGCTCCTGAATGACTACTGGGTACATAAGGAAATGAAGGCAGACATAAAGATGTTCTTTGAAACCAATGAGAACAAAGACACAACATACCAGAATCTCTGGGACACATTTAAAGCAGTGTAAAGCAGTGTGTAGAGGGAAATTTATAGCACTAAATGCCCACAAGAAAAAGCAGAATGATCTAAAATTGACACCCTAACATCACAATTAAAAGAACTATAGAAGCAAGAGCAAACACATTCAAAAGCTAGCAGAAGGCAAGAAATAACTAAGATCAGAGCAGAACTGAAGGAGATAGAGACACAAAAAACTCTTCAAAAAATCAATGAATCCAGGAGCTGGTTTTTTGAAAAGATCAATAAAATTGATAGACCACTAGCAAGGCTAATAAAGAAGAAAAGAGAGAAGAATCAAATAGATGCAATAAAAAATGATAAAGAGGATACCACCACTGATCCCACAGAAATACAAACTACCATCAGAGAATACTATAAACACCTCTACGCAAATAAATTAGAAAATCTAGAAGAAATGGATAAATTCCTGGACACATACACCCTCCCAAGACTAAATCAGGAAGAAGTTGAATCCCTGAATAGACCAATAACAGGCTCTGAAATTGAGGCAATAATTAATAGCCTACCAACCAAAAAAAGTCCAGAACCAGATGGATTCACAGCCAAATTCTACCAGAGGTACGAGGAGTTGGTACCATTCCTTCTGAAACTATTCCAATAAATAGAAAAAGAAGGAATCCTCCCTAACTCATTTTAAGAGGCCAGCATCATCTTGATACCAAAGCCTGGCAGAAACACAACAAAAAAAAGAGAATTTTAGACCAATATCCCTGATGAACATCGATGCAAAAATCTTCAATAAAATCCTGGCAAACCGAATCCAGCAGCACATCAAAAAGCTTATCCACCATGATCAAGTGGGCCTCATCCGTGGGATGCAAGGCTGGTTCAACTTATGCAAATCAATAAATGTAATCCAGCATATGAACAGAACCAAAGACAAAAGCCACATGATTACCTCAATAGATGCAGAAAAGGCCTTTGACAAAATTCAACAGCCCTTCATGCTAAAAATTCTCAGTAAATTAGGTATTGATGGGACATATCTCAAAATAATAAGAGCTATTTATGACAAACCCACAGCCAGTATCATACTGAATGGGCAAAAACTGGAAGCATTCCCTTTGAAAACTGGCATAAGACAGGGATGCCCTCTCTCACCACTCCTATTCAACATAGTGTTGGAAGTTCTGGACAGGGCAATCAGGCAGGAGAAAGAAATAAAGGGTATTCAATTAGGAAAAGAGGAAGTCAAATTGTCCCTCTTTGCAGATGACATGATTATATATTTAGAAAACTCCATTGTCTCAGCCCAAAATCTCCTTAAGCTGGTAAGCAACTTCAGCAAAGACTCAGGATACAAAATCAACGTGCAAAACTCACAAGCATTCTTATACACCAATAACAGACAAACAGGGAGCCAAATAATGAGTGAACTCCCATTCACAATTGCTTCAAAGAGAATAAAACACCTAGGAATCCAACTTGCAAGGGATGTGAAGGACCTCTTCAAGGACAACTACAAACCACTGCTCAATGAAATAAAAGAGGACACAAACAAATGGAAGAACATTCCATGCTCATGGATAGGAAGAATCAATATTGTGAAAATGGCCATACTGCCCAAGGTAATTTATAGATTTAATGCCATCCCCATCAAGCTACCAATGACTTTCTTCACAGAATTGGAAAAAACTACTTTAAAGTTCATGTGGAACCACAAAAGAGCCTGCATTGCCAAGTCAATCATAAGCCAAAAGCCAAAAGAACAAAGCTGGAGGCATCATGCTACCTGACTTCAAACTATACTACAAAGCTACAGTAACCAAAAACAGCATGGTACTGATACCAAAACAGAGATATAGACCAATGAAACAGAACAGAGCCCTCAGAAATAATACCACTTATCTACAACCATCTGATCTTTGACAAACCTGACAAAAACAAGAAATGGGGAAAGGATTCTCTATTTAATAAATGGTGCTGGGAAAACTGGCTAGCCATATGGAGAAAGCTGAAACTGGATCCCTTCCTTACATCTTATACAAAAATTAATTCAAGATGGATTAAAGACTTAAATGTTAGACCTAAACCATAAAAATCCTAGAAGAAAACCTAGGCAATACCATTCAGGGCATAGGCGTGGGCAAGGACTTCATGTCTAAAACACCAAAAGCAATGGCAACAAAAGCCAAAATTGACAAATGGGATCTAATTAAACTCAAGAGCTTCTGCACAGCAAAAGAAACTACCATCAGAGTGAACAGGCAACCTATAGAATGGGAGAAAATGTTTGCAATGTACTCACCTGACAAAGGTCTAATATTCAGAATCTACAATGAACTCAAACAAATTTACAAGAAAAAAGAACAAACAGCCCCATCAAAAAGTGGGCAAAGGATATGAACAGACATTTCTCAAAAGAAGACATTTATGCAGCCAACAGACACGTGAAAAAATGCTCATCATCACTGGCCATCAGAGAAATGCAAATCAAAACCACAATGAGATACCATCTCACACCAGTTAGAATGGCAATCATTAAAAAGTCAGGAAACAACAGGTGCTGGAGAGGATGTGCACTGTTGGTGGGACTGTAAATTGATTCAACCATTGTGGAAGACAGTGTGGTGATTCCTCAAGGATCTAGAACCAGAAATACCATTTGACCCAGCCATCCCATTACTGGGTATATACCCAAAGTATTATAAATCATGTTGCTATAAAGACACATGCACATGTATGTTTATTGTGGCACTATTCACAATAGCAAAGATTTGGAACCAACCTAAATGTCCATCAATGATAAACTGGATTAAGAAAATGTGGCACATATACACCATGGAATACTATGCAGCCATAAAAAATGATGAGTTTGTGTGCTTTGGAGGGACATGGATGAAGCTGGAAACCATCATTCTCAGCAAACTATCACAGGGACAAAAAACCAAACACCACATGTTCTCACTCATAGGTGGGAATTGAACAATGAGAACACTTGGACACAGGAAGGGGAACATCACACACTGGGGCCTGCTGTGGGGTGGGGGGAGGGGGGAGGGATAGCATTAGGAGATATACCTAATGTAAATGACGAGTTCATGGGTGCAGCAAACCAACATGGCACATGTATTCATATGTAACAAACCTGCACATTGTGCACATGTACCCTAGAACTTAAAGTATTTAAAAAAATGAAGGAAGGAAAACAAAAAAAGCAAAAAAAATTAAAAATAAATAAATAAATAAACAGTTTAGGCCGGGTGCAGTCGCTCACACCTGTAATCCCAGCACTCTGGGAAGCCGAGGTGGCCAGATCACGTGAGGTCAAGAGTTGGAGACCAGCCTGGACAACATGGCGAAACGCTGTCTCTACTAAAAAATACAAAAATTAGCTGGGCATGGTGTCATGTGCCTGTAATCCCAGCTATTCGGGAGGCTGAGGCTGGAGAATCACTTGAACTCGGGAGGCAGAAGTTGCAGTGAGCTGAGATCATGCCACTGCACTCCAGCTTGGGTGACAGAGCAGGACTCCATCTCAAAAATTAAAAATAGAAAAATAAAAATAAAATTAAAATTAAGAATAAACAGTTTAAATGTCCAACAATAGTGACTTGGTAAAATAAAATTTAGCACATCCACATAATGTAATGCTACTGTCAAATGAAGTTATTTATGGATATTTGTTGACATGAAGACATGTTTGTGAATCATAATGTATTAGTCGGTTGGAAGAAAGTTGCTGACATTATAAACTGATGTTTGGCTAAATTATAAGTACAGATGCACGCATATAGTACTACGAGTATATACCAGGGTTAGCATATATATATATATGTATGTATATATACACACACACTATATATACATATATATAGTGTGTGTGTATATGTATATATATACATATATATATGCTTTCTTGCTCTGCCAGCTGAAAAGCAATAACACTCCAGTAGCAACAAACATGCCTAGGTCCCAGAACTCGCTTTGTAATCCCATTTTCCAAGAAAATAAATCAGAGCTCTCTGGAGAAATGTCTGATTCTAGGGCTGGGACAAGGAATATACAAGATGGGTCTGGAGAAAGTTACAGTGCCAGAAAGTAAGCAAGTGCTCAAAAACAAAGAAAAAAACTCACAATGATGGGAGTATGTAAAAAAGAGGTAAGAGCCAATTGGAAACATTCCTTTTGGCTAAAGCCAGAACAATTGGAGCAATAAAATAAAGTATTGAGTAATAAATAATCCAAGGTGCAAAACAAATATCGTTGTGTCGATACTGATATAAATAAATGATTGAATAAATAAATGGGGAGAATAGACAAATCTCCCACGCAGAAGAATTCCAAATAATTTACGTGGAGCATAAAGTGATAGAATGTAACTCCCTCCTCAAGTGTGGGCCATACACAGTGATGTCCTTCCAAAGAGCACAGTATGGAAAGGGGTAAGAAAGAGCAACTTTACAGTGGTAAAATCTGACAAACATGGCCTCAGTCAAGTGATCAAGGTTAACGTCAACAGTAGTAAATCATGTTGACAGTATGAACCTTGATATGGTGTGAGGAGAAATGGCATGCTACCTATGGCGTCTTCTTCCCAAAAATGTATAACCTCAGCATAATCATGAGGACATCATCAGACAAATCCCAATTGAGGGAAATTCTACAAAATACTGAAAAGGATCTCTTTAAACTGTTAAGGTCATCAAAAACAAGGAAACTCTGAGAAATTGTCACAACCAAGAGGAGTCTAAGAAGACATGATTAAATGTAATGTGGTATCCTGGCTAGAGTTCTGGAACAAAAAAAAAACTAGGTAAAATGGATGTAAATCTAATAAAGTATGAACTTTAGTTAATAACAATGTATCGGTATTGCCATTAACTATGGTATATGTGCTGCTGTAAGAAGTTAATAAGAAGCCACACTGGATAGGGATTTATGAGAACTCTGTGTACTCTCTTCACAACCTGTCCATAAATCCAAACTATTCCAAAATTAAATTTCTTCTTTTAAAACTAAGTTTCATATGACTTGATTTTTGTTGAGGGAGGATTACAATTTTATGTATAGCTGTGTCATTATAGATATAGCTATAGACATAGATATAGATATATAGATATATAGAAATATAGAAAAGCTTTTAGCTGTGCTGTCTAATACACAGCCATTACCTAGATACAGCTATTGAACACTTGGATTGTGGCTAATCCAAATTGAGATGTGCTGTAAGTGTGAAATGTACAACAGATTTCAAAGACATAATATGAAGAAAAGAATATAAACAATATCATTAATGTTGTGTTTTGAGACAGGGTCTCATTCTGTTGTCCAGGCTGAAGTGAAGTAGTGCAATCACAGCTCACTACAGCCTCGACCTCCCAGGCTCAAGCAATCCTCCCACCTCAGCCTCCCAAGTAGATGGAACTAAAAGTGTACACTGCCACACCTAATTTTTCCATTTTTATTTATTTTTTATTTCTAGGTTTACTCAAAAACAAGTTATTTACTCAATTCATAAAATATTAATTCAGTTAGCTGGTACCTAAAGACTGAAAAAATTATAATTTTCAAGGCATTTACAGTTTGGGGAACAAAAAACATGAGACCTACTTGAAAAAATAGAGGCTAATAAATAATTAAGGATAAGGCTCTAAAAAAAGTATTGCAAACTATTTTTAAAGAGAAAAATTTGATAGCAAAATGTTTCTCTGACTTTGTAAATGCACAAGAAAGATCAACAGTTTTATCACTTGCAGAAAAGGCAATTCATGTAATAGAAAATGTGATGATAAACTTCTAAGAAACTAAGTGTTTATGTCTATTTAACAATAGAAGTTTTACCTATTACCATTTACTATTCATATGTCGACAGCAATCCCCTTCTCTCCCAACTAGGGCTTTCACAATTATGGAATATAGACATAAAATATTATTCCTAGATACATTTTACAAAATAAAAATGAGTAAATGGAAAAAAGGCAAGTTAAAATAGTTATATATATATATATAGAAAAGTGGGTGAATGAATTTAATTACTTTCACTAAAGTGACTATACAATAGTTAATGAATTTCTTATTTATACAAAGGGAAAAATGGATATAATATATCTTTAACATTATACAGTCATAGAAAAATGTTAACTTTAACCTGATATCCTTTCCCCACGTTTTACACTTTGGATTTTCTTTCAAGGTTTATTTTGGATCCAAAGGGTACATGTTCATGTTTGTTACATGGGTGTATTGCATGGTGCTGAGGTTTCGGTATGGATAATCCCATCACCCAGGTAGTGAGCATAGTACCCGATGAGTAAATTGCTACCCCATGCCCCACCCCACCCTCTAGGAGTCACCAATATCTATTATTCCCATCTTTATGTCCATATGTACTCAATGTGTAGCTCTCACTTGTAGGTGAGAACATGTGGTATTTGGTTTTCCATTCCTGCTTTAATTCACTTAGGATAATAACCTCCAGCTGCATCCATGTCACTGATTTTGCTCTTTTTAATGGATGTGTAGTATTCCATGGTGTATATGTACCACTTTTTTCTATCCAGTGTACCACTGATGGGCCCCTAGGTTGATTCCATGTCTTAGCTATTGTGAATAGTGCTGCAATAAGCATATGAGTGCATGTCTCTTTTTGGTATAATGGTTTCTTTTCCTTGGGGCATGTACCTAGGAATGGGACTGCTGGGTCAAATGGTAGTTCTGTTATAAATTATCCAAGCAGAGATCAACAAACTGCTTTCCACAGTGGCTGAACTAACTTGCATTCCCACCAACAGTGTATAAACATTCCATTTTCTATGCAGCCTTACCAGCAGTTGTTATTTCTTGACTTTCTAATAATAGCCATTCTGACTGGTGTGAGATGGTATCTCATTGTGGTTTTGATTTGTGTTTCTCTTATGATTAGTGACGATGAGCATTTTTGCACATGTTTGTTGACTGCCTGTATGTCTTCTTCTAAGAGGTGTCTGTTCATGTCTTTTGCCCATTTCTTAATTGGATTGTTTGGGTTTTGCTTGCTGATTTGTTTAAGTTATTTTTCCTATTTGGATGCCTTTTATTTCTTTCTCTAGCCTGATTGCTCTGGCTAAGACATTCAGTACTGAATGTTGAATAGGAGTGGCAAGAGTAGGCACCCTTATCTTGTTCCAGTTCTCAAGGGGAATGGTTCCAGCTTTTAAACATTGAGTATATTGCTGGCTGTAGGTTTGTCATAGATGGCTCTTGTTATTTTGAGGTACGTACCTTCAATACTTAGTTTTTTGAGGATTTTTATCATGAAGCAATGTTGGATTTTATCAAAGCCTTTTTCTGCATCAACTGAGATGACATATGGTTCTTGTTTTTAATTCTGTTTATGTGGTGAATCACATTTATTATTTATGTATGTTGAATGTTGAACCAACCTGGCAGCCCATCAATAAAGCCTACTTGATCATAGTGAATTAACTTTTTTATGTCACGCTGGATTCGGTTTGCTATTAACAGTATTTTTTTTTTTTAGATGGAGTCTCACTCTGTTGGCCAGGCTGAAGTGCAGTGTTGCAATCTCAGCTCCCTACAACCTCAGCCTCCTGGGTTCAAGAGATTCTCCTGCCTCATGGAGTACAGTGATGCGATCTCGGCTCACTACAACCCCTGCCTCCTGGGTTCAAGCAATTCTCCCACCTCAGCCTCCTGAGTAACTGGGATTACAGGTGCGCACCACCCTGCCCGGCTAACTTTTGTATTTTTAATAGAGACAGAGTTTCACCATGTCAGCCAGGCTAGTCTCGAACACCTGACCTCAGGTGATCCACCCATCTCAGCCTCCCAAAGTGCTGGGATTACAGGTGTGAGCCACCTCACCCAGCCAGTGGTTTGCTAGTATTTTGTTCAGGACTTTTGTGTCTGTTTTCATCAGGGATATTGGCCCAAAGTTTTCTTTTTTTGTTATGTCTCTGCCAGATTTTGTTATCAAATTAATGCTGCCTTCATAGAATGAGTTAAGGAGGAGCCTGTCCTCCTTGGTTTTTTGGAATAACTTCAGTAGGATTGGTACCAGTTCTTTATATGTCTGGTAGAATTCAGCTGTGAATCCATCTAATCAAGGGCTTTTTTTGTTGGTGGTGGTGTTTTTTTTTTAATTACTAATTCAATTTTGGTACTTGTTATTGGTCTATTAAGGCTTTCACTTTCTTCCTGGTTCAATCTTGGGAGTTTGTGTGTTTCCAGGAATTTATTAATCTCCTCTAAATTTTCTAATTTGTGGGCATAGAGGTGTTTGTAATAGTCTCTAAAGATCTTTTCTATTTCTGTGGGATCAGTTGTAATGTCATCTTTGTCATTTCTGATTGCACTTATTTGGATCTTCACCCTTTTAAAAATTTCTTAATCTACCTAGAAGTCTATCAATCTTGCTTATTCTTTCAAAAAATCAGCTCTCAGTTTCATTGTTCTTTTGTATAGATTGCATGTCTCAATTTCTTTACGTTCTTCTCGGATTTTAGTTATTTCTCTTCTTCTGCTAGCTTTACTGTTGGTTTGTTCTTATTTTTCCAGTTCCTCTAGGTGCAATGTTAGATTGTAAATTTGGGATCTTTCTAACTTCTTGATGAAGACGTTTAGCACTAGAAACTTTCCTCTTAACACTGCTTTAGCCACATCCCAAAGATTTTAGTAAGTTGTATCTCTTATTTTCACTAATTTCAAAGATTTTTTAAATTTCTATCTTAATTTCATTTTTCACCCAAGAGTTATTCAGGAAAAAGTTGTTTGATTTTCATGTTTATGTGTTGTTTTAAGAGATCTTCTTGGTACTGATTTCTGTTTTTATTGCATTGTAATCTAAGAGTGTGCTTGGTATGATTTTGATTTTTTTAAATTTATTGAGACTCGCTTTGCAACCAAGCATGTGGTTGATCTTAGAATATGTACCTGTGTCGATGAGAAGAATGTCTATTCTGTGGTTGTTAGGTGAACCATTCTATAGATGTCTATTAGGTCCAATTGGTTGAGTGTCACGTTTAAATTCAGAATTTCTTCATTAGTTTTCTGTCTTGATGATCTGTCTAGTGGTGTCAGTAAGGTGTTAAAATACCCCACTATTAGTGTGTAGCTGTCTAAATATTTTCATAAATCAAGAAGAACTTATTTTATGAATTTGGGTGCTCCAATGTTAAGTGCTTATATATATTTAGGATAGTTAAGTATTCTTGTTTAATTGAACCTTTTATCATTATGTAATGCCCTTCTTTGTCTCTCCTGATTGTTTTTGGTTTAAACTCTGTTTCATCTGATATAAGAATAGAGACTCCTGCTCTTTTCTGTTCTCCATTTGTGTGGTAGATTTTTTTCCATCCCTTTACTTTGAGCATGTGAGTGTAGTTACACATTAGCTTGGTCTCTTGAAGACATCAGAAAACTGGCTCTTGTCTTTTTATCTAGCTTGTCACTCTGTGTCTATTAAGTGGGGCATTTAGACCATTTTACACACTGAATTAGTATTGATATGTGGGATTTTAATCCTGCCATTGGGTTGATAATTGGTTGTTTTATAAACTTGATTGTGTAATTCCATTATATTGTCTGTGAGCTATGTGCTTAGTATGTTTTTGTCATAGCAGGTATTAATCTCTCATTTCCATGTTTAGCATTCTCTTAAGGACTTCTCATAAGGTTGGTCTGGTGGTAACAAATTCCCTTATAGTTTGCTTCTGTGATAAGGATTTTACTTCTCCTTCACTTATGAAGCTTAGTTTGGTGAGATATTAAATTCTTGGTTGGAATTTATTTGCTTTGAGGATGCTGAAAATAGGCCCCCAATTTCTTTTGGCTTGTAAACTTTCTGCTGAAAGGTCTGCTGATAGCGTAGTGGGGCTCCTGTTACAAGTGATCTGACCTTTCTCTCTAGTTGTCTATAGTATTTTTTCTTTTGCATTGACCTTGGTGAATCTGATGACTATGTGCCTTGAGGACATAGTCCTCAAGATGATCACATCTTGTATAGTATTTTGCTGAGTTCTCTGTATTTCTTGAATTTGTACGTCAATCTCTCTAACAAGATTGGGGAAATTTTCATAGATTATGTCCTCAAATATGTTTTCCAAGTTGCTTACTCTCTCTCTTTGTCTCTCAGGAATGCCAATAAATTGTAGACTTGATCTCTTTACACAATCCCATATCTCTCAGAGGTTTTGTTCTTTTTTGAACGTTCTTTTTTCTTTATTTTTTTCTGACTGAGTTGATTTAAAGAACCGGTCTTCAAACTCTGAGATTCTCTACTCAGTTTGGTCTATTCTGCTTTTAATGCTTCTGATTGTATGTGGAAATTCTTTTTTTTATTATTATTATTATACTTTAGGTTTTAGGGTACATGTGCGCAATGTGCAGGTTAGTTACATATGTATACATGTGCCATGCTGGTGCGCTGCACCCACTAACTCGTCATCTAGCATTAGGTATATCTCCCAATGCTATCCCTCCCCCCTCCCCCCACCCCACAACAGTCCCCAGAGTGTGATGCTCCCCTTCCTGTGTCCAAGTGTTCTCATTGTTCAATTCCCACCTATGAGTGAGAATATGCAGCGTTTGGTTTTTTGTTCTTGCAATAGTTTACTGAGAATGATGATTTCCAATTTCATCCATGTCCCTACAAAGGACATGAACTCATCATTTTTACGGCTGCATAGTATTCCATGGTGTATATGTGCCACATTTTCTTAATCCACTCTATCATTGTTGAACATTTGGATTGATTCCAAGTCTTTGCTATTGTGAATAATGCCACAATCAACATACGTGTGCATGTGTCTTTATAGCAGCATGATTTATAGTCCTTTGGGTATATACCCAGTAATGGGATGGCTGGGTCAAATGGTATTTCTAGTTCTAGATCCCTGAGGAAACGCCACACTGACTTCCACAATGGTTGAACTAGTTTACAGTCCCACCAACAGTGTAAAAGTGTTCCTATTTCTCCACATCCTCTCCAGCACCTGTTGTTTCCTAACTTTTTATTGATTGCCATTCTAACTGGTGTGAGATGGTATCTCATTGTGGTTTTGATTTGCATTTCTCTGATGGCCAGTGATGGTGAGCATTTTTTCATGTGTTTTTTGGCTGCATAAATGTCTTCTTTTGAGAAGTGTCTGTTCATGTCCTTCGCCTACTTTTTGATGGGGTTGTTTGTTTTTTTCTTGTAGATTTGTTTGAGTTTATTGTAGATTCTGGATATTAGCCCTTTGTCAGATGAGTAGGTTGCAAAAATTTTCTCCTATTTTGTAGGTTGCCTGTTCACTCTGATGGTAGTTTCTTTTGCTGTGCAGAAGCTCTTGAGTTTAATTAGATCCCATTTGTCAATTTTGGCTTTTGTTGCCATTGCTTTTGGTGTTTTCGACATGAAGTCCTTGCCCATGCCTGTGTCCTGAATGGTAATGCCTAGGTTGACTTCTAGGGTTTTATGGTTTTAGGTCTAACGTTTAAGTCTTTAAGCCATCTTGAATTAATTTTTGTATAAGGTGTAAGGAAGGGATCCAATTTCAGCTTTCTCCATATGGCTAGCCAGTTTTCCCAGCACCATTTATTAAATAGAGAATCCTTTCCCCATTGCTTGTTTTTCTCAGGTTTGTCAAAGATCAGATAGTTGTAGATATGCGGCATTATTTCTGAGGGCTCTGTTCTGTTCCATTGATCTATATCTCTGTTTTGGTACCAGTACCATGCTGTTTTGGTTGCTGTAGCCTTGTAGTATAGTTTGAAGTCAGGTAGTGTGATGCCTCCTGCTTTGTTCTTTTGGCTTAGGATTGACTTGGCGATGCAGGTTCTTTTTTGGTTCCATATGAACTTTAAAGTAGTTTTTTCCAATTCTGTGAAGAAAGTCATTGGTAGCTTGTATGTGGAAATTCTTGTAATAAATTTTTCAATTCCAGAAGTTCAGTTTAGTTCTTTCTTAAAATGGCTATTTTGTCTTTCAGCTCTTAGATCATTTTACTGGATTCTTTGGATTTCTTGGATTGCATTTCAACTTTTTCCTGGATCTCAATGAGCTTCTCACCATCCAGGTTCTAAATTCTATACCTACCACTTCAGTCATTTCAGTCTGGTTAAGAACCATTGCTGTGGGGGCTAGTGTGCTCATTTGGAGGTAAGGAGACATCCTGGCTTTTTGAATTGACAGAGTTCTTATGCTGATTCTTTCTCATCCAAGAGGGCTAGTGTTTCTTTAAGTTGAGTATAGTCAGTTGGCTTCATTTCTGGGTGCTTTCAGGGGGCCAAGGCTCTGTACAGGATCTTTATTTGTAGCTGAATTCTTGTCTTAGGTTTCACAGGCACTGTACATTGGCAAAATATTTTGGCAGTTGTAATTTGAACTGTGACCCAGTAGATGGTGTTTAAGAGTGATGACCAACAGATAGGCTCTTATTCAGTCATGCAGCTCTTTTATATTTCACCATGTTCTCAATAGTGCTCTGTGGTGGGGTAAGGCAGAGAAATAACTCCCTCACCAGGTTCACTCCCGGGCCTTGGAGGAGCCCCCTCCAATCACTGGGGTCATGCCCAAGTTTCCTTTGTTAGGTGTTCTGGGCTGTGGGGCTCCCTCAGATAGAGGTCATGGCTGGCAGACAGGCCACTTCCTTCCCAGACCAGCCCTGTGGAGAGAGGCACACCCCACTTTCATGCTGGTCCATGAACCATGGCATCTCAACCCTCTCAGTGTTTTGAGAGTGAGAACATTTCCCCCACTCAGGCACCACCAAGCCAGTGAGTCTTGCCTATCTAAGTACAGAGGGACCATGGAGGTCGCATGGTCAGCCATCAGGGTCTCCATTTTTTGTGGGGACAGAATCTTACTATGATGCTCAGGCTGACTGTATGTTGAAATGATAATATTTTAGGTATATTGGGTTAAGTAAAAATAATTTTATATATTTCTTTATGATTTATTTTAATGTAGTCACTAAACATTGTTAAATTATATATGTGGTTCATATTGTATTTCTAATGATAGCAGTTGTTTAAAAGGATAGACATGAGAATGTTAACAATAGCTATTCCTAGTAGTAAAGTGTAATTTTTAGCTTTTCTTTTTTTCTAATTTTTCTTGAATAAATATGTGTTCCTTGTGTAATTTTAAAAGTAATAAAAGTAAAAATACACAACGAACTACTGCTGTGAAATGTCACACTAACAGAAGTACTAAGCAGAAATGTCAAGTCTTAGAGTCCTAATTATTTATTCATTTAAATACATATATATTAAGTGTCTCATGTGCAAGGCATTTGGACAGTTGCTAGGAAAATAAACACAAAAAAAGATGAGCTATAATTATTTCCTTCAAGGGGTTCATAGTCCATTTTGGAAGTTAGGCTCATGAATAGAATATTAGAGCACAATGTGGTCAGTGATACTATGGTGATTTCTATTAACTCTCCTCCCATTCTGCTTTAAATGTTGCTGTTTTTCTGGCTCTAACCTTAGTCTACTTCTCTGCCCACACCATAATTGCAACTAACACCTATATACTAATGGCTATGGCTTTAACTTTGACTTTGCTTCAGATCTCAACATCCAACTGTCTTTTGGTCAGATGGCCATTGGGCAACCTAAACTGTATGCCTAAAACCCATCATCTCTTCACCTCCCCTGCTCCAGACTCTTCTACCTCCATAATTCTTGTCTTTGTTAATGATGCCACCATTTAACCAGTTGCCTCATTACTCTGTAAAAAGGAAATTTAGTTACTTTACTTCACTTCTCAAAATTCTTCAGGCTTGGCAGTGCACAAGCCACATATGCCCTTAGCTACCAATCCAACTTCATCTCCTGGAACACTTCTCATCATCATTGACACTCTAGAAATACCAAACTACCAAACTCAGGAAATGTCACAAGTTATCACCTCTCTTCCTTTCATTGTTGCATGTGTCCTTCCCTCTGCTTGAAGTGTCCAAACTCATCAACACCTCCTCTTCATGGTTCCTAGACATTCCTCTCTGATACCTCCCTTGATCTTCCAGGCAAATTAGGCTTTCTCCTCTCTGGCTCCCCTTGAACTTTGTACATACCTCCAACATAGTGATTTTCCCATTATATTATAATACCAGCTTTCTGTATGATACTCTATTCCCTAAGGACAGAGATTGTATCTCATTCACCTTGGTATCCTCAGCATCACACGGAACATGACAGACAGAAAACTTTCAAGTTTACTGAATATTTCCTATCTTTCTTTACCTTTTCCACTCTCTTGTGGTCACTCTTACCCTAGAATAGTCTAGATGTTCCTTGAATACCAACCAGGCTTCACCTCTGGGTCTTTGTTCTTGAATGGCCTTACTCCAGAAGGTTCCCTCTGATAAACCAATTAGTCAATGCTCAGATGTCACCTCATCAGAGAGGTCTTTCCTTCAATCCTATATAATATAGTGCCCGGCAAGAAAAGGATGCCCTCTCTCACCACTCCTATTCAACATAGTATTGGAAGTTCCCAATCAGGCAAGAGAAAGAATAAAGTGTATTCAAACAGGAAAAGAATAAGTCAAATTGTCTCTGTTTGCAGATGACATGATTGTATATTTAGAAAACCCCATCGTCTCAGCCCAAAATCTCCTTAAGCTAATAAGCAACTTCAGCAAAGTCTCAGGATACAAAATCAATGTGCAAAAATCACAAGAATTCCTATACACCAGTAATAGACAGAGAGCCAAATCATGAGTGAACTCCCATTCACAATTCCTACAAAGAGAATAAAATACCTAGGAATCCAACTTACAAGGGATGTGAAGGACCTCTTCAAGGAGAACTACAAACCACTGCTCAAGGAAATAAGAGAGGACACAAACAAATGGAAAAACATTCCATGCTCATGGATAGGAAGAATCAATATCGTAAAAATGACTATACTGCCCAAAGTAATTTATAGATTCAATGCTATTCCCATCAAGCTACCATTGACTTTCTTCACAGAATTAGAAAAAACTACTTTAAATTTCATATAGAACCAAAACAGAGCCCATATAGCCAAGACAATCTTAAGCAAAAAAAAAAAAAAAAAAAAACAAAGCTGGAGGCATCACACTACCTGACTTCAAACTACCCTACAAGGCCACAATTACCAAAACAGCATGGTACTGGTACAAAAACAGAGATATAGACCAATGGAACAGAAAAGAGGCCTCAGAAATAATACCACATATCTACAACCATCTGATCTTTGACAAACCTGACAAAAACAAGAAATGGGGAAAGGATTCCCTATTTAATAGATGGTGCTGGGAAAACTGGCTAGCCATATGTAGAAAGCTGAAACTGGACCACTTCCTTACAACTTATACAAAAATTAACTCAAGATAGATTAAAGACTTAACTGTAAGACCTAAAACCATAAAACCCTAGAATAAAACCTAGGCAATACCATTCAAGACACAGGCATGGGCAAAGACTTCATGACTAAAACACCAAAAGCAAGGGCAACAAGGCCAAAATTGACAAAAGGCATTTAACTAAGCTAAAGAGCTTCTGCACAGCAAAAGAAACTATCATCAGAGTGAAATCAGAGTGAACAGGCAACCGACAGAAGGGGAGAAAATTTTTGCAATCTATCCATCTGACAAACGGCTAATATCCAGAATCTACAAAGAACTTAAACAAATTTACAAGAAAAAAACAACCCCATCAAAAAGTGTATGAAGGATATAAACAGACACTTTTCAAAATAAGACATTTATGCAGCCAACAAACATGAAAAAAAGCTCCTCATCACTGGTCATTAGAGAAATGCAAATCAGCCAGAGTGAGATACCATCTCCCACAAGTTAGAATGGCGATCATTAAAAAGTCAGGAAACAACAGATGCTGGAGAGAATGTGGAGAAATAGGAATGCTTTTACACTGTTGGTAGGAGTGTAAATTAGTTCAACCATTGTGGAAGACAGTGTGGCGATTCCTCAAGGATCTAGAACTAGAAATACCATTTGACCCAGTAATCCCATTACTGGGTATATACCCAAAGGATTATAAATCATTCTACTATAAAGACACATGAACACATAAGTTTATTGTGGCACTGTTCACAATAGCAAAGACTTGGAACCAACCCAAATGTCCATCAATGATGGACTGGATAAAGAAAATTTAGCACATATACACCATGGAATACTGTGCAGCTATAAAAAAGGATGAGCTCATGTCCTTTGCAGGGACATGGATGAAGCTGGAAACCATCATTCTCAGCAAACTACTGCAAGAACAGAAAACCAAATACTGCATGTTCTCACTCATAAGTGGGAGTTGAACAAGGACAATACATGGACACAGGGAGTGGAACATCACACACCGGGGTCTGTCTGGGGGTCAGTGGGCTAGGGGAGGGATGGCATTAGGAGAAATACCTAATGTAGGTGATGGGTTGATGGGTACAGCAAACCACCATGGCACGTGTATACCTATGTAACAAAACTGCACATTCTGCACATGTACCCCAGAACTTAAAGTATATATATATACATATGTGTGTGTGTGTGTGTGTGTGTATTTAAAAAAAAGATACTTTCCTAATTAAAGATAGTTTCCTGCCTTGAAAAATCTCTAATGCCAGCTACTAAAGTAACAATTTCTCACTTATCCAAAGGGGTTATTTCTGGCTAGTGAGATGATGAATGACTGTTTTATGTTAACTTTTAATTTTATAGTATTCTCATGGGATTAAAATAATTCTGCCAACCGCAAAAAAAATTCAGGAAACAACAGATGCTGGAGAGAATGTGGAGAAACAGGAACAGTTTTACACTATTGGTGGGAGTGTAAATTAGTTCAACCATTGTGGAAGACAGTGTGGCAATTCTTCAAGGATCTAGAACCAGAAATACCATTTGACCCAGCAATCCCATTATTGGGTAGATATCCAAAGGATTGTAAATCATTGTACTATAGAGACACATGCACACGTATGTTTATTGCAGCACTATTCACAATAGCAAAGACTTGGAACCAACTCAAATGCCCATCAATGATAGACTGGATAAAGAAAATGTGGCATATATACATCATGGAATACTATGCAGCCACAAAAAGGAATGAGTTAATGTCCTTTGCAGGGACGTGGATGAAGCTGGAAACCATCATTCTCAGCAAACTAACACAAGAACAGAAAACCAAACACCACATGTTCTCACTCATAAGTGAGAGCTGAACAATGAGAATATATGGGCACATGGACGGAACATCACACACCAGGGCCTGTCGGGAGGTTGGGGGCTGGGGAGGGATAGCATTAGGAGAAATACCTAATGTAGACGAGGGGTTGATGGGTGCAGCAAACCACTGTGGCACACCTATACCTATGTAACAAACCTGCACATTTTGCACATGTATCCAATAACTTAAAGTATAATTTAAAAATAAATTAATTAAAATATATATTATATATATTGAAATTATTTATATAGAGAAATATATTATATTTATTTATATATAAAATATATTTTTTATATATTCCAGCAGAATATAAGCGTCAACTGGGATGTAATTAAACTAAAAACTTCTGCACAGCCAAAGAAATAATCAGCAGAGTAAACAGACAACCCATAGAGTAGGAGAAAATATTTACAAACTATGCATCTGACAAAGGACTAATGTCCAAAATCTACAGGGAGCTCAAACAAATCAGTAAGAAAAAACAAATAATTCCAACCAAAAGTGGGCTAAGGATATGAATAGACAATTCTCAAAAGAAGATATACAAATGGCCAACAAACATATTTAAAAAATGCTCAATATAACTAATTATCAGGGAAATGCAAATCAAAACCAAAATATGATACCACCTTACTCCTCCTACAAGATGGCCATAATTTTTTTAAAAATCCAAAAATCAAAGATGTTGGCATGGATGTGGTGAAAGGGAACAATTTTACACTGTTGGTGGGAATGGAAACTACTATGGAAAACAATGTGGAGATTCCTCAAAGAACTAAAAGTAGATCTACCATTTGATCCAGCAAGCCCACTCCTCAGTATCTACCCAAAGGAAAAGAAGTCATTATACAAAAAATACACTTGCACACACATGTTTATAGAGCACAATTCGCAACCGCAAAAATATGGGACCAGCCTAAATGCCCATCAACAAACCAGTGGATAAAGAAAATGTATACACACATATACCATGGACTACTACTCAGCCATAAAAAAGAACGAAATAGTGGCATTCACAGCAACCTGGATGAAGTTGGAGACCATTATTCTACTGAATTAACTCAGGAATGGAAAACCAAATATTGTACGTTCTCACCTATAAAAGTGGGATTTAAGCTATGAGGATACAAAGGCATAAAAATGATATAATGGACTCTGGAGACTCGGGGGAGAACGGGTGCACCAAAATCTCGGAAATCACCCTAAAGAATGGATCCATGTAACCAAAAACCTCCTGTTCCCCAAAAAACTATTGAACTAAAATAAAATAAAAGTCATTTTTTATAAAAGAATCTAAGTATCAAAAAGCCCAGGACTTTGTCTGAATTATTCAACAAATGAATAAAGATCTGATACATGTATAAAAAAGTAAATGATGTTATTTATCACCTAAATATGACACTGTCTCTCTGACTTTAATTTTCCTTTCATCTGCTTATTTTTCTTCCCAAGCCATGAATATGGGACAAGAAAAAGGGATTAAGACACAAACACCAAGAATTGGCAAGTATAATGAGGCTGAACTTGAAAAATAACAATAGTTCAGGTAACCATTTATTAAATTTGTCTCAAGAATGTATTTTATTTTCTCATTCATTTATTCAACAAATATTTACATCACGCCTATTATGAGTTCTTTTTGAAAATGCAATAACTGTCTCTTACATTTGTATCATTGTTTATAGTTTACAAGGTCCTTTCTGATACTTATTTTAACATATCCTCATAAACAATTCTTTGAGGTAAGCAGGTCTTATGAGGAATGAGTCTTATAAGGAATGAGTTACCGGATTAAGGATTATTGGGTTGTAAAAATCTTGAGCTAGAAAGCATTCCATCGTTTTATTGTTGATACAACTATATACAGAAGCCCATTATCAATCTATTTATTTCACCACAGAGAGCTATAATACATACATTGACCATC
Organism: Pongo abelii; assembly: GCF_028885655.2. Taxonomy (NCBI): domain Eukaryota; kingdom Metazoa; phylum Chordata; class Mammalia; order Primates; family Hominidae; genus Pongo; species Pongo abelii. The sequence continues at coordinate 25,889,372 of NC_072000.2, forward strand.
GGTACCAGTACATTAATTCTCACTTCTGGGATTTCCAGCCTACTCTTAGCTTCAATGTTAATGTGAATATTTCATGGTAGAAAGCACAAACTTTGAGGAAGGTGCAATGCTTTCCCTGTTTCTTCCACTTATGTTCAGGTTCTGCACATACTGTATGTTCTCCATAAATATTTATTGGCAAAGAGAACAGTTATTAATGTAAGAATCTCTCTATTCAGAAAATATCCAAGGCAACTGTGATAGCTGCAGGTTTCCAAAGATGGTCTTCCAATGAACTATGTCTCTCGGTATTCAGAATTTTGCATAATTCCTTCCCCTTGATCTGGACTGGCTCTGTGACTTGATTATAACCAATAGAACATGGTGTTGGGGTAAGCACTACTCACTTCACCGGGGGCATTTCTGGTCACATGATACTTAATGGTCCATGGTCAAATACTAGCATCCAGCAAAGAGCCAAGAGCTGTTTCTCAAAAAAAAAAAAAAAAAGAAAAGAAAAAGAAAAAGAAAAAAAATAGTTATCTGCAGAGTATGGCATGGCTTTGCTCCCAGAGTCTAAAAGTCTGCTCTGGAATTTACCTAAGAGGCCTGCCAAAAGCTCAACAGGCACTTTAAGCACCACTGAATCAGATGTGTCATATGACCAAAGTGGCAGGGAAGCTTGCCACCCTCTCACAAAGGCTTGTCTTTCTCCAGGCCTTATTCAAAACTGGAAGCCTTTCAGATTACTCACTCAGCAAATAGGTTTAGACTATAAGAACACACCCAAATAAGATACATTGCCTCCAAAATCCAATGAGGCACACCAGGAATTCGGACTCTTTTTTACGGTAGGAGGGACCAGATATAGCAATTGAACTTCACCTTGAAAGAGATATCTCAACTTTCCCCAGGCCATGAAACCCCAAGAAAATTCCTGAAGGAGCAAACTTCTAAATTTTTCTGGGATTTATTTCACAACCTCTTGCCTCTATGTGTCTTACCAAGGTGTCTAAAGTAGTTGCGATTTCCTGGTCCACCAGTGTAGAGGATCCATGTGATGTGTTGTGAAATGAAGAGGCAGTCAATTTCCTGTGGAATAGAATAGGCCAGGGTTGGAGAGTTGATATAACTCTGAGGTGAAACAAGGAGGGTACATTGCTAGCCCTTCCAGATGAAAGAAAAATGCTTCTGATAGCCTCTACTAACATGTATATAGAGGAAAAAATGACTTCCCCTATCAGTATTCACATATTAGAAGTCACATATATTGATTTACTATAGCAATGAAACCACATCTGGAACAGCAGCTGTGATTGTACTCACCACCTGATTAAGTTTACAATAATCCTTTGTCATTCTTCAAGATCCATCTGTCTTCTGCACAGGCCAGATAGTTGAGTTGAATGGAGGTGTGGTGAAAATCACCAGCCCTGCATCTTTTAAATCTTTTATAGAGGCACTAATCTCTACAAGTCTCTACAGAATGCAGTGCTGCTGTGGATTTACTAGTTTGGAATACAAAGGCAGTTCTAATGCCTTCTACTTGTCGTCACTCCTCAGATCAGATAATCAATACAGTTATTCTGCCTTTCCTGAGTGTGCCTCCTTCAGTTAAGCATTCTAGAACTTAGGAAATAACCATGGGGTAAGTTCAGAGCTAACTGGATGCAATATGAGATGGACCTGAGCCAAAATACCATTAATCATTCAGCTTCAATAAACCCCTACTCTGGTAAATAGGCAATAGTGGCATATTATGTCTCCAAGGACTGGTATCATTTCAAAGCCAATGTCCAGAAATCCCCCAAAAGTCTGGTTATTTACCCTTCCCAAATGCACTATGACCTTGGCAAATGGCTTTAGGTCTTTTCAGGGAAGGAAAGAAGGAGAAATTACAGTCTAAGCTGTTGGAATGTAAATATAAATTAGAAAAATCCTGCAGTCCTTTTGGCAGGCATATACCTCATCATTTTGTTCCTGCCCTGATACAGCCTGCCAGAAGTCGAGTCTAGCTATAGGCATACAAACAGTAAAAGATGTTGGGGGTGAGTCTTGAGGGGTCTCTGCATTTTTCCACAGAGTAAGTCCTTACAGGCTTTTCAGTCAAGGGAGTACTAAACTCCTCAGAGGGAAAGGCTGCTTCTGCTGGGAAAGGAGACAGGGCTTTCAAGGTTCTCAGCTTCCAAAGAATCTGCCTACATGTTGCCATCTCAATTTTCAGGGAAGGAAAGAAGGAGAAATTACAGTCTAAACTTTTGGAAAGTAAATATAAATTAGAAAAATCCTGCAGTCCTTTTGGCAGGCATGGTACCTCATCATTTTGTTCCTGCCCTGATATGGCCTGCCAGCTCTATCCCAATCAAAGCCCTAATTTTAACTGTAAGATCTTGAATTGAATTGATGTTCTAATCTAGCTAGCTGCAGGATTAGTCTTTGGGCTTGGTTTTTTGAAATATCAGATCTTGCAGCTATAAGAGATAAGAGTTTCTTTCAGAGTAGTCACAAAGACTTTTCAGTCCCTTGCCTGCATCTTGAACTGAACATTCAATACTCTGAGTTTATTTCTTTTTCTCCATATTCTCTGTGACACTTTGAAGGAACCCACAAACTCCAGTCCTTATACTCCTTATTTCCACTACATTGCTCTATGGCAGCAGCTACCTGGTAATCTAACACCTTGCCTTCTATAAGCACTTGATACCAAGGACTACTGTGTCCCATTTACCATTGACAGTATAGTCACTAATGCTTCATCAAATCAGAGAATCAATACCAAATTCCCATCCTTAAAATTCTACGTCTGGATTCACTTCCAAGACCAATAGTTGTATCAGTTAAGAGTCAGCCAGGGAAGCAGACCCACTGTGAATGATACGGAATATAGGAATAGTGGATTCGTTGTGGAATCAGACCTTACAAATGTGGGAGAAGCTAGAGAAGGAAAGGTCTGGAAGAAGGAGTCAGAGGATCAGAAAAAGGGTCATTAACCTGTCTATCTTATGCAGTAGCACAGATGGACCAGACAGGCTGGGGCTTCAGGGAAAATCTAGGAAGCTAAACACTTTCAACCACCAAAGTGGGACTGTGAAGGGGAGCTCATGGAGAAGTGTATGGAAAGTGGTTACCTCTCTGTAACAACCACTTCTGTGGGTCCACAGCCAAGTAGTTGGTGATGGGTCTGGAGTCACTGTTGTTCAGCAGAGCCAAGAGTCAGAAAGATTCGCTGGATGCAGAGTGAAGGAAAGCAAGGACTATATGGGACCTACCAAGCATCTCTGCCTCTGTCCATCACTGTATGTGACCACAGTGACTTTCTAAGAGTAATAGTTACCACTTCTGTGTTCTAAATCTTTTCCCATATCATCTCTTAGCTAATGCTAATACAGAGCGATACATGAAAGGGGATTCTGAGAAATGCAGTTGTCTGCTTAAGCAAGTTGACCAGCATAATCCAGCACAACTTCTAAATCTCAGAAGATAGCAAATGTGGGCAGAAAGAAAAGTACAGATGCTCCACGGGTTCACTGGTGATCTTTATGGCTGCAGCTGACCTAGGATTTGGGAAATGCTTGGAGAGGGACAGAGGGGCACAAAGGAACTTTCCTCTCAAATATGAGGATATCAGTCTAGATCTACGAGGAGTCCTTTTGGAGATAAAAGGAACTTTATAGGAGATGATGAACAAAAGGCCCAATTTCTATATTAGACTGTCTCTCTGAATGAGGGTGAATACCAAGAGGAGACTGAGCCAAGGCCTCAGCCCTCTGAATTCTAAAATGTAGAGAACTTCATTCTGATTTATTTTACACAAATGGTGCTGGTCTGTCAGACAGGACCTTGTCCAATGAAAGAAAGAGAGAAACGAAGTAGAAGATTCATAACCCAGCTCAGTAAAGAGGCTTACCTTTGCTCTTTGCTCACCATCATTCCCCCGCTCAAAGGCTCAGCTACCTGCCTCTGTGCAATAGCTACACAGTGCTCTTCAAGTATCTGCCTCCTGAACACAGAATTATAGTTAACAAGTATTTAAAATTTATGTATTTGGTGCACATCTTTCGGTATGAGCTTTTTGGCACAAACTCTTAATGAATGCCAATATAAAAATAAACAATTTGAAATTATTTTAAGTGATTATCAAAAATAACAGCATAAATTCTATGATGTGGATTTCAGCCACAGTCCCTTCCAGGGACTCTTCCAGGCAGACCAAAAGAGAAAAGCTACCTTCAAAAGAAACTCAAAGTTCCCAGAACCAATAGCATACTTGAGTCAGATACAGCTCCTTAAAAGACAAGTAATTTTCAGAGGCCCTAGGGTAAACTAAATTAGTTTTAACATAATACTATTTAAACATGTAGAAACATAATATGATTTATAAACTCTATGTGCTTATTGCTCTTATGCCAACAATTTAAAAATATAAATTAAACATTCACAAAGCTTCAAAACCACTACAACTTCAATAAATAATTTTAATTTAATGTAATAATAATATTTGGCTAAAACTAAATCACCAGGTTTTTTTCTTTCCACCTTTTATATTAGGTTTAGGTGGTACAGGTGCAGGTTTGTTGAATGGGTAAAGTATATGTCATGGGGGTTTGAAAAGATACAGATTATTTCATCACCCAGGTAATAAGCATAGTACCCAATAGGTAATTTTTCAATCTTCACTCTCCTCCTACCTTCCACCCTCAACTGGGCCCTGGCATCTATTGTTCCCTTCTTTGTGTCCATGTGTACTCAATGTTTAACTCCCACTTATAAGTGAGAACATGCAGCATTTGGTTTTCTGTTCCTGCATTAATTCACTTAGGATAAGAACTTCCAGCTCCATCCATGTTGCTGCAAAGGATGTGACTTTTTTCTTTTTTATGGCTGAGTAGTATTTCATGGCATATATGTACCACCTTTTCTTTATCCAGTTCATCATTTAAGTCACCAGTTTTGAGTTTAATAGATGAAAGATATATACGTGGTGTTGGGTTTTGCTTATTGACTTGATTCTTCTCATTTTGTACATAATTTTCATCCTTGTTTTCCTTTGTTTGAAACAAATTCATATTGAATTGTCAATTAATTCACTTGATGGGTCAATCGATTTACTGTGCACCTATAGTACAATACTGAAAGAAATGTTTTTAACTTTTAATGAAGCATTCTTTACTATTGCTAATCAACTGTAACACAGTGATTTATACAAAAGATGAGCTCTACACAGTACAGCCATGTGAATGGGGAATTTAGCACCAATCATTCACTGAGTTCCCCATGCTTACAGCATCTACCTTGTTATGATTCCATTTTCCAATGACTGTTTTATATTCAAATTACTTGACATTATTAGGCCTTCACTTAGTATTAAAGTAACTATTAGTATTAGCAAAGCAGGGCATCAAAATCTTGTGACAGTATTTGCTTATAGTTGTTCACCCCCAACGTGAGTCAGTTGTGTTTTATGAGAGGTATGTACTCCTTATAATTTTGCATAATTTAAGGCTTATCTTTCCATGGGGAACTGGTTCACAGAGCCCAAATACCTACAACTTTGTAGCACATTTCTGTTTTGATGCCGCTCTCTATTTTCTTAGCATTATCTACAATATTTAGCAACTGTTCTTTTCTAAATTACTGGTAAAACACATCAAGGGAGTTGTTTGGCTTTTTCTGTGGGAGTGAATTATAGCTAACATCTGCTTAGAAGTTATGCATCTGAATGCACATTTTCCAGCATGAGCTTTGGTACCAACTCCTAATGAATGCTAATATAAAAATAAATAAAACAATTTGAAATTATTTAAGTGATTATTAAACATAATAGCATAAAATAACCAAGATCTCTTATAGAAATTCTCATAAAGCAACAGGTGGAACATACCATACTAACAATGGCTGGTTCTTTCCATTAAAGCTGAAGTAGCTCCACCATGTGGCAGGAGTAAAAACAATCTACGGTTCCTTTAGCTCGCTCACCAACTGAAATTACACAAATCTCATTTAAGTTTGGTGAGAACCACAAAATTACCCATTTTTCTCAGAATATATGGGCTATTAATTTTCATATCACATTACTTAAATTTCACATAACTTATGCTGCCCAATTCCATGTTTTAGACTACCATTCCATTGAAAACACATTTTTAACTCCATAAAATTATGAAGACCCATGAAAATTCTAGAGATGCACATATTCCAAGTATAATAAATATCACAAATAACTTTTAAATTCAATTTTTAAATAATTCTTTTTACTATTATAATTTCCATACAGGTCTCAGAAGCATCTTAAAAGTAATGATAACTTTTTGTCTCTGTAAAAAGAATACTATTCAAAAAAGGACAAAAAGTTAATAAATGTGGAATACTAACTTTGTAACTAATATCTAAAATACATGAGTTTTTTTGATTCCTAAATTCTTCCAACAGAAATTCAAATAATGTAAAACATTGGTATCTTTAAGCCATAATTTATTACCTTGTTAATTTCAAAACAGCATACTAGTAACCTGATCTTTAACATTAGTTGTTACCAAATTATAGTTTTTTAAAAAATTTCCTAGGAAAGTATATCATTTTTTGAGTATCAAATATCTCACCTCATAGGAATACGGTCATTGTTTTCCTTCCACTCTTTTGTATTTTCCAAATTTTCAATGTAATAAGCACATACTAATTTTATGATGAAATGAAATTTGTAAAAGAATAAACATTAATGTTAGGAGATAATTAACAAAATTATCTGTCTTGAGTACTATATACAATGCAAGGAAATTAATATAACATTTTACCCTGGTGGCAAGGAAAATAGGTGAGATATCTTTCCTATCACAACATAAAAGTATATGTTAGTAAATATTCATATTGGAAAGGAATGTGTTCTATGACCTGGCAATTACTGCACCCCAGTCTTGGCATTACTCTTATTGTAAAAGAAAGCATGGACCAGCAGCAATTTTGGGGCCATAAAAAGTTGGAAATAACATAATCATATAGCAAAAAGTGATACCACATATTATAAGTCTATATTCCATATGTTAAAAATAATGACATGAATCTATATATAATGACAGAAGAAGATCGCCAAAATGCATTATTGATTGAAAATGCAAGTTGCAGAACAATATATAGAGTATTACATATTTATGTTGATAAAAATACTTGTACAGTATAAACCCTGAACATTGCACAGCAAAAGGACTGTAAATACATTGATGAATTCCCTGTGATTAGTATCTCTGGAAGAGGGAATTATATTGTGGGATGGGAGGACAGTCAGTGGAGATTTTGGTTGTAATTGCAATGCTTTTATTTTTATAATAAGGATGTATTAGTATATTACTTGAATAATTAAACTTTAATTGTTTTTTAGATTTTCTTCTCTACCATCATATATTCGCATGCATATACCTATGCAGATAACAAAGTCCACCTTTATTCGGGATTTGTGACTGGCATTAAGCACTTTGTCATGTGTCATACATTGTATCATGTAAACTTATCATTAACCTTATGATGCTAATAATATTTTTCCCATTTCACAGATGACGAAACCAAGCCTCAGAGGAACTGGGTACATTGCCCAAATTCACCAGGCTCGTAAGGGTTACAATCAAAATTTGAATTCAAATATCTGGCTTGGAGTCCACAATCTTAACCAAATTTTTTTTTTTTACAAATTCCCTTGTAGAAGTGTGTACATCCACATGCAAGCGTGCGCACACACACAACCCTGCAGTCCAGCCTCTTCTCCCCCTGACACTTGAGTGCACACGTCATTGGTATCTTCTCTCCATAACTTTCCACTATTGACAGAAATGTGTTTGCTCAAAGGATGAGTTGAGGTGAAAACCTTACAACATCAGTTGTTTCGTAAAAAATCTGAGCAGATTTTTTGTTTTGTATTTTGTTTTCCTGGTTATGCCTCTCCTTTTAAAGGTTTGAAAGGTGGCATTAATATCTATTTCTTTCCTGACTGCTCCATTTATTAGTTTCATTAGGATTAGTGAATTCTACTTGGTCTTTTCCAATCCATTAGAATTTTTTCCCTTCACTTAAAAAAAAAAAAACACTTGTTTTCCAAATGGCTTTGGGGTGGCAGTAAGCTTTGCTGATGGCTAGAGGAACCTCCTCATGGCAGTATCTTGGTTGAGTAATTGGTCCTTGTCTATATGTTCAAGAAAATGTTCTTAGTAAACCCAGAGGGGATCAGCCCATCAGAGGTAAGCTTCTGCTATGTAAATTGAGACGAGATCCAGGCTTAACCTCAAATACCAATGCATTTGCTCTTCTGGTCTCTCCCTTCTCCTCCTTATTATCATGACACTTTAAAAGCCAAATTACTGATAAGAAATTTGCTTGCTGAGAACATAGAAAGTTAAATGGCTTGACAGAGGGGGTTGCACATTTTTCTTTAAATCTAAAAAACCACTATGAAGAATCCCAACCTCCCAACAAAAATTGCCCCTCTGTTAATTGGATTTTACCTGCATTCAGTTTTAACACCTCTCTCCTCTGGACAGTGCTGACACTGTCCTCCTGGGAATTATGACTTCCTTAGACACATAATGCTGGAGTCAGGTTGGAACTTAGATTCTTTTTCTTGTGGAAGTGGGAGGCATTGTATCTCCTCCCTTCATGCAGTAATTTAATTAGAAAAACATTCAGTGTCTCTCACTATCAGCCTACAGATTCTCTACCTTCTCAGCCCTGTGAGAGCCTTATCACACTGAGATAAATGGTTCTCTTTGTTGTACCAAGGAGGTTCCTGAAGCATGGTAATGGGGAGGAGACACCTAGAGATCAAAGCAACTAATACAATCAACTCCAATCCAAGCCCTAAACCAAATCTTTCCACCAGCTATTCCTTTCATATCTAAATGTTGTCCTCTTCCTCTGCAGCAGGATAAAAAATCAATTTCTAAGTGTAAAGGCAGTAAACAAAATTTCAGGGATATATAGTATATGTAAGTTTGTGTGCATAAAGTTAAAAGATTCCCAAATATCTAAAAATGTTTGAATTAAAAAATCAGTATCAAATTAGTAAAAAAAAAAAATTAAAAAGTTATGTGAGCTGTATAACAGTCAAATGTTAATATGCTTAATATATTAAAAGTGTATATAAAAGGATAAGGACTACACTAGCCTGATGGATATATAGGCAAAATTCAGTTACAAAAATTATGTATAAATTACTAATGAATATTGGAAAAAAAACACTGAAAATTTTAAAATGCAATGAAGACAGCTATAATTCATATCAAGTTAACAACTATTTTTAAACAATCACAATCTAATGCTGATGAAATTGGGCATATTAAGAGCAATTACATTTATTACTGCTATGATTTCAAACTGATAGGTATCAACAGCTTTTAAAATAGTCATCCTCTTGACCCAAACATTGGAAATCTATCATTAAAAGGGTCTTCTGAGCAGATTTTATATAAGCAAAATGTTCATTAAATATTTTTCATACTTTCACGTAATTTGAAATAACCTAACTATCCAACACTGGAGAAAAATTAAGAAAATTTAGCAACATCTACCCAGTAGAATACTATGCCACCATTAAAAATTAGATTTTCAAGAGTTTTAAATTACATGGGGGAAAATAAAGTTAACAGAAAATTGAATGTACAATATGGCCTCAACAATGTCAGAAAATATACTTAAGACCAAAGACTAAAAGGAAATATGCCAAAATGATGTAGTTATTGTCTCTGGGCAGTGAGATAATAGATTATTTCCTTCTTCCTCTTCTTTTTATAATTATATGTAAACCACAATTTCTTCTTCAATGACAACATATTTTTATAATGAGAAAAAATGATCTAATAACAGTATCTTTTAAATACAAGGTTATGTGCCCCGAAAACATTCCTAGTTTCCCTTAAAGTCATTTGTCTAACATAAGTAAATTTGTCTAAATCTCTCTAGAATACACATTCATATGCTCTACCCCAGGGGCAAGGAGTTCCTAAAATCTACTCCCTACTATGTAAAATAAAACTGCCTTTAATTTTTTTCTGAATTTGTTTCAGACTTCAAGTAGAGTTCTTTATTATTTCTATTCAACAGCACAAACTACAAACGTAATCTGTTTGGAAAACCATTTTTATTCAAAAGTATAATAATGCCTTGTTTTTAATCCTTCCAGAGGACCTAGTGGAAGAAAATGTCTAACATCAGGGAACGGTAGGAGCCGCCTAAATTGACCACAGAATTGTATTTGGCCACTGTCCTCAAAAAATTCAAGTGGATTCAGTAATCCTGAATACCTATTTACAACAAGCATTCCTGCTATAATAGGTGATGGGGATTAAAATGAGGTGAGTTCATTGGTGAGCATGACATGTAGCCATAGCAATTAATCTTAGGTTCTTTCTCCCTTAAAAATGACTAATAAAACAGAAGAAATGCTGTATCAATAATTTCAGAATAACATGGAATAATTGTAGATATTTCTATAAGATTTGTACCAGATCCACTAGAACAAATCTACCAGTAGCTAAACACTGTAGAGTCTCTAAAAATGGACAAGGAAGAGATGTGACAAAGATGCTCTTTAGGGGAATAAAGTCATCCTAAAATCTGAAGATATTTTCTGCTCTGCCAATCAAGGAATCATTGTTCTTTCCCCAGCAAGAAGGAGAGTGAAAAGAGGACCAAATTGGAGGCCCCAAATTTGCATTTTAATCATAACCCTTCATAGCTAATTATGAGATTTGAGCATTCTCTGGATCTCAGTTTGCCACCCATAAAATGATGGGTGGACTGAAAGATTTCTAAGTTTTCCAGTTCTGACATTGCATGGGTCTATAAGGAGCTCCATCTTGGTTGGTCCCTGAAGGTACCTGGAGACTTTGGTTTTAGGGAACCAATGAGTCTTAGTGCTGAATGAGAATATAGCTCCCCAGTGTAGAATTTTAGAAACTATGCAAGCACTTGGATCTTTAAAAAAAAATTGGTTGGTCCCTGGGCTGTCTCTTACAACTTTAATATTTACACTATGACAAAGTGAAAGTGCTCATTAGTGTTCGAGCCAAAGTAATACCATTCCCTTTACTCATTCCAATGAGCTTATTTTACATGAGCAAGAAAGCACTGGAGAGGTACAGACCCATGGGATATTTGCCTAGCCTAAGCGAGTCTCAGATGGAAATAAATATGAAAAGCGTTAGCATGGGACCTTTGAGAAATTGATTCTTACATCTGGCCTCCAAAGGGTCAAGCCACAAATAAGTGACCTTTGACATGCCCCTTCGCTAGTTCAGCCTGGAGCTGCCCACATTTCCCAGTGGTGTCCAGTCAACTCATTCTCCTGATGCAGGATCATCAGAGAGAATCTGGAGTAATGGCAGCTGCGGGTAAGGGGCTGCCAAATAATAGTGGAACAAAGATCTCTTCCAAGTTTCTATTTCCTCCAAATAGCTCAAATACCTCAAGAGTCCAGGTCCCCCTAAAGACTGCAATTTCTTAGCTGCATTCTCTCTAGTTGTGATGAGTGTCTCAAAAAGGAACACCTCTCCTCCTGAGTTTATGATAGTTTATGACCTGCCACTTCATTTCCAGCAGTGTGTCCCAGTTCCTCTTGCAATCCACAAAGGACACTTTTTCTTTCAGTAGCCTGTTGTGAACTCTTGCCTCTCAGGATTAGCTGTGATCTTACTGCTGGGGTGGGAGCACACTTAGCCACAGGGCCCAAAAGAACTACTGTCACTGAAAAGAGCACTTTCCTGTATTTGAGGGCTCTTCCTCTCTTCTGGTACACCCAGGGAAAAACCTGGCAGAGTCCACCCACAGTCTTTATGGATTAATTCTGTAAGAACTTCTTACACTGAAGGGAATCCTCCTCCAGGGGATGATTCTGCTCTGTGCTTCTGAGCTCTGATGGCAATCACATCAACATTGCTGGGGGCTGTGGCAGAAGAGGAACATCACCCGCTGGAAACCAGGGGCAAGTTGCTCCTCTGTAGTTCCAGGAAATGGCCAGAGGCACAGCTCTGCTGTTCTAATTTGCAGTTTTCTCTAACATCAAAAACAAAATGTGATTTGCATTTGAAATTTTACAGAATTCCTCATTTTAGGTCAAGACTGGCCTTACCTATAGGTTAGTGACTTATGTGGTAGGATTTAACACACACACACACACACACACACACACACACAAATATTATCCATAAAAAGAATTATATTCCCACCAACTGGCTGTGGCATTCATCAGTGACCCTTTGAAGTTCAGCCATTGAAGGTGCAGGTTAAAATGCAAATTTGTTTCTTGGAGAGGTAGCACATAGAGCTATTATCAACTGTTAATGCTCCAGTATTGCTGGAATGTCAGACTAAGAAGTTTGGGTTAAAAATTAACATATCAGTAAGTGAAGACTAGCTTTATCTATTATTTAATTTATAAAAATGGTAACATTAAAAGGTGGCACCAAAATGTAAATAGAATCAAGATCACTTTGGATAAATTAATGCATGACACAAGTCTTTGATATGTTATTAATGGAAATGAGTTTGGGGGATCTAATTTAGCCTTTGAGATTAGGGTCAACAAAGAAAGGTATATCCCCTGGTGCCCATGGCAGAAGCAGAACATTAGTACAATTCACCACAGATCAGGTCCACTTTGTATTTCAGTGTAAGTGGTTTATATGCTAGAGAGGGCAGGAAGATCTGGTTTTGACTCTGTCTCTACTACTTACAAGATGCATGAAGCTGCTCAAGTCACTTAAGCAAGGTGAGTCTCAGGTTCTTCATCTACAAAAGTGGGATGTAGAAAAGAAGAGTAAACGTAAAATTCCTGTTCAGCAGTTGTCTATTAAAGAATCTCTCCTTCCTTCCTCTATTCACATCCATCAGGGAAAGTAGTAGGCTGATGGTGGCAGCTAAGGACCTCGGCACTCCTAGACCTATTCCTGAACCATTAATAGCTCTGAATTTGGGACAGGAATGTTACTCTCATGGTTAAGTCCTTGCTCACCTGTCTGCTGGTGCTTGTTCACAATGTCAAAGATATGGCAACTTCATGGGAAGGCAGGGTTAACTTTTTGGTGTTTTTGCACTAGCCTGTATGTCTGTCTACCTTTCATATGAGAACCACCTTGTTGATTCAGACTGGAAGCTTCAAGAGAGAAGTTTCTTTCCATTTAATGCACTGGGGATGGTGCTCAACAGAGAACCACACTCAAATCAGGGCTAAATAATATGTCAATATCATGGTTACAAAAGAAACACCTCCCTCTCTCACCAAATCACTGAATCCCATATTCTATAAAAACAAAATTGAACTGCAAACATCACCACCATGACAAGAGGATTTAGGCACACTGACCAACTGATTAAATTCTATTTGTCATCCAGAGTGATCCTGGAGGCCTTCAGATTCTGGAGGAAACCTCTCTGTGATTCTACTCACATCTTTACACATGGAAAATCAAATTAGGCTGAGTATATACAGTGGCTTCCAGAAGTAAGCTGATTGCAGAAGGGCAACCTGCTGCCTGAGGACTGCAGGGGACGAGGAAGGGATGGGCCACCTGGAAGGGACCTCTGCCTTCTCGGCACCTGGGGTTGGTTTCCAGATGATCACATAGTTTAACCCTTTTCTTTTATAGACAAGGAAATTGAGGCCCAGAAATGTTAACAGTCTTGCCCAAGACCTAAGATTAGAAGGCGGAGTCGGGGTTGAGAATTGCTTATGTGAGACTCAGACCCAAAGCAGATGACCCCATTTTCAAATTCAGTGAAAACTACCCAGCCTGGAAAATCCCCATGTATTACCAATACATAGTAAACGAATCAAAGATTGATGAGTTTACTTGAAAACCAATCAGAAGGCCTCTCCCACATGCAAAAATCCCACCCTAATAGAACACTCATCGCCCGTCAGGCTGTCTTAACACATCTTCCTTTTTCTTTCTTTGCAAACCCCTTTGAGCCTGTGCCAGAAGTGACAGTGCCTGCCGCCCTCTCTGCAGTCAGTTCTGACCAGTTCTCTGGGGTTTACACCCGTCCTCTGGCCACTCGCCCGCTGCACTTCCTGCATCTGCTTGTTTCACCCTGGCCCCAGCTTTACCTGAGGGGTGCTTGGCCTGTGCCTTGAGTTCCAGGGCCTATGTTTACTTCAAAAATATTAACGTCGATTCCTTCAACTTGTTCCAAAGCCAACAGAGCCTCTCATAAGCAGGCAAGCCCCGCCACTTGTTATGTAGTTGAGGCTGAGGAGTCTGAAGGTCCCAGCCAACTTTATCACCTCCCTCTTCTGAGGGGTGGAAGTCCCCAACA